>NC_136929.1:43020159-43494561 GCF_949752795.1 Hyperoodon ampullatus
TGAGAAGACAGAGAAACACACAGCAGTTGAAGGAGCAAGGTAAAAATCCACCAGACCTAACAAATAAGAGGGACTAGGCAATATACCAGAAAAAGAATTCAGAATAATGATAGTAAAGATGATCCAGAATCCTGGAAATAGAATGGAGAAAATAAAAGATATGTTTAACAAGGACGTAGAAGAACTAAAGATAAAACAAACAGTGATGAACAACACATTAAATGAAATTAAAAATTCTCTTGCAGGGATCCATAGCAGAATAACTGAGGCAGAAGAACGGATAAGGGACCTGGAAGATAAAATAGTGGAATTAACTACTGCAGAGCAGAAAAAAAGAAAAAAGAAGGAAAAGAATTGAGCACAGTCTCAGAGACCTCTGGGACAACATTAAATGCACCAACATCCAAATTATATAGGCTCCATAAGAAGAAGAGAAAAAAAAAAGTGACTGTGAGAAAATATTTGAAGAGATTGTAGTTGAATACTTCCCTAATATGGGAAAGGAAATAGTTAATCAAGTGCAAGAAGCACAGAGAGTCCCATACAGGATAAATCCAAGGAGAAACACACCAAGACACATATTAATCAAACTATCAAAAATTAGATAAAAACAAAAAATATTAAAAGCAGCAAGGGAAAAAAAATCAAATAACATACAAGGGAATCCCCATAAGGTTAACAGCTGATCTTTCAGCAAAATTCTGCAAGCCAGAGGGGAGTGGCAGGGCATACTTAAAGTGATGAAGGGAAAAAAACTACAACCAAGATGACTCTACACAGCAAAGATCTCATTCAGATTTGACAGGGAAATTAAAATCTTTACAGACAAGCAAAAGCAGAGAGAATTCAGCACCACCAAACCAGCTTTACAACAAATGCTAAAGGAACTTCTTTAGGCAGGAAACACAAGAGAAGGAAAAAACTGACAATAACAAACCACAAACAATTAAGAAAATGGTACTAGGAACATACACATTGATATTACCTTAAATGTAAATGGATTAAATGCTCTAACCAAAAGACATAGACTGGCTGAATGGATACAAAACTGAGACCCATATATATGCTGTCTACAAGAGACTGACATCAGACATAGGGAAACATACACACTGAAAGTGGGGGGATGGAAAAAGCTATTCCATGAAAATGGAAATCAAAATAAAGCTGGAGTACCAATTCTCATATCAGACAAAATAGACTTTAAAACAAAGACTATTACAAGAGACAAAGAAGGACACTGCATAATGATCAAAGGATCAATCCAAGAAGAAGATATAAAAATTGTAAATATTTATGCACCCAACATAGGAGCACTTAAACACATAAGGCAAATACTAACAGCCGTAAAAGGGGAAATCAACAGTAACACAATTATAGTAGGGGACTTTAAAACCCCACTTTCGCCAATAGACATATCATCCAAAATGAAAATAAATAAGGAAACACAAGGTTTAAATGAGTCATTAAGCAAGATGGACTTAATTGATATTTATAGGACATTCCATCCCCCCCAAAACAGAATACACTTTCTTCTCAAGTGCTCATGGAACATTCTCCAGGATAGATCATATCATGGTCACAAATCAAGCCTTGGTAAATTTAAGAAAATTGAAAGCCTATCAAGTACCTTTTCCAACCACAATACTATGAGACTAGATATCAATTACAGGAAAAGATCTGTAAAAAATATAAACACATAGGGGTTAAATGATACACTACTTAATAACTGAGAGATGACTAAAAAATCAATGAGGAAATCAAAAATACCTAGAAACAAATGACAATAAAAACACAATGAGCCAAAACCTATGGGTTGCAGCCAAAGCAGTTCTAAGAGGGAAGTTTATAGCAATACAATCCTACCTTAAGAAACAAGAAACATCTCAAATAAACAACCTAACCTCACACCTAAAGCAATTAGAAAAAGAAGAACAAAAAAACCCCAAAGTTAGCAGAAGGAAAGAAATCATAAATATCAGATCAGATATAAATGAAAAAGAAATGAAGGAAGCGATAGCACAGATCAATAAAACTAAAAGCTGGTTCTTTCAGAAGATAAACAAAATTGACAAACCATTAGCCAGACTCACCGAGAAAAAAAAGGGAGAAGACTCAAATCAATAGAATTAGTAATGAAAAAGGAGAAGTAACATCTGACACTGCAGAAATACAAAGGATCATGAGACATTACTACAAGAAACTTATGCCAATAAAATGGACAACCTAGAAGAAATAGAAAAATTCTTAGAAATGGACAACCTCTTGAGACTGAAACAGGAAGAAAAGAAAATATGAACAAACCAATCACAAGCACTGAAATTGAAACTGTGATTAAAAATCTTCCAACAAACAAAAGCCCAGGACCAGATGGCTTCACAGGCAAATTCTATCAAACATTTAGAGAAGAGCTAACACCTATCCTTCTCAAACTCTTCCAAATTATAGTAGAGGGAGGAACACTCCCAAACTCTTTCTATGAGGCCGCCATCACCCTGATACCAAAACCAGGCAAAGATGTCACAAAGAAAGAAAACTACAGACCAATATCACTGATGAATATAGAAGCAAAAATCCTCAACAAAATACTAGCAAACAGAATCCAAAAGCACATTAAAAGTATCATACACCATGATCAAGTGGGGTTTATCCCAAGAATGCAAGGATTCTTCAATATATGCAAATCAATCAATGTGATACACAATATTAACCAATTGTAGGAGAAAAACCATATGATCATCTCAAGAGATGCAGATAAAGATATAGACAAAATTCAACACCCATTTATTATAAAAACCCTCCAGAAAGTAGATGTAGAGGGGACTTTCCTCAACATAATAAAGGCCGCATATGACAAACCCACAGCCAACATCATCCTCAATGGTGAAAAACTGAAACCATTTCCACTAAGATCAGGAAGAAGACAAGGTTGCCCATTCTCACCACTCTTATTCAACATAGTTTTGGAAGTTTTAGCCACAGCAACCAGAGAAGAAAAAGAAGTAAAAGGAATACAAATCAGAAAAGAAGTACAGCTGTCACTGTTTGCAGATGACATGATACTATACATAGAGGATCATAAAGATGCTACAAGAACTACTAGAGCTAATTAGTGAATCTGGTAAAGTAGGAGGATACAGAATTAATGCTCATAAATCTCTTGCATTCCTATACACTAATGATGAAAAATCTGAAAGTGAAATTAAGAAAACACTCTCCTTTACCATTCCAACAAAAAGAATAAAATACCTAGGAAAAAACCTACCTAAGGAGACAAAATACCTGTATGCAGAAAATTATAAGACACTGATAAAAGAAATTAAAGATTATACAAATAGATGGAGAGATACACCATGTTCTTGGATTGGGTGAATCAACATTGTGAAAATAAATATACAACCCAAAGCAATCTGCAGTTTCAATGCAATCCCTATCTAAGTACCACTGGCATTTTTCACAGAACTAGAAACAAAAATTTCACAATTTGTATGGAAGTACAACAGACCCCAAATAGCGAAAGCAATATTGAAAAAGAAAAAATGGAGCTGGAGGAATCATGCTCCCTGACTTCAGACTACACTACAAACCTACAGTAATCAAGACAGTATGGTATTGGCACAAAAACAGAAATATAGATCAATGAAACAGGATAGAAATCCCAGAGATAAACCCACGCACATATGGTCACCTTATCTTTGATAAAGGAGGCAAGAATATGCAGTGGAGAAAAGACAGCCTCTTCAATATGTGGTGCTGGGAAAACTGGACAGCTACATGTTATAGAATGAAATTAGGACACTCCCTCACACCATACACAAAAATAAATTCAAAATGGATTAAAGATCTAAATGCAATGTCAGACACTATCAAACTGTTAGAGGAAAATGTGGGCAGAACACTCTATGACATAAAACACAGCAAGAACCTTTCTGACCCACCTCCTAGAGAAATGGAAAGAGAAAAAAATAAACAATTGGGACCTAATGAAACCTAAAAGCTTTTGCACAGCAAAGGAAAGTATAAGAAAGATGAAAAGACAACACTCAGAATGGGAGGAAATATTTGCAAATGAAGCAACTGACAAAGGATTAATCTCCAAAATATACAAGCAGCTCAATATTAAAAAAACTAAAAACCCAATCCAAAAATGGGCAGAAGACCTAAATAGACATTTCTCCAAAGCAGATATACAGACTGCCAATAAACACCTGAAAGAATGCTCAACATCATTAATCATTAGAGAAATGCAAATCAAAACTACAATGAGATATCATCTCACACCAGTCAGAATGGCCATCATCAATAAATCTACAAACAATAAATTCTGGAGAGGTTATGGAGAAAATAGAAACCTCTTGCACTGTTAGTGGGAATGTAAATTGATACAGGCACTATGGAGAACAGTATGGAGGTTCCTTAAAATACTAAAAATAGAACTACCATACGACCCAGCAATCCCACTACTGGACATATACCCTGAGAAAATCATAATTCAAAAAGAGTCATGGACCACCATATTCATTGCAACTCTCTTTACAATAGCCAGGACATGGAAGCCACCTAAGTGTCCATCAATAGATGAATGGATAAAGAAGATGTGGCATATATATACAATGGAATATTACTCAGCCATAAAAGGAAACAAAATTGATTTATTTGTAATGATGTGAATCGACCTGGAGTCTGTCATACAGAGTGAAGTAAGTCAGATAGAGAAAAAAAAATACTGTATGCTAACACACATTTATGGAATCAAAAAAAAAAAAAAGTTCATGAAGAACCTAGGGGCAAGACGGGAATAAAGATGCAGACCTACTAGAGAATGCACTTGAGGATATCGGGCAGGAGAAGGTTAAGCTGCGACAATGTGAGAGAGTGTCATGGACATATATACACTACCAAATGTAAAATTGATAGCTAGTTGGAAGCAGCCACATAGCAGAGGGAGATCAGCTCAGTGCTTTGTGACCACCTGGAAGGGTGGGGAAGGTAGGGTGGGAGGAAGGGACATGCAAGAGGAAAGAGATATGGAGATATATGTATATGTATAACTGATTCACTTTGTTATAAAGCAGAAACTAACACACCATTGTAAAGCAATTATACTCCAATAAAGATGTTAAAAAACAAAAATCCTTAAGTTAACCAGCTAAGGTTAATTCTTAATCCCTGATATTAGCCAATCATTTAAAATAGCTAAGTAATTGGACAAAAATTTGCCTGAACTTGCATTCTTCTAGCCAATCATTAGTTACACCTCTGTAATCCTTGAAACTAGATAAATGGCGTCTTTGAGGAAATTATATTTACTATATAAAAGCAGAATGTTTCTTCTTGACCTTCTCATATTTTCTTATTTTTAAAACATGTTCCTTCATTTTAAAATTTAATTTTCTTTTAAACATAACATGAAAGAAACTGGTCTGAAAATCTTCTCTCTCTCTTGTTACAGGATAAGACCAATTTTGTCATGTTTGCTTCCTGCAGCATTGATAAGATATATTTTATGACAGTTTTATATTTTGCTTTTCTTAACTAATTGCTTTTACCATATATAGTTACGTGTTACAATGACACAGTTAGGACACAAAATCCTAGTCATTGTTATTTGAGTATACTAACAAGATAAGCCTTGTTTTCCTTCCAAAATATCAATCAATAGTAGCCTTGCTATTTAGGATTATTCTCTGCTGTGCATTACTGCTCAGAGGGAGTACTAGTTTTAAAATCATGATCAGGGACCTTAAGCTGACATAATGATATTGAATCTTGATGGATTGGTATCATGTAAAAACTTGAATTGCAAAATGTCTGGACATAATTGCAATATAAATATCATGACATTGTGATGCATGAATTTATCATCAGGGAAAACAGAGTTACCTGGTAAGAATTATATTACAGTTCCATTCTAAATGATAGAGGATTGGATTCCATTATAATTTTATTACTCTTTTCATTTACATTTACTCCACTTCATTTATATAAAATATCTTACATGGGAAAGTGGCTATTTTAAATTTACCATGGGTTAATGCATTTGTATGACTTTATTTTGGTATACTTATTCTGTTTGAAATTTTTAAATGTTCATTGCTTATGAGAATGTAGAGTTTAAAAAATTAAACAAATTATTGGAAACACAAAATCATGTGTAATTTCAGCTTTATTCCTCAAACCAAATATTTTCCCCCTAAAATTTTGATGAAGAAATGGAGTACAAGTTCATTGTCTCTCTCTCTCTCTCTCCCCTTTCCTTCTCCCCACATTTAGCCTTAATTTGTAGGTAGAAGTTTCTCATTTTTACTGTTACTTATTGGAAAATATATGTTCAAATTAATAACATTATAAATTAGAAGTGTTATTCATTTTTAAAAGTTTAGAAAAATTTTAATTGGGGGAACGTTATAAAGTGGTTAATAAGAGTATGGAAAATATTGACATTAAAATTCGATTTGCATTTTTTTCCTCAAATATGAAGTGCTGAATTCTGAATTGGCATAAATGTGCATTATTCTTTAATGTACTCAGCTTCTTTAACATTCATTTCAGAGAATGAATAAATATTGTTTACTATGTTTTACTTGAGAAAATGAAAAGAACTATGATGCGGCAGATTTGACATCAGGGCAGCCATTTTAGGTGGAATGGCCATCTTAGACGTTCCCAGCAACTGCACTCTTAGACTTTTTTGAGAAAGTTAGCTTAAGAAACAATAACACTCCTTTGTATCCACCATAGCCAAGACCAACTGAAGGCTGCCTGGAAAGTCACCAACCGCTTCTAACTTTTAGACTTTTACAGATTCAACTGCCAACTCTGTACATTTGTACTTTCTTACTTGGAGGTCACCCAAAATTTATTCCCCATTCCCCTCCCTGCTTGGCCATTTTTCTCAACACAAGCCTGCCTCACCTGACCACCCCGCCTCAGGTTCACAGTTCTACAACTACTTGAGTCTGTGTTCCCTGATTTTCAAATTCAAATGAAGCGTTTTTTTTCTTTCTCAGACTTTGCTGCCTAAAACTTTTCTTTTGGCTAATATACTTTAGTAGGTATTTCTCTAAAATTAAATGTCAGGTACCACTATTGCGTAGTCCTAGACTTAGTTTTTATAATATACTAATATCATGTATGGCAGCAGAGTTTAATAAGGCTCAGGTCTCTTAAAAATCAGTGACTTCTTTAAGAGGGGTGGTTAACATTAATAAGAAAATAATCATTTGAACGTCTTTGAATTAGACTATAAATTCTTGGTTTCTTATTAAAGTAAGCTACCACTATTAAAAATTGAATAAGAAGATGGAATAAAAGAATTTTTGAAGATACATTTTTTTTAAATAGAGGGGATTTCTCATGCTTAAAATGTTTAAAGATAGAGAGAGCTTATAAGAACACAACTACAGCTACAATAATAGTTTACAGGTATCTAGGAAAATGCACACTGTTCAGAAGCATTTTTATATGTGTTTTTCATTTTTTGCAGACCATATAAAAATCATAATGAAAAGTGAATTTTCAGCATACCTACTTCATGTATGCTGCCCATATAAAAAAAATGCTTTTTCCCACTAACTTTTATATTAAAAAATGTAGTATCACAAAGAAGAAAGCTGTTAATCAAAGAATACTTATAATTTTGCAAGAGAAACAATGATCAGTGTTTGTAGGAGAGATGGGCTGCATACTGTTGGAGGCAAACTGAGCTCTTTGGATTTAATGATTTCAAAAAAGAAAACTACTGAATTGTAGCACAGTGACCTTGAATAAACACTGTCTCCTCACTTCCCTACATGATACATCAAGACATCCTGACCCACCCATCCCATTTTTCTGTTTGGCACCTTGGCACAGAGTTGGAACAAAGAACTGAAAATGTCCCAAACTCAATTTAAAATAAGCCCCATCCATACTGTTTAAATTTGTGGCCTCCAAGGTGTCTTTTTTTTTTTTTCTTTTTGCCGTTTGTAAAAATTGAAATATAGTTGATTTACAATGTTGTGTTGGTTTTGCGTGTATAGCAAAGTGATTTGGTTATACATATATATATGTGTGTGTATATATACATATGTATGTGTATATATATATATATATATATATATATATTCTTTTTCAGATTCTGTTCCCATATAGGTTACTATAAGATAGTAAATAAAGTTCCTGGTGCTATACAGTTAAGAACAAAAAAGAATACTTGTTACATATCCCATAATATTTATGCTATCAGAATAATCTCAGTCTAGAAAATAAGGGAAAAGTTGTTAAGTAGGAATTTTAAAAATATATTTCAGGACTAGAAGGAAAATTTCTGAGCATATGAAATTATGAAAGAATGCACAATGATAACACAACAAAATGTACGAAGTCCTACATGCCGGCAATTCTTATCCTATTTATTGTTAATGTGTGTAATAATTTGAGAGGTTTGGCACAAGTTACACTAACAGGTAATAGTCACTCTATTACTAAAATTAAATTAAAGTAATTTAAAATTAATTAAAATAATTAAAATAATTAAAATTAATTAAGATAATACAGATTTGTTCTGATCATAAGACAGTTACATAACTTACTATCTAGTGACATAGCTTAATGGAAGAAGAATGGGGTAAATTACATGTTTTCTGTAATATTTATGACAAAGCCTATAATATGTAGAAGTTCATTAGTTTGTCACTCCAATAAATGTCATTCATCCTTTGTACCTCACTGGAAAGAGGTCTCTAATACAGTAACCTATCCTTGGACACCTTTAAGCATGACAGTTATAGGAGGCTATATTAAATAAAAATATATATTTCACCAATTGTCTTCTGGATTGAGTGACCCCAATGATTTCATTATTATGAATTCTTTAAGGTTGTAAGTTGCAAAATTTAAATGTGTCCTTTTTTTTCCCTGCAGTGTCTAGTTTAACTTCCTTTATAAAATTTATAAGCTATTAAGGAGTTTAATAAATGTGAATAAATTGGACAAATGTAGGGAGAAAAAGTACTAAAAGTGTGTTAATAAGAAATTAAAGTTGTCTTATAGGATTACTAAATAAATTATGGCAATAATTTTACAATAAGATATTAAGAAAAATACCACTGAGCCTGCTTTCCCTCTCAGTTTTATTGAGATATAATTGACATAACGTTGTGTAAGTTTAAAGTATATAACATGATTATTTGATTTGCACATATATTGCAAGATGATTAGCACAATATGGTTAATTAACACATCCATCATCTCACATGATTATAAAATGTGTGTGTGGTAAGGATGATTAAGATCTACTCTCTTACTTTCACTTACTGTTAACTATAGTCACCATGCTGTATATTAGGTCCCCAGGACCTATTCATTGTAAATGTGGAGGTTTGTGCCCTTGGACCTACCTATCCTCATTTTCCCTACCCACAAACCCTAGACCTTTTGTTCCTATTCTACTCTCTGTTTCTATTTATTTGTGAGCCTACTTTAAGACGTAATATTTGTAAAAAGGGGAAATATTTTTCAAAAAAATTAAAGCCCCCCACAATACACAATAAAATTGTACAAGAAAATTATGCTGTCTGTATGTCAAAGTAAGTTCTTAACTTAGAGGAATAATTAAAAAAACATTATAGAACACTTAAGAAGAAAATAACACAGGTTGAAATTATTCTGATCTGTAGAGAGAGAGTATGTGTTTTAGCTTATTTTTTCAGCTTATGATTTCAGGAGTTTTAATTTAATTCATCCCTGTGCACTACAAATTATATATGCTAACTTATTAAGTAGGAGGGTATTATAAAATGTTTATGAACCTGGTTAATTTGAAGATCAACTCCAAAATATTTTTCTTCTTAATGGAAACGAAATAGAGAAGTCTTTCTTCTTAAATAATCTTTACTTTATTGTTTATCTTTATTTTAAATTTTATTTTATTTATTTTTTTTGTACAGCAGGTTCTTATTAGTCATCCATTTTATACACATCAGTGTATACATGTCAATCCTAATCTCCCAATTTATCACAACACCACCCCACCCATTGCCGCTTTCTCCCCTTGGTGTCCATACGTTTGTTCTCTACATCTGTGTCTCAATTTCTGCCTTGCAAACCAGTTCATCTGTACCATTTTTCGACATTCCACATATATGTGTTAATATATGATACTTCTTTTTCTCTTTCTGACTTACTTCACTCTGTATGACAGCCTCCAGATTCATCCACGTCTCAACAAATGACCCAATTACGTTCCTCTTTATGGCTGAGTAATATTCCATTGTATATATATACCACATATTCTTTATCCATTCATCTGTCAATGGGCATTTAGGTTGCTTCCATGACCTGGCTATTGTAAATAGTGCTGCAATGAACATTGGGGTGCATGCATCTTTTTGAATTATGATTTTCTCTGGGTATATGACCAGTAGTGGGATTGCTGCATCATATGGTAATTATATTTTTAGTTTTTTAAGGAAGCTCCATACTGTTCTCCAAAGTGGCTGTATCAATTTATATTCCCACCAACAGTGCAAGAGTGTTCCCTTTTCTCCATACCTGCTCTAGCACTTGTTGTTTGTAGATTTTCTGATGATGTCCATTCTAACTGGTATGAGGTGATACCTCATTGTAGTTTTGATTTGCATTTCTCTAATTATTAGTGATGTTGAGCAGATTTTCATATGCTTCTTGGTCATCTGTATGTCTTCTTTGGAGAAATGTCTATTTAGGTCTTCTGCCCATTTTTTGATTGGGTTGTATGTGTTTTTTTTTTTTTTTAATATTGAGCTGCATGAGCAGTTTATATATTTTAGAGATTAATCCATTGTCCATTGATTTGGTTGCAAATATATTCTCCCATTCTGAGGGTTTTCTTTTTGCCTTGTTTGTAGTTTCCTTTGCTTTGACAAAGCTTTTAAGTTTCATTAGGTCCCATTTGTTTATTTTTGTTTTTATTTTCATTATTCTAGGAGGTGGGTCAGAAAAGATCTTGCCGTAATTTATGTCAAAGTGTGTTCTTCCTATGTTTTCCTCTAAGTGTTTTATAGTGTCCGGTCTTACATTCAGGTCTCTATTCCATTTTGAGTTTATTTTTGTGTATGGTGTTAAGGAGTGTTCTAATTTCATTCTTTTACATGTAGCTGTCCAGTTTTCCCAGCAGCATTTATTGAAGAGACTGTCTTTTCTCCATTGAATATCCTGCCTCCTTTGCCATAGATTAGTTGACCATAGGTACATAGGTTTATATCTGTGCTGTCTTTCCATTGATGTATATTTCTGTTTTTGTGCCAATACCATATTGACTTGACTACTGTAGCTTTATAGAATAGTCTGAATTCAGGGAGTCTGATTCCTCCAGCTCCGTTTTTTTTTTCCCCCTCAAGACTGCTTTGGCTCTTTGGGGTCTTTTTTGTCTCCATTCAAATTTTAAGATTTTTTGTTCTAGTACTGTAAAAAAATGCCATTGGTATTTTGATAGGGGTTGCACTGAATCTGTAGATTGCTTCGGGTTGTATAGTCATTTTCACAATATTGATTCCTTCAATCCAAGAACATGGTGTATCTCTCCATCTGTTGGTATCAACTTTAATTTGTTTCAACACTCCCTTATAGTTTTCTGCATACAGGTTTTTGTCTCTCTAGGTAGGTTTATTATTAGGTGTTTTATTCTTTTTTTTGAAATGGTAAATGGGAGTGTTTCCTTAATTTCTCTTTCAGATATTTCATCTTAGTGTATAGGAAATCAAGAGAATTCTGTGCATTATTTTTGTATCCTGCAACTTTACCAAATTCATTGATTAGCTCTAGCGGTTTTCTAGTGGCCTCTTTAAGATCCTCTATGTATAGTATCATGTCATCTGCAAAGAGTGACAGTTTTACTTCTTTTCCAATTTGTATTCTTTTTATTTCATTTTCTTCTCTGATTGCCGCAGCTAGGATGACCAAAACTATGTTGAATAATAGTGGTGAGAGTGTACATCCTTGTCTTTTTCCTGATCTTAGAGTAAATTCCTTCAGTTTTTCACCATTGAGAATAATGTTTGCTGTGGGTTTGTCATATATGGCCTTTATTATTTTGAGGTAGGTTCCCTCTATGCCCACTTTCTGGAGAGTTTTTATCACAAATGGGTGTTAAATTTTGTCAAAAGCTTTTTCTGCATCTATTGAGTTGATCATATGTTTTTCATTCTTCAATTTGTTAGTATGGTGTATCACATTGATTGATTTGCATATATTGAAGAATCCTTACATTCCTGGAATAAATCCCAATTGATCATGGTGTATGGTCCTTTTAATAAGTTGTTGGATTCTGTTTGCTAGTATTTTGTTGAGGATTTTTGCATCTATATTCATCAGTAATATTGGTCTGTAAATTGCTTTTTTTGTAGTATCTTTGTCTGCTTTTGGTATCAAGCTGATGGTGGCCTCATAGAATGAATTTGGGAGTGTTCCTTCCTCTGCAATTTTTTGGAAGAGTTTGAGAAGGATGGGTGTGAGCTCTTCTCTAAATGGTTAATAGAGTTCACCTGTGATGTCATCTAGGCCTGGGCTTTTGTTTGTTGGAAGATTTCTATTCATAGTTTCAATTTCATTACTTGTGATTGGTCGGTTCATATTTTCTATTTCTTTGTGGTTCAGTCTTGAAAGGTTATACCTCTCTAAGAATTTGTCCATTTCTTCCAGATAGTCCATTTTATTGGCACAGAGTTGCTTGTAGTAGTCTCTTAAGATGCTTTGTATTTCTGCAGTGTCTGTCGTAAGTTCTCCTTTTTCAATTCTTTTTTTTTTTTTTTTTTCAGTACGTGGGCCTCTCACTGTTGTGGCCTCTCCTATTGTGGAGTGCAGGCTCTGGATGCGCAGGCTCAGTGGCCATGGCTCACAGGCCTAGCTTCTCTGCGGCATGTGGGATCTTCCCCAACCGGGGCACGAACCCACGTCCCCTGCATCAGCAGGCAGACTCTCAACCACTGTGCCACCAGGGAAGCCCTCCTTTTTCATTTTTAATTTTTTTGATTTGAGTGAGTCCTCTCCCTCTTTGTCTTGATGAGTCTGGCTAATGGTTTATCAATTTTTAAAAATCTTTTCAAAGAACCATCTTTTAGTTTTATTGATCTTTGCTATTGTTTTCTTTGTTTCTATTTCATTTATTTCTGCTCTGATCTTTATGATTTCTTTCCTTCTGCTACCTTCAGATTTTGTTTGTTCTTCTTCCTCTAGTTCCTTTAAGTGTAAGGTTAGATTGTTTATTTGAGATTTTTCTTGTTTCTTGAGGTAGCCTTGTAGAGCTATAAACTTCCCTCTTAGAACTGCTTTTGCTGCATCCCATATGTTTTGGATCGTAGTGTTTTCACTGTCATTTTTCTCTAGGTATTTTTTGATTTCCTCTTTGATATCTTTAGTGATCTGTTAGTTATTTAGTAGCATATTGTTTAGCCTCCCTGTGTTTGTGTTTTTTACATTTTTTTCCCTGTAATTGATTTCTAATCTCATAGCATTGTGGTCAAAAAAGATGCTTGATATGATTTCAATTTTCTTAAGTTTACTGAGGCTTGATTTGTGTGAAATGTGATCTATCCTGGAGAATGTTCCATGCGCACTTAAGAAGAAAGTGTAAACTGCTGTTTTTGGATGGAATGTCCTATAAATATCAATTAAATATTTCTGATCTATTGTGTCATTTATAGATTGTGTTTCCTTATTAATTTTCTGTTTGGTGGATCTGTCCATTGGTGTAAATGATGTGTTAAAGTCCTCCACTATTATTGTGTTGCTGTCGATTTCCTCTTTTATAGCTGCTAGCAGTTGCCTTATGTATTGAGGTGCTCTTATGTTGGATGCATATATATTTATAATTGTTATATCTTCTTCTTAGATTGACCCCTTTATCATTATGTAGTGTCCTTCCTTGTCTCTTGTAGCATTCTTTATTTTAAAGTCTTTTTTATCTGATATGAGTATTGCTACTCTAGCTATCTTATTTTATTTTATTTTTTCTGTATGTGGGTCTCTCACTGCTCTGGCCTCTCCTGCTGAGGAGCACAGCCTCCAGACGGGCAGGGCCAGGGGCCATGGCTCATGGGCCCAGCCACTCCACGACATGTGGGATCTTCCCAGACCGGGGCATGTACCCCTGTCCCCTGCATCGGCAGGCGGACTCTCAACCACTGCACCACCAGGGAAGCCTTCCAGCTATCTTTGGATTTCCAATTGCAGGGAATATCTTTTTCCATCCCCTCACTTTCAGTCTGAATATGTCCCTACGTCTGAAGTGGTTCTCTTGTAGACAGCATATATATGGATCTTTTTTTGGTATCCATTAAGCAAGCCCAGGTCTTTTGGCTGGAGCATTTAATCCATTCATGTTTAAGGCAAATATCGATATGTATATTCTTATTACTATTTTTTAAATTGTTTTGGGTTTGTTTTTTTTAGTTCCTTTTCTTCTCTTGTGTTTTCCACTTAGAGAAGTTCCTTTAGCATTTGTTGTAGAGCTGGTTTGGTGGGGCTGAATTCTGTTAGCTTTTGCTTGTCTGTAAAGCTTTTGATTTCTCCCTCAAATCTGAATGAGATCCTTTTTGGGTAAAGTAATCTTAGTTGTAGGTCCTTCCCTTTCATCACTTTAAGTATATCTTGCCACTCTGTTCTGGCTTGTAGAGTTTCTGCTGAGAAATCAGCAGTTAACCTTATGGGAGTTCCCTTGTATGTTATTTGTCCTTTTTCCCTTGCTGTTTTCAATAATTTTTCTTTGTCTTTAATTTTTTGCCAGTTTGATTACTATGTGTCCTGGTATGTTTCTCCTTGGGTTTGTTCTGTATGGGACTCTCTATTCTTCCTGGACTTGGGTGGCTCTTTCTTTTCCCATGTTAGGAAAGTTTTTGACTATAATCTCTTCAAATATTTTCTCAGGTCCTTTCTATCTCTCTTCTCCTTCTAGGATCCCTATAATGCAAATGTTGTAGCATTTAATGTTTTCCCATAGGTCTCTTAAGCTGTCTTCATTTCTTTTCATTCTGTTTTCTTTATTATCTTCAGCAGCAGTGAATTCCACCATTCTGTCTTCCAGGTCACTTATCTGTTCTTCTGCCTCAGTTATTCTGCTATTGATTCCCTCTAGTGTAGCTTTCATTTCAGTTATTGTGTTGTTCATCTCTGTTAATTTGTTCTTTAATTCTTCTTGATCTTTGTTAAACATTTCTTGCATCTTCTCGATCTTTGCCTCCATTCTTTTTCCGAGGTCCTGGATCATCTTCACTATCATTATTCTGAATTATTTTTCTGGAAGGTTGCCTATCTTCACTTCATTTAGTAGTTTCTCTGTGGTTTTATCTTCTTCCTCTCTCTGATACATAACCCTCTGCCTTTTCATCTTGTTTATCTTTCTGTGAATGTGGTTTTTGTTCCACAGGCTTCAGGATTGTAGTTCTTCTTGCTGCTGCTGTCTGCCCTCTGGTGCATGAGGCTATGTAAGAGGCTTGTGCAAGTTTCCTGATGGGAGGGACTCTGTTTTTCTTTTTTAATGAATTCAATTTCATAAATAAAATGGTATTAGTCTGGGCAGTCTGTGTAATGTTTCAGTAATATTGTCCTCCAGGATCTCATAGTCTTAGCAAAATAAGATCATTTCTTGCTCACACTACATGTTGACTAAGTGACAGGAGTTCCTAACTCCCCTGTTTCTCCTTGTTTTTCAACACAAGCTAATCATATCAATGGTCGTTGGAAAGTATTTTAAGATCTACGAATTACGTGGTGTGTTTTTTTTAAATTTTATTTCATGAGTTGGCAAATAAATCTTTACATACTTATTCTTTTTAAAAAATATTGTCTATATTTTAGGTCTGGCCTTAGACATCCTTCAATTAAATTTCTCTGTTAAGTTAAAAGCTGCCTAATTATAAATTCTTCCCAAATGATTTAATTTCAAGTTCCTTCATCAGCCCACCCCAAATTGTCATTATATGAATTTTGAAATGGTTTTGTTTTTTGCTACTAGCATCTGAGTCACCTATCAGAAAAATAATTACAATAAACAATGGTGTAACATTTTCTTAGATCATATTATAAATAATAATTTAGAAATATAAAGAATGTTAAGCCAATTATTCTTTTAATTTCCCTAACTCTATCTTTACACTAATTTAAATACTCACTAATCACCTATTTTGTACTATATTTCTTGGAAAAATTGTTTTTTCAAAATATGAAAGTTTTTCCCTATCATTTTGTAAAAACAAGAACTCAGCCATTCACTTTTCTGCTTTATTATTAACTATATTGTTATTAATAGATTATGTTTTATTAAAAAGTCACCTACAAAAGAGAGTTCAGTGTCAATAGGTTAATATTTCTATCAAAATTAAATAGAAATTTTAAATGTTTACACAAGAAAAATCACTAAATTAGATTATACACTGTGAAATTTTCAGAGATTCAATGCTGTCTTCAAATTATTTAAAATTTATATAAAATATTATTTCCATTAGGAAAATAGATGTATAAATTATAAGTAATGGCTCAAGTGATGTAAAAGATATTTAAAATGTTTTTAAAGCTTCAACTTATTATTGAAAACTAAACTTACTAGAACTAACCTATTTATGTTGCAAGTATATTGTTTAAAAAAATCAAAATTCACATAAAAAATAATTTTTAGGAATCAATGTTTTTAACAAGCAATGAAGTAATTTTGCTCTTTCAAAATGGGTTCCTAAATTTATAATTTAGATAGTTGTTTACCATCGTAGTTTTGACTGAAAAAAAATCACAGTCTGAGAGATGTGAGTTAAATTTTACTTGGGGTAAAATGAGGACTATAGCCTGGGAGACAGCATTATAGATAGTTCTGAAAAACTGCTCCAGAGAGGTGGGGGCGAAGGTCAGTATATATATGATTTTGATTAAGAGGGAATACATGCAATCAAGCACATATTTTTTGCAGAAGATTGCTGCTAGTCATGAGGAGCAGACGTCACCATGAAGGATTTTAGTGCTTTTCTAGATATGAGGAGATTCAAGAATTGGGCTCATAAAATGTTCTCCTGAAAATATCTAACTATCTGAAGAGCTTTTCTTCCAGGTTTTCTCAGAATACAGAGTGCCTCACTCATGATTTCCACCCTGTACTCCTTTCAGGGGGTGTTGAAGGTCAGCAGCTGCAGCAGCTCATGATTTAATCCTTGTAGAGGTAGATGGCAAGTGCCAATTTGTAGTTGGCACTAACTTATATCAATGAGCAAAGGAAACGATAATGTGTTTCCATGTATAAATGGTTGTTCTTACTGGAAACCTCTTGCTTAGGAAGTTAACATAGAGTGGTTAAGAACAAATAGTTTTTATAACAAAGACTAGGCTTACAGAATTAGTTTGGCCACACTTACTGGGAATGTGGTTTTGGTAACATATTAAGTCACTCAATCTCTCAGTAATTTCACCAGTGAACTTTGGGTAACAATGAAAACATTTAAGGATTGTTAGAAAATTTAGTTAGACAATGTGTGGAAATCTATTAACACAGTGCCTGTCAATGAGGTATATTTATTTACTACTATTGTAATCATTATTTTTACCATTATATAACAGTTGACCATTTTTGTCATAAAAAAAATCTCCCTAAGAGGAAGGTTATTTTTTAAATTATTAAATAATAAAATAGAGATGTTTTTATATTCAAATGACATTTATATGGTAAAGGAAATAGATACTCAATAGCATTAAAAACTCAGTGCCAGTTTAGACACACAAAAATTAAAACACCTAAGAAGTAATCTAACATTTCTGTTTTAATGACATTTAAAAAGACTGCTATATTTTTGGATAGTGAGAATTTTTTAAGTCAATAAAAAGTAGTTTAAGCTTATTTTAGATTTATTAATTTTTATAGAACATAAATTACTCCTTCAAAATCAGGAAAATCTCTGCTCCACAAGTTTTAAGCAGTGGCAGGAGTTTGGGTAACTTATACATCTTTATCTGATATATTTTCCTTACTTTCAAGTAAGAATAATATTAGTTACTGTGCCACAGGATTATTTTGATGAGGTAAACCACATATGAACCAGTAGCACCTTGTCTACCTCACAATGAAAACTCAGTAAATTACTATGCTTATAATTAAGCTGTTTCAATGAAAATACTTATTTTTTAAATTGTTAATTTCACACTTTTTCTTTCATAAAGGAAATGGTTTAAAATGTTTTGCAGAATGTTTCAACCTTTATTCATAACAATCTCATAAATTCGGTGGGTAAGTTCCATTTGAACAAGTTTACATCTATTGAGATTTGAAAAGTATATGTGACCTGTAATTGCTCTCAGAAACAGTAACACTATTTGACAAATGACTTAATCACTCCACTCTAGAGCAACACATTTTTCTTGTTATAATAAAATATCTCTTCCAAGAGTGCATATGGATTTGAACTTCCCTGGATTTCTATAAAATTTTAGCTACTTTGTAATACAGCTTTGTCCTGAAACACTGAAATGTCCCACAAGGTAAATGCTCACCTATTTTGCTGCATGCCACACAAAAGTCACTTTCAAGGTTCATAGAATAACTATTCTTGTGACAGTTGTCTGTTTTTGAAAATGCACAAACCTTCCTGTTGAAAAGAAACATGGAACATTCAATACCAGAGGTCACTCAACATTAAGAGTCTATTTTTAAAAATGGCCATATTTCCCCTGGTATCTGTCACTGGGCCAACTTAGGAGGTAAACTATGATGAAATAAAACTTAAAATGCCTCGAAGTTTTATTAAAATAATCATGTTGTAGATTTTCAGAGAGAGGTAATATGTTTAATTTTTTAACACAAGTTCATAAAAATAAACCACAATTTTACTGTATTAAGTATTACTTCCAATAAGCACATACCCTTGCATTTGCTTATAATTGTCTTTCATTAATCTATTACTCACTTTTTTTAAACTTAAATTTTGCCTCCTTTGGTAAGTCATTCTTGAGCGCTCTGCTTGAATTCTAATTATTTCTTTGTTATAACTCCAGTGTTACCCTGTGTAAGCTAAGAGCTGATGGCATCTATTTACATTTTGGTAATTTTAAATTACACATGTTTGAAATATTCTCATGTAAATATCAAGAAAATCTCACTGTATGCACAAAATTTGATATAATGCAAGTCCCTTCAAAATGTTTTAAGTTATTATTCATACATTTAAATCTATGGGCTAAACAACTTATAAACTGCATTTAAACTATTGGCAAATGGCGGTCCCAATTTAACGAGTAAAGAAAATCATCAACAATGTGTGAATCAAGCTGTTGTTTCACTTGCATTATAATTATAATTTAGAGTAATTTAGTAAGATGTCTAATTGACTTCCAATATTTCAATAAATAGGAGTGTGCGTTAGTACTTTAAAACCTAAACTTCAAGATAGAATAACATGTAATTAAAAGCTATAAAAAAGCCTAAAAGTAGTCCCATCCTGTACCACTGAGTTAGAAGAAAGAACTCATATTTTCGTTGAAAACCAAATAAAAAGTAATGTAAACGTGCTTACAAAATTAAGCTTGCAAATATCATGTGGATGGGCAAATGAAGGAAACGATATTTGCCACATAGTTCTATGATTAAGGTTGCTATAATGCATTACAAAGTAAATGTGTATACTAAGGCATCAGATATACTTGATAATTTAAGGGGAGGTGATTATAAAATGCACTGTTCTACATCAGGTGTTTATTGTGCTTTAAAATTGTTTGGAGGACCTCCCTGGTGGGCCAGTGGTTAAGACTCATCATTTCCACTGCAGAGGGTGTTGGTTCAATCCCTGGTCGGGAACTAAGATCCCACATGCCTTGTGGCTCAGCTAAAATAAAATAAAATAAAGTAAATTTAAATTAAATTAAATTAAAAAAGTAAAATAAAACTGTTTGGAAAGGCAAAATCATGATGATCTCAGGTGGCCTCACTTTGAAGCAGGATTTCAGTTCCCAGCCAGTGACTGAGGTAGGGTAGCGGCAGTGAGAGCACTGAAATCTAGCCACTAGACCAGTGGTCCGTGGCAAGGCCCTGGTGTTATGGCTTTACAGAAGAAGAATTCCGACACAGATGGAAAGTAGTGAAACAAGTAAAGTATTTATTAGGAGAAAAAAAGAGCACAGTACGTGTGGATAGATACACAGGGGGCTCAGAGAGAGAGAGTCGCGCCCTCGTGGCAGTTTGAATCACTTATATGGGGCATTTCTTCTGGGTTTCCTTTGGCCAATCATTTTGATTTGCCTGACTCAAGGTCCATATTTGGTATATCTCAGGATCTTCCCATGTGTGAGCATGCATCTCTTAGCCAAGATGGATGCCACCGAAGAGACCTATGGGTAGTTAGCATCATTTATCATCACTCCCCTTTTGGCATCCGATGAGCCTTTCTGCTCATGTGTAGTTGGGAAGGTCTCCTGACTTTGAGAATGTGGAATATGTGATCTCTTATCTTCTCTCTGGGCGGGGCTCAGCCTCATCTCTCAATTGTCTTGATATTCTCGTCTCAGAGTAACGGTCCACAGGGAACTTCAACTGTTTACCCCAGGGGAGCCCATCTGTTTCTTGCCTCAATGATACAATCCACAATGAATTCATCCTCCCTACTTTACATTTATCCTTATGGGAATATTAGTCCTAAATTGTAATGCAAGTTTTTCTGGATATTTTCTACATACTTATTTATGGATATGCCCACCATTGCTGGATGGAACTCCAGGAATTCAGAGATCATGTGTTATTCATCTCTATTTTACCAACACCAAGAAAACACCATCAAATAGAATGCACTAAACAATGAATGAGTAAATGAATGAATGAAGTATGTAAATTTCTGTCTTGTAAATGACAAGTAACCAAATAAGTAACCAAACTTACTTACTTAATAATTTTACTTTTTGAACTGTAACAAAATAAGTAACTGAAAAATAAAAATCACACTAATGTTCAAAATATTATTATATTGAACTACCTAACAGGTTAAGGATAGGATATTTTCAGATAGATTATTCCACATGATAAAAATATCCTGTAAATATATGTGTATGCTTTGATATTAAATGAAAACAGCAAAAAATAAAATTTATATTGTAACTTAATTATTAACCATTATGCTTTTAAAAAATAAGTATAGTGTTACTAAAATATTTTTAGATACTGATTTTTTTTCAGTCCTGGAAATTCGATAATTGAACAGTATTTTATTTTATGTTGTTTATTTTCTTTGTATGTTAAGTTTGGCATGCAGGAACCAGTTAAGTTTTGATCCAAAACTTCTAAGTTTTTGTGCTGTGTTCACTGGGACGAAGAGGTCAAAGCAACAGTGTTATCAAATGGAGGTTTTCCTGCTCACCACTTAAAAAATCAATTACTCAAAAATGTCAGTAGAAAAGAAAGGTGTCTTTAAGCAGAAAGCTGGCAATCTGGGGAGTTGATGGACTCAGCATCTCCCAAAAACCACCTCACTAAAATTCTGCTTGGCCATGAAACTTTTAAAGGGAAAGAGGGAAGTAATCTCAGTTAATCATTGAGATAAGGAGTCAGGTCATCTGTTAATTACTTATTTTTCATTTCTACGTCTTTTGTCTATGGAAAGAACCGACAAGTTAGGCAAGGTACTGTGTGATTAAAAGATTTGAATGGTGTGCTTGGGCTGGAGATGAGTATGGCATGGGTGTGCCTGGTTTAAAAATTAGTTACAATATAGCTTTGCTAAAATGACAAGAAAAGGGGCTTCCTGCTGAGGGCGGTTTCCTACTTAGTCTGTATAAGACTAATAATTATTACAGTAGTGATTAAAAAACAGCCTAATAATTTATGATCAGTTTTTACTGAGGGTTTTTTTTGTGTGTGTGTGTGTGTCTATAGTCATTGCTCTTAGATATTTTTTAAAATCAGCTAGTTTTTTGAGGTGTTGAAGAACGGTATACTATAGTAAACAATTGAGCTAATAAGTTTAACAATTTTTTAAAAAGAATTCTAAAACCTGACAATGTATCAATAAAAGCAATAAATAGAGCACAATCAATTTTAATAAATGGTATTTTACAAATCAAGGAGCCAAGTTGTTGAGAATCTAACTTCCTCTCCTGATTTGCTTTTTTTTTCTCTGCCATATCAATATAAACTAAATAAACTATTCATATGGTCTTTTATTTACATAAAAAGTATTGATCTTATTTCCACTGTGTGTAAAACATTACCCTGGGTACTGAGGTAGATAAAGACAGAGTAGGATTTTTACAGTTTTGGGGCTTTTCTTAGTACATTAAAAACAGGCAGTTGACATCAGGAGGATCTGAATTTGATTCCTAATGCTGACACTTAACTTCTTATATATCCTGAGGTGAATGATTTACTTTCCCTGGGCTGTTCTGAGAACTGGGGATAGGTTGGTTGTGAAATCTCACATATGGTGATTGTTAAAATTATAATTTTAAAATGCATCAAATATTAAGAATAGTGCCTGACATGTTGTACCTTAATAAATTCTAACTGCTATTATCATTGTATTTTTGTAATAGGAGGAAGAGATATGTTTATATAAATCTATGAAACTGTCAAAGCAGAAATATATTAGGTGATAATGAAAGCAGCAGGCTTCTTGGGTCAAGTTATACAATCTGTGTTGGCTTTACAATACCTGTGTAGCAAGGTTTCCAAATTTAGTTGTGTGTATTTGATATGCTAAAAGTGTGATACCCTCACATCTTGGGCAGTTCAGTAGGACTAGAGCAAGACATGGATGGATGACTCTGACCAGATCAGGCATGCTCATATTAATATTATTATTTTCTGTGTGTGTCATGATGTGAAAAATATTGAAAGGTGGGGCAGAAGTGAACTAGTGGCAGAAATTTGGTGTTAAGGTGCTAAAGGAAGTGTCTTGAAGCTATATAATGGTAGGAATGTTTTACAGAAAAGTGCTTATGAGATTATGAAGAATCATATCTTCGGTGATGATATTACATAGTGCAATTTTGGTATGATTTGTATTGGATCATCTATATGAGAGCAGAATACAATGGTGGTATGGAGATGGGGCTATTTAGATGGAATGTGACACTAAATTCCATCCACAGGGCAGAACCAGAAGTAGAATATCCTTCTGCCCCTCAAGGCTAAAGGCTGTTAGATTCTTTACTTGTATAATTTCTATCAAAATATGTATATACATACAAAAAATAGTTTATAAATTTGTATATATAACAACACTGAAACATTTTTGTCACAGTCTGAAAGTCTTAAATTATTATTTAATGTTATATGAATAATTTAGTAGTTATGATGGAGACATAAACCCATAAACAGTGTTTAGATCAATTTTATATGAATTGAAATATTTTTATTAAGATTGTTTCTTTAAAGTTTAAATTAATCCTAATTAGTGTAACTACTGAATTATCATTGTGGACAAAAAATGTTGCCTGCCATTTCAGTAAACATCAAATGTTGTCCACCATCAAGCCATCAGCCACACACACCCACACCCCACCTAACTGGTTTCCCCTGAGGGGAATCCAGGGAAGAGAAAAAGAGGATACTGGACCTAGAAGTAAAGATGCAGATCTAAGGAATAATTTCAGTGAGCCCAGAATTTTGCATCCTCTAATACATAGAAAAGTACTAAAATCTTTAACTTCAAATGTCTTGTTTTTTCTCAACGAGCGGTCATCCTTTGATGTTTGACTACATGTTTTTTTTTTTGCTTGTTTTTGTTTTTTCAGCAAAAACTCCTATATATCCTGGCTCTTTCCTTACTTATTTGGAGTAGCTCCTCAGAGCTATCTGAGAGGCTGCCTCCCTGGCCATAGAGTCCTCAGTAAGGTCCTTGAATAAAACATAACTGGTAATGTTTAGGTTGTGCATTTTTTCTTCAGTTGACACCATTTGAATAAAGAAGGATCAAATACCCCTCCACAAAAAACTGCATAATATGACTAATAGGAATATGCAATGTTTCATGGTACAATTTCTGAATCTTTTGTCTATGGGGTGTGTTTAGAGAATAATACAAAATAAATTAGCCTTACCTTACATTTTATCATTTGAACTTATTTAGAAATAATGAAGGGGAGGATAACTCTAGAAAGCAGATACCTAGTGCACATTTTCTCATCTTCTAATGCTACAGTATAAAGCAATGCTGGGTATTCATTGTAAAAATGTATTTTTTTCTAGGTTAGAGCTTAATTTTACCTCCATTATAAAATCATATTTATCTTTGCACTGAGTCAGCTTCCCTCTTTTTCTTTTTTGCCTAGTTATCCCCTTTATATTTAGTTTTGTTTATATTTTTCAACAATTCCTTAACTTAATCTTTCCAACAATTTCTGGATCTTATTCTGAATTGTACTTTAAGACTCTTTCTTCATACAACAATAAGATGAAATCTTTCAGCGGATTTTATTTTCATGCATTGACTTTATGCATCTAAATCAATGAGAGGTAGCTTCTCAATAAATTTCAACACTCCCACAAAATATGCAGTCTCTATCCCATCTCTGATTTGATCTTGGCTGCTAATACACTTTCATCCTATTAATATTTTCTTTCTTCCAATTACTCTCAATCAATATTTAACTTCATATAGCATTAGGGTGCTCAAAGTCAAGAATTATTTGTAACCTTAAAATAAGTATTTAAAAATTGCTCAAATTTGCTTGGCAATTCAAGGAAGTATGTGTTTTGGATGGCCACAAACATATGTACATATGTAGAGTTTACTATCAATACTGAAACTTGCATGTTGTGAGCGCACTGTGTTCCCCATAAGTACCTCAGCAAAATACTTTTTGGCTAGAAGTATCTCCCTGTATGACCCGCTAAACTAAATTTACTTGAGGTAGGCTGCTGTGAAGTTATTGTTAATAGTTTTCTACCATATCTCTTGAAATGCATAATTTGTTACAAACTATGTGTGATTTTTGGGACCTTGTCAAAGGCAAAACCCCAAACGGAAAGATATTTAAGAATCAAAAATCTGAATCAATTTTCAAAAACTCAAATATCCAAATAAATCTTGAAATGATTACACAAATTTAATTTATTTTTTCTTTGTATTTCACTGAAACCCCCACATAAATTTAAATTTTCAGCATATTAAATCATTATTCTCATGTTGTAACTAAAAATTATCAACAAAACCTTTTAGCATACATTTTACTCTAAGCCAGATGAGGAGTTAAGTTTTCATCATTCTTTCATTAGGATGAAAAAATGGACTAGTTCCCACTAAATTGTAAACTGTATTCTGTTTGGTCAGTTAGATGGACAAATGTGTACTAGCAGCCAACTGTTGCAGAGCACTGAATTTACATCATATTTTACTTGTCAGGGACATGGCATTTAAAGAAAGAAAGAAAGAAAACTAGAATATGAATTCTGGGATTTATCAGATTTTCTTTTTATCTCTCACAAATAGCTTAGATTAATTAATGCACAATTGGCATTGTTGATAATTGGAATGAAGGAATGATTCCACTAACTGTTATTGATTTCTATTGTCTGAGGTGGGAGGAACAGTGGCTTGTGGGCATGTGTGCCTATGAAAACCTAAGAGAGAGACAGAATTTCAAGTATACATTAAATCTGTCTTTTGTTAAAATCTTAACATCAAATGTATAATCATTGCATTGTGAAAGTATTGAGTGATTCTAAAACAGCACTTCTTAGGTTGTTGTGTGGATTCAAAGAGATCTTCTTATAATGTACTTAGAAAAAAATATCTGACCTATAGTAAGTACTCTATAAGTTAAATTGTTTTGAATCTTTCTCATATATGTGTGTGTATATATATATATATGATTTATGACATAAGATTGTATTGTTCAGATGCTGCTTTCCTCTTGTTGATGAGCCAACTGTACAAAATCTAACAAGACTCTTTCTGCTCTTAGAACCTAAAGTATACATTGCCATTTTCTCCCAAGCCACCTTCTCCTCGGAATTATTTCAATTTATTTCAGGAATCCACATAGTTCCCACATGCTTTGGTAAAGAAAACTCCAGTCCTCACTCTATAGGTGACAAACAGGTTAAAAAATCACTCTCCCTAAGTTAGATTCAAAGAGATGATAGGTAGGAAATAGAATATTTTTACTTTCATCTCATATTTGAGGTGGCTTCACGTCTTTATTTTATTATTATTATTCTTTTTTTAACATCTTTATTGGAGTACAATTACTTTACAATGGTGTGTTAGTTTCTGCTTTATAACAAAGTGAACCAGTTATACATATACATATATCCCCATATCTCTTCCCTCTTACATCTCCTTCCCTCTCACCCACTCTCCATATACCACCACTCTAGGTGGTCACAAAGCACCGAGCTAATCTCCCTGTGCTATGTGGCTGCTTCCTACTAGCTATCTATTTTACATTTGTTAGTGTATATACGTCCATGCCACTCTCTCACTTTGGCACAGCTTACCCTTTCCCCTTGTGATATCCTCAAGTTCATTCTCTAGTAGGTCTAAATCTTTATTCCCATCTTGTTCCTAGGTTCTTCATGACCTTTTTTTTTTTTTTTTTAGATTTCATATATATGTTTTAGCATATGGTATTTGTTTTTCTCTTTCTGACTTACTTCACTCTGTATGACAGACTCTAGGTCCATCCACCTCACTACAAATAACTCAATTTCATTTCTTTTTATTGCTGAGTAATATTCCATTGTATATATGTGCCACATCTTCTTTATCCATTCATCTCTTGAAGGTCACTTAGGTTGCTTCCATGTGCTGGCTATTGTAAACAGTGCTGCAGTGAACATTGTTGCACATGACTTTTTTTAAATTATGGTTTTATCAGGGTATATGCCCAGTAGTGGGATTACTGTGTTATATGGTAGTTCTATTTTTAGTATTTTAAGGAACCTCTATACTGTTCTGCATAGTGGCTGTATCAGTTTACACTCCCAACAGTGCAAGAGGGTTCCATTTTCTCCACACTCTCCCCAGCATTTATTGTTATTAGATTTATTGGTGATGGCCATTCTGACAGGTGTGAGATGATATGTCATTGAAGTTTTGATTTGCATTTCTCTAATTATTAATGATGTTGAGCATTATTTCATGTGTTTGTGGCAGTCTATATATCTTCATTGGAGAAATGCCTATTTAGGTCTTCTGCCCATTTTTTGATTGGCTTCTTTGTTTTTTTGATATTGAGTTGTATGAGCTCCTTGTAAATTTTGGAGATCAATCTTTGTCAGTTGCTTCACTTGCAAATATTTTCTCCCATTCTGAGGGTTCTCTTTTCATCTTGTTTATGGTTTCCTTTTTTGTGCAAAAGCTTTTAAGTTTAATTAGTTACCATTTGTTTATTTTTGTTTTTATTTCCATTTCTCTAGGAGGTGGGTCAAAAAGGATCTTGCTGTGATTTATGTCATAGACTGTCTGGCTATGTTTTCCTCTAAAAGTTTGATAGTGTCAGGCCTTACATTTAGGTCTTTAAGCCATTTTGAGTTTATTTTTGTGTATGGTTTTAGGAAGTGTTCTAGTTTCATTCTTTTACATGTAGCTGTCAAGTTTTCCCAGCATCATTTATTGAAGAGGCTGTCTTTTCTCCACTGTATACTCTTGCCTCCTTTATCAAAGGTAATTTGACCATATGTGCGTGGGTTTATCTCTGGGCTTTCTATCCTATTGTATTTATCTATATTTCTGCTTTTGTGCCAATACCATACTTTCTTGATTACTGTAGCTTTGTAGTATAGTCTGAAGTCAGGGAACATGATTCCTCCAGCTCCATTTTTCTTTCTCAAGATTGTTTTGGCTATTTGGGGTCTTTTGTGTTTCCAAACAAATTGTGAAATTTTTTGTTCTAGGTCTGTGAAAACCTACCCTAATAAGGTAGTTTGATTGGGTAGTTTGATAGGGATTGCATTGAATCTGTAGATTGCTTTGGATAGTATAGTCATTTTCACAATTTTGATTCTTCCAATCCAAGAACATAGCATATCTCTCCATCTAATTGTATCATCTTTAATTTCTTTCATCAGTGTCTTATAATTTTCTGCATACAGGTCTTTTGTCTCCTTAGGTAGGTTTATTCCTAGGTATTTTATTGTTTTTGTTGCAGTGGTAAATTAGAGTGTCTTCTTAATTTCACTTTCAGATTTTTCATCATTAGTGTATAGGCATGCAAGAGATTTCTGTGCATTAATTTTGTGTATTGCTACTTTTCCAGATTCGTTGATTAGCTCTAGTAGTTTTCTTGTGGCATCTTTAGGATTCTCTATGTATAGTATCATGTCATCTGCAAACAATGACAGCTTTACTTCTTCTTTTCTGATTTAGATTCCTTTTATTTCTTTTTCTTCTCTGATTGCTATGGATAAAATTTCCAAAAGTATGTTGAATAAGAGTGGTGAGAGTGGGCAACCTTGTCTTGTTCCTGATCTCAGTGGAAATGGTTTCAGTTTTTCACCACTGAGGATGATATAGGCTGTGGGTTTGTCATATATGGCCTTTAATATGTTGAGGTAAGTTCCCTCTATGCCTACTTTCTGCAGGGTTTTTACAATAAATGGGTGTTGAATTTTGTTGAAAGCTCTCTCTGTATCTATTGAGATGATCATATGGTTTTCCTCCTACGATTGGTTAATATGGTGTATCACATTGATTGATTTGCATATATTGAAGAATCCTTGCATTCCTTGGATAAACCCCACTTGATCATGGTGTATGATCCTTTTAATGTACTGTTGGATTCTGTTTGCTAGTATTTGGTTGAGGATTTTTGCATCTATGTTCATCAGTGATATTGGCCTGTAGTTTTCTTTCTTTGTGACATCTTTGTCTGGTTTTGGTATCAGGGTGATGGTGGCCTCATAGAAGGAGTTAGGGAGTGTTCCTCCCTCTGCTATATTTTGGAAGAGTTTGAGAAGGACAAGTGTTAGCTCTTCTCTAAACATTTGATAGAATTCACCTGTGATGCCTTCTGCTCCTGGACTTTTGTTTGTTGGAAGAATTTAAATCACATCCTCAATTTCAGTGCTTGTTACTGGTCTGTTTATATTTTCCACTTCTTCCTGGTTCAAGTCTCGGAAAGTTGTGTTTCTCTAAGAATTTGTCCATTTCTTCCAGGTTGTGCATTTTATTGGCATAAAGTTGCTTGAAGTAATCTCTCATGATCCTTTGTATTTCTGCAGTGTCAGTTGTTCCTTCTCCTTTTTCATTTCTAATTCAATTGATATGAGTCTTCTCCATTTTTTTCTTGACGACTCTGTCTAATGGAAAATCAATTTTTTTAAAATTTCTCAAAGGACCAGCTTTTAGTTTTATTGATCTTTGCTATCGTTTCCTTCATTTCTTTTTCATTTATTTCTGATCTGATCTTTATGATTTCTTTCCTGCTGCTAACTTTTGAGTTGTTTTGTTCTTCTTTCTCTAATTGCTTTAGGTGTAAGGTTAGGTTTTTTATTTGACATGTTTCTCGTTTCTTAAGGTAGGATTGTATTGCTATAAACTTCCCTCTTAGAATTGCTTTTGCGGCATCCCATAAGTTTTGGCTCATCATATTTTCATTATCATTTGTTTCTAGGTATTTTCGGAAATCTTTGATTTCTTCAGTCGTCTCTTGGTTTTTACATATTGTATTGTTTTGCCTCCATATGTTTGTATTTTTTATTGATTTTTTTTCCTGTAATTGATATCTAGTCTCATAGTGTTGTGGTCAGAAAAGATACTTGATACAATTTTAATTTTCTTAAATTTACCAAGGCTTAATTTGTTACCCAAGATATGATCTATCTTGGAGAATGTTCCATGAGCACTTGAGAAGAAAATGTATTCTGTTGTTTTGGGATGGAATGTCCTCTAATTATCAATTGAGTCCATCTTGCTTAATGGATAATTTAAAGCTTGTGTTTCCTTATTTATTTTCATTTTGGATGATCTGTCCATTCATAAAAAGTGGGGTTTTAAATTCCCCTACTATGATTGTGTTACTGTTGACTTCCCCTTTTATGGCTGTTAGTATTTGCCTTATGTATTGAGGTGCTCCTATGTTGGGTGCATAAATATTTACCATTTTTATATCTTCTTCTTGGATTTGTCCCTTGTTCATTATGTAGTGTCCTTCTTTGTCTCTTGTAATAGCCTTTGTTTTAAAGTCCATTTTCTCTGATATGGGAATTGCTACTCTAGCTTTCTTTTGATTTCCATTTTCATGGAATAGCTTTTTCCAACCCATCACTTTCAGTGTGTATGTGTCCCTACATCTGAAGTCAGTCTCTTGTAGACAGCATATATATGGGTCTTGTTTTTGTATCCATTCAGCCAGTCTATGTCTTTTGGTTGGATCATTTAATCCATTTTCATTTAAGGTAATTATCAATATGTATTCCTAGTACCATTTTCTTAATTGTTTGTGGTTTGTTATTTTAGGTCTTTTCCTTCTCTTGTGTTTTCTGCCTAGAGAAGATCCTTTAGCATTTGTTGTAAAGCTGGTTTGGTGGTGCTGAATTCTCTTAGCTTTTGCTTGGCTCTAAAGGTTTCAATTTCTCTGTCAAATCTGAATGAGATCCTTTCTGTGTAGAGTAGTATTGGTTGTAGTTTTTTCTTCTTCATCACTTTAAATATGTCCTGCCACTCCCTTCTGGCTTGCAGAGTTTCTGCTGAAAGATCAGCTCTTAACCTTATGGGGATTCCCTTGAATGTTATTTATTGTTTTTCCCTTGCTGCTTTTAATATATTTTCTTTGTACTGAATTTTTGATAGTTTGATTAATATGTGTCTCAAAGTGTTCCTCCTTGGATTTATCCTGTATGGGACTCTCTGTGCTTCCTGCACTTGATTAACTATTTCCTTTCCCATATTAGGGAAGTTTTCAACTATAATCTCTTCAAATATTTTCTCAGTCCCTTTCTTTTTCTCTTCTTCTTATTCGACCCCTACAATTCGAATGACAGTGTGTTTATTGCTGTCCCAGAGGTCTCTGAGACTGTCCTCAATTCTTTTTTTTTTTTTTTTTTCATTATTCTACTCTGCAGTAGTTATTTCCACTATTTTATCTTCCAGGTCACTTATCCGTTCCTCTGCCTCAGTTATTCTGCTATTGATACCTTTCAGAGAATTTTTAATGTCATTTATTGTGTTGTTCATCACTGTTTCTTTGCTCTTTAGTTCTTCTATGTCTTTGGTAAACTTTTATTTTCTCCATTCTATTTCCAAGATTTTGGATCATCTTTACTATCATTATTCTGAATTATTTTTCAGGTAGACTGCCTATTTCCTCTTTATTTTTTAGGTCTGGTGGGTTTTTACCTTTCTCCTTCATCTGCTGTGTGTTTCTCTGTCTTCTCATTTTGCTTAACTTACTGTGTTTGTGGTCTTTTTGCAGGCTGCAGGTTCATAGTTCCCGTTGTTTTTGATGTCTGTCCCCAGTGATTAAGGTTGGTTCAGTGTGTTATTTAGGCATCCTGGTGGAGGGAACTAGTGCCTGTGTTCTGGTGGATGAGGCTGGATCTTGTCTTTTTGGTGGGCAAGTCCACGTCTGGTGGTGTGTTTTGTGGTGTCTGTTGCCTTAATATGGTTTTAAGCAGCCTCTCTGGTAATAGGTGGTGTTGCCTTCCTGTCTCACTAGTTGTTTGGTATAGGGTGTTCAGCACTATAGCTTGGAGCTGGGTATTGCTGTTGAGATGGAGATCTTTGGGAGATTATCACCGTTTGATATTATGTAGACCTTTGAGGTCACTTGTGAAACAATGTTCTGAACTTGGCTCTCCCACCTCAGAGACACAGCCCTTACGCCTTGCTGGAGCATTAAGAGCCTGACATCCACACAGCTGACAATAAAAGTGAGAAAGAAAAGAAAGAAAGATGATAAAATAAAATAAAATATTTTTAAAATAAAAAATTATTAATTTTTTAAAGTAATTTAAAATAAAGAAGAAAGAAAGAGGAGAACAACCAAACCAAGAAACAAAACCACCAATGATAACAAGTGTTAAAAACTATAAAACAAAGAAACAAACAGAAAAACAAATGACCAACAGATAGAACCCTAGGACAACTAGTAAAACCAAAGCAATACAGACAAAATCACACACAGAAACATACACATATACATTCACAAAAAGAGAAAAAGGGAAAAAAAAAAACCTATATATAGTTTGCTCCCAAAGTCCACCTCCTCAATTTGGGATGATTCCTTGTGTATTCAGGTATTCCACAGATGCAGTATACATCAAGTTTGTTGTGGATATATAATCTGATGTTCCTGAGTCTGCTGGGAGAGAGTTCCCTTTCTCTTCTTTGTCTCACAGCTCCTGGGGTTCAGCTTTGTATTTGGCCCTGCCTCTGTGTGTAGGTCACCTAAGGGTGTCTGTTCCCTGTCCAGACAGGATGGGGTTAAAGGGGCAGGTGATTAGGGGGCTCTAGCTCACTGAGGCCAGGGGGAGGGAGGGGTACAGAATGCGGGGCAAGCCTGTGGTGGCAGAGGCTGGCATGATGTTGCACGAGCCTGAGATGCACCATCTATTCTCCTGGGGAAGTTGTCCCTGGATCATGGGACCCTGGTGGTGGTGGGCTGCACAGGCTTTTGGGAGCAGAGTTGGGGATCATGACCTGTGCTTGCACACAGGCTTCTTGGTGCCTGCAGCAGCAGCCTTAGCATCTCATGCCCATCTCTGCAGTCCGCTCTGATAGCCTCTGCTTGTGCCCATCTCTGGAGCTCCTTTAAGTGGTGCTCTTAATCCCGACTTCTCGCACACCAGGGAACAAAGAAGCAAGAAAAAGTCTCTTGACTCTTGTGCAGCTCCAGACTTTTTTCCAGACTTCCTTCTGGCTAGCTCTAGCACAGTAGCCCCCTTCAGGTTGTGTTCACACAGCCAACCCCAGTCCTCTCCCTGGGATCTTACCTCCGAAGCCAGAGCCTTCTGGCTTCACGTCTTTATCTGTCTCATAAAATCGGAACTAAAATTCTTTGTCTACATAACCAAAATAATGTAAATAAATAAAACATCAATAATAATAATAAGTGGAAATAGGAAAGTAATAAAAATAGCAATGTTTTTCTTTAGGTTCACCTTCTATTCTGGTTACAGTTAAATGCAATGATTACAAATCTATATTACTACCTAGACTTATGTTATACATTTTGGATTTCATCATACATAGAAATCTAGTTCAGAGTAAGATAAAAATCTTGCCCCAGATACTTATGTTTCAAATAATGCAGTGATAAAGCAAATGTATCAAAATTAATTATTTAAATTAAACTCAAGAGATCATTTCATGACACCATTCAAGTATAAAATGTCTTAGAAGTACTCTTCTTTTGCATTCTCTATAAACGAAAAAGAGGGAAAGGGCTAAGGTAATTATTTATTCTTACAGGTACCACAATCAACCAAAATATCCTTCTTAGTGTACATGAGAATAAAACCAAATTGAGACCTTGTAGACATTAGTATATAATTACATGAATTTACTCTCTCGCTTTTTTGGGGAAATAAAATATTTATAATTTAAATGTAAATCCAACAAATTATGAAATTGAAAGGAAAAAAAGACCCAGCTGAGGAAATCTTTGCTTTCATTATTTTGAGAAAGAGTATTTTACATTTTAATGGGTGAGAAGAGATAGGCTTCATTAATATAAGGATATATTTGCATGAATGTGCCTACTTGAATTGAGTTTTGCTATTTCTTATAAATTAATAGGTTTGTTGTGCATTCAAATATAAATTATAACTTCATAAAAACCCACATGCTAGAATCCTCAAAATTGAATTTATGATTAAAACATATATTTTCATAAACATAAAAGTAATTTATAAATAAAATAAATATATTAGCCATAAATATTAAATATTTTTATAAGTGCTGAAATCAGCTCAGATGCTCATATTTATATAAATAAAACAACATATCAGCTCTATTGAAAGATGGTAAACAGTAATTTGCAATTTTATGTGACAGGATTACTATGTTCAGTTCAATCTCACTGTTTTTTTTTTACTCTACCTCTTTCAGTGATGTTTAAATATATATATATATATATTTGATTATATCCATGAATCACTTTCAGTAATATTAACATCATCAACAAACAACTATGAAAATAAAATAATCATTTTTCTTCCTTAAGTATTTAATATATCATGCATTATGCATTTTCTTTATATCTATTATGTTATGTTTCAGAAATCTATTAAATAATTACCATTTTTTTAATCTCCTTAGTACACATAAGGAAAATGAGACTTTGAAAGGTTGGCAGCTTGAATGAAGTCCCCTAACTAATGAGTAATATAAAAAGGAATAAAGTACATTTTTCAGCCCAAACTCCAGAGAACCTTATGGTGTCTATAATTATACATATATGCTTCCTTAAGTTTATGTCTTATAAAAATAGAAAATTGAGTATGTACACAAAGCTTCCTTGAGGTAAATATTGGAAATCACTTATTTCTTGAAAATTCAGGCAAACTGTTCTAAATTTCTTTATATCTGTTCTTACTTTTCTAAAGTATGATCACTTTTACTCTTATTTTCTACAAGTATTCAATGACTAAAAATCTGATGAACAAAAGTGGAAGATAACTTAGATATGCCAAAAAAAGTTACTTCAACAGTTTCTAATTGAACATTAAAACATGGTAGTTTAGTAAGCTGTTAGACTCGAATGCCTTTCCATCTTTCAAGAGGATGTACATAAATTTATTGTAAATATTCACCTCATGCAAAAAGTTAACAGCTCACATCTCTAAAATAATATCCTTTCTGAATAAATTGAATTTTAGAAGATATATGGTGAAAATATAGTTTTTTTACACTTACAATGTCTTCTTTAATTACATTTTTAAAAATAGAAAACAGCTGCATATTTCACAAGAAGAGGAATAAATGTCAAGAAGTTTGTAACTCTGAATTAATAAATATTCCCATAGGTATCTACATGAAAGAGAAAGAGGAGTACAGAATAAAAGGTACCAAAAATTCAGAGATAAATTTAAACATTTGGTGACACACTAAAAGTGCAATAATACACCGTTGTCTTTTTCCTACATTAAATTTTTTTTCAAATACATAGAAAATGTATACTGATTGCTCATTACTAACTTAGTTGGGACAAAACTTTAATTTAACATGTTTTTGACCTCAAATAACTCATACTGATTAAGAAAAGCAAATAACAACAATAATGATAATACAAACAATTATTTGGAATTCACCGTGTTTAACTAAGGTACTGGAATATGATTAAAATAAACATAAAGGGAAAGATAAAAAAGTATTAATTCTAAATAAGAATGCTTGTTTTATGTGAATTTTAGGGAAAGAAAATTAAGAGTATTATATAACTCTTTCCCAGAACAAAGATGCCCATCCTGAGTTTTGTAATGATGATGAAAGGCTTTCCAACCCTGAATAACCTGAGAAAATTGTAGACTTGAAACAAATATGGTATTGCAACTAAAAATAATTATAATAAAGAAGAAAGGGTTACAATAGTTTAAAGAAAAAGAAAATAATGTACAACTAACATTTATAAAGTTAGTGAGGGGGATAACATAAGATGGTTGATACACAGGAGAATTTAAAATATTTATTCCTTGTTCACTCACTGTTTGCAAACTGAAAACATCAATTTAATCACCTAAAAATGATCATTTCTTCTAGAAAAATCTTAGGCCAGCTATGCAATCACTTTGCATTATTTTTGCATTTCCCAGGGTTCTATCCTTGTACACATCATACTGTATATAAAAAATAAAGTTACAAAAGATTCTAACTATAGAAAATATATTAGTATGCTTTGTATTAAAGTAAAGCTTTTTGCTCACAATGAATTCATTGAAAAATGTCTTTATAAACTCTTTGCTGGGACTTCCCTAGTGGTGCAGTGGTTAAGAATCCAACTGCCAATGCATGGGACACGGGTTTGAGCCATGGTCCGGGAAGATCCCACATGCCGTGGAGCAACTAAGCCCATGTACCACAATTACTGAGTCTGCACTCTAGAGCCTGCGAGCCACAACTACTGAGCCCACATGCCACAACTGCTGAAGCCTGTGCACCTAGAGCCCATGCTCTGCAACAAGAGAAGCCACCGCAATGAGAAGCCTGCACACTGCAATAAAGAGTAGCCCTCACTCACCACAACTAGAGAAAACTCACACACAGCAGCAAAGACACAATGCAGCCAAAAATAAATAAACAAATAAATTAATTTAAAAAAATCCCTTTGGGCTTCCCTGGTGGCGCAGTGGTTGAGAGTCCGCCTGCCGATGCAGGGGACACGGGTTCATGCCCCGGTCCAGGAAGATCCCACATGCCGTGGAGTGGCTGGGCCCGTGAGCCATGGCCGCTGAGCCTGCGCGTCCGGAGCCTGCGCGTCCGGAGCCTGTGCTCCGCAACGGGAGAGGCCACAACAGTGAGAGGCCCGCATACCGCAAAAAAAAAAAAAAAAAAAAGAAAAAAAAATCCCTTTGCTGAAAATATGATTTTAAATAACATTTAAATAGGAATTAAATTAATTACTTTTCTAGCTGAAAAAATTGTCCTAAAAAATTTAACATTTTCATTAAAATGTTAGAAAAATAGGAGATTAAAATATAGTCTACCCTTCATTAACTGTTTTTTTAAGGAAAAAAGGACAACACATTTTTCTAAATCTGTCTCTCGCACACATTTTACCTTTATGGTGAGAGTTAAACTGCATATTTCATAACCTTTATCCACATAAATTTCCTTTTACCCCTCTTTCACACCTTCCACTGATATATAAATACAGCTTTCTACACTGGTTTCATAAGATAATTAGGCTCTGTTTTGCTGGACACAACAGCCATTTGAACACTCATGTCAGCAGAATGCACTATTAAAGATTATATCACAATGGATTAAGTACCTCATTGATTTTTCAAAACTACATTTTTGCTTGCTTGCAGGAGTAGATGAAGGCTGATTCTTGAAATTAGAAAAGTGGTCTCTGTACACAGCCTGTGTTTATGATATTTCAGATGATTTTGGTGTTGCTTTTGTATTGATAATTCAAATGAAATGTATTTCTATTTCTCTTTCCACAAAATCTTATTGTCTTTATTAAATAATTTTTCCAGCATCTCTACATTGTTATTATTAGATTATATCTTCTTCAATGCATTTTACCTGCAACCATCTAGTCATATTAGAAAATGAACATGGTGAAGCTTTCACGAATGCTTAAAAGAAAACATGAAATCTTTACAACAGACTGCCTTTGCAACATGTTTAAGAAAACTCACATAGACAAAAAAAGGGAATATAGTTTCTAATCAATGAAAAAAGCTCTTATAACTGTATTAGGTATCAAAATCTTCAATGTTTTAAAAGTGAAAACCCCATATAGGAATAATTCAAACTTCTTCCCAGGAAGTAATTTTCTTTCACAAATTACTGTGAACATACTGCACGACTGTGCACTGGACTTAAAAAGTTACATTCATCCTTTTTTACAATTACTTAATGTACTGATCAAAAGCCAGCTTTAATAGAAGACTTTCAGTAAGAAGGTATTTACTATCTTGTGAATTTCTTAAACACTAAGAAATGGTATGATACAGTATATTTTATGCACATCATATATAGTCTGTAGTAACATTTTTAACTCTAAAAGTCATTTTTGTCCTCCTAGTTAATATGTGTCTAAAGGGTATATTTTGAAATGCTAATATTGCTTTGTACTGTGCCTACATTTTATAGATTTTAAACCATTAAGCAAAATAATCTTCCAAATTTTGTATTTTGTAATGAAGTCTTAGCCTTAAGAAATTAATATGAACTAAAATAAATAGCTTCAAGATAAAGTGAATAACATTAAACAGCATCAATTCAAAATTATGATAATGAATCCACAAATTGCAACAGTATAAAATTGTCATATAGCTAAATGCATACACTTTGGATCCTGTCCTGTTTTTCTGATAATGGGTTTTTCCTGTCTCCAAAGAATCTGTTCCCTATGGGCCTTTGAACTAGTGACTCTTATTTGTAGAAGCAGAAGCTCTATCTTTTGTGTATGTTTATAATTCAAATCACAATGAAGTCCATTTCTGGCATCTTAGGAGAGCAGCTGATTAAAAGGAACTATCATGATTTATTCAACAACTATGTACTGAGTCTGGAGCACTGTAGAAAGTATTGCAAATGAAACAAAGATATTCTTTTGTCCTTCATGAGTTTATAATCTAATGATGGTGTATAAAAGTTACTGAACAAAGTGTCAAATAATAGGTGCTATGTGAGTATCAGCTATAATAAGTGATATTCATTTTACAGGAAAGAGTGCAGTAAACGCTGATGATTGGAAAAGAATGTTTGGGATACAGTCACATAAACGAAATACAAATGATAAATGGAAGTTTGTGGGTGAGAGTAAAAAAAAAGAGAGAATTCAATTCAGAGATAGTAACATAATTGTTTTGACTTAAATAGTTGATAACTTGGCAGGTTAGTGACTAATCCTATAAACAGAATTATACAGATTCTACAGCAAAAAGGTACTTATGCCTTTAAAAAAGAAAAAATTGAACTCTAGATATCTCACAAGACTTTGTAAAACTCATTAGTATTTTGTAAGCTAGTTAGTGAACTTTGAAGGCCCTGACTTACATAGTTAAGACCATTTCCAATAAATGCACTGCCTCCAGGCTAAAAGATACAATCATTATGTTTTTGTTAAGATTTAGCTTTAAAATCTGTTGATCAAAAAACATTTTATGTTAAATGACATGTTCATGTGTCCTCTTCTCAAAATTGAAGTCACAAAATTTTCTGGAAAACTTAATAGTCAACAGCAAATAAAAAGACATTAAATTAATTTATTAGAGAAATAAGTGCTGAGTAAAGAGAATCATAAGGTAATGGAGTTCTGGCATTAGGCTACAGGATACAGATCTTGATGCACCTCTTAGTAATTATTCAATGTTAAGCAAGTGTGTAAACTGGGGATCAAAATAAAACCTGTCTATTTAGGGTCTTAGAAGAATTAAATAAGATTATGCATATTAAAACTACAGTTGACCCTTAAATAAAGTGGGTTTCAACTGTGTGGTCTACATATACACAGAATTTTTTTTTCAATGATCAGTTCACAACTATACGATCCATGTTTGGTTGAATCCGTGGATGCAGAACCTCGGATACAAGGAGCTATGAGGTTAAAAATGGATTTTGACTTCACAGAGAGTAGGCACCCATAATTCCCACATTGTTCAAGGGTTAACTGTAAATATTTAGCTTAGTATTTAGCCCATATTAGAGTCAATCAAAATAACAGTATAATATTTGTTTAAAAGAAGTATCAAAATGATAGGTGATGTTTGAAAAATATTACTATTACATAACCACATGTTTATATACATACAATAATTTTACAAACATGAATATATTCATTTTATGAATATTATCATTTTTACATATAACTATACAATAGATTTTTATTTTCTACTTTAAATTAAAAATTTTTGAAAAGATGGAGACCTAAGAGAGTAAAAAGAAAATAAAAACTCAAACAACCTAGAGTTATTCATATTAATATATTAATATATTAATATTTTGATGTGTCACTTTTAAAACAATAACTTGGAATTCTGCTGAATGTTCTACCTTATAACTTATCTTTTTGCATTAAAAAATTGATCATTAACATTTTCCATATCCTGATATGTAAGGGCTACTTAGTATTCCAAAATGTCAAATAGATTAAATTATCTTTCTGTAACGTATTTAATCCAAGACATTTTAATTCCTCATTAAATGCTACATATTATTATCTTATACGTGAATTTTGCTTTTTTTCTTATATCAATTTTATTACCACCAGCACAAACAGAGATTGTCCATAATTCCAAGTACTCACTCCCTCTACTGGGTGTTATTTTTGTCCCGCCCAGATTCCCTTTACTGATCCAGGGTACTCATTGCCCTGCTCCTGTGAGTGTTAACTCCTAAGAATTTACAGTAGCCCCTTCTCCATAGAATTGTTGTTAGTCAGTAGGCATTGCCAGACACTGGCATTTTAACTCCTTATCTCACACTGAAAAGCAGTTGTTAGCCAATAACTAGGAACATGTGTCTACAAAAATGGCTTCCCTGCCATACCACAAATGGGACCAATGCTGCAGGGCAGTTCATACACCAGCATTCCTCTTGGGTCAGTCAGAGACCACATCCTTGCTTATAGTCTTCCCATAACCTATCCTGCTCCCATCACCCTGAGAGCATCCTTCTAGTTAAATAAATCATCTGAGTCCAGATCTTAGGCTCAGTTTCTAGAGAACCATGAAACCCTAACCACAGTCAAGATAATAAATCTTTTTTTTTTTTTTCTGTGATACGTGGGCCTCTCACTGTTGTGGTCTCTCCCATTGCAGAGCACAGGCTTTGGATGTGCAGTCTCAGCAGCCATGGCTCACGGGCCTAGCTGCTCTGCGGCATGTGGCATCTTCCCAGACTGGGGTATGAACCCGTGTCCCCTGCATTGACAGGCGAACTCTCAACCACTGCATCATCAGGGAAGCCCAAGATAATAAATCTTTGAGAGGTCTGTTTTTTTATAAGTTGTTTTAGTTATTCCAGGTCCATATAAATTTTAGAATACACTTGACAATTTTTAATTTTAAAGAAAATTCTCCTGTGACTTTGATAGGAATTTCATTGGATTCATAGTTCAAATTTTGGAGAATTGAGAACTTAAGAATATTGAGTGTGCTGATCCATGAAGATTACATATTGCTCCATTTATTTAGTCTTTAGTGTTAAAATATATCAGTGTTTTATAATTTTCAATATACAGATTTGGGACATATTTTCACAAATTTATCTATAATTATTTCATACTTTTGATAATATTGCAAACAGTTTTTTAAATATTATGTCAAAGGTTTTTTGCTAACATAGAAATAAAATTGACTTTTAATATAGTTTATAACTTACAATATTGCTAACCTCATTTATTAGATGAAATATTTTATGAAGATTCCATAGACTTTTCAGCATAGACAATCATGTTATCAGTGGATAAAGACAGTTTTACTTCTTCCTTTTGTATGTGAGTGCCTTTTATTTATTTTTTGCCTTACTGCAGTTGCAGGAACCTTCAGTACAATGTTTTGTAGAAGTGGTGGGACAAACATACTTACCATGTTTTTGGTCTTAGTGGGAAATAATTCAGGCATGAACCATGAAATATGATGTTACTTGTAGGTTTTTTGTAGATTTTTTTTTCATCAGGCTGAGGAAGATGCTTCTCTAATTAGTTAATGGATAATTATTTATTATTATTATTATTTTATAATTAAGAATGCATATTAGGACAAGATGGCAGAGTAGAAGGACCTGAGCTCAGCTCCCCTCATGAAAACACCAAGATCACAACAAATTGCTAAGCGACACAAAGACTGGAACCTAACAAAAAAGATATTCTACATTCAAAGACCAAGAAGAAGCCACAATGAGATGGTAAGAGGAGTGCATTCATGATTAAATCCAATTCCATACACACTGTGTGGACAACCAACTAACAGAAAAATAAATGTATCACAGAGGTTCATGCACAGGAGTGAGGAACATATGAACCTGAACCCCATGTCAGGCTTCCCCACCTGGGGTTCAGGAATCAGGAGGAGGAACCCCCAGATCATTTGGCTTTGAAGGCCAGCAGGGCTTGATTGCAGGAACACTACAGGACTGGGGGAAACAGAAATGCCACTCTTGGAGAGTGCACACAAGGTCTAGTGAGCACCAGATCCTAGTGAAAAAGTAATGAGTTCATAGAAGCCTGGGGAAGACCTAACTGCTGGTCTCAGAGAGTCTCCTGGGGAGGCAGGGGTGGCTGTGGTTCTCTCTTGGGATATAAACACTGGTGGTGATCTCATTCATCTGAAGGCTGACATCTTGCTTGGGAGATGAGCACCAAGACCTGGCCTCACAAAACAGCCTGGAGGCTCCAGTGCTAGGATGCTTCATGCCAAAAACCCATGGTGAGAACCCATGCATCGGCAGACAGGCTACTTAAAATTTTCCTGCACCTGCAGCCACCTCCAAACACACCACTGACACAGCCCTGTTCATCAGAAGGGTAAGATCCATCTCTATCCACTAGTGGGCAGGCAACTGTCCCTCCCAGCAGGAAACCTGCACAAGCCTCTTAGACTAGCCTCACCCACCAGGAGGCAGACACCAGAAGCAAGAGAAACTACAGCCATGCAAACTGCAGAACAGAAACCCCAATCACAGAAAGTTAGACAAAATGAAATGGCAAAGGAATATGTTCCAGAAAAAGGAACAAGATAAAATCCCAGAACAACTAAGTGAAGTGGAGACAGGCAATCTACCCAAAAAAGAATTCAGAGTAATGATAGCATATATGATCCAAAATCTCTGAAGAAGAATGGAGGCACAGACCAAGAAGATACAAGAAAATTTAACAAAGAGTTAGAAGATATAAGGAACAAACCAACAGAGATAAACAACACAATAACTGAAATGAAAAATACACTAGAAGTGAGCTAGAAGACAGAATGATGGAAATCACTACCATGGGATAGAATAAAGAAAAAATAATGAAAATAAATGAGGACAGTCTCAGAGACCTCTGGGACAATATTAAAAGCACCAATATTCACATTATAAAGGTCCCAACAGGAGAAGAGGGGAAGGGCCTAAGAAAATACTTGAAGAGATAATAGCAGAAAACTTCCCTAACATGGAAAAGGGAAGAGTCACCCAAGTCCAGGAAGCACAGAGTCCCATACAGGATAAACCTAAGGAGGAACACTTTGAGACACATATTAATCAAATTGACAAAATTCAAGACAAATGGAATATTAAAAGCAACAAGAGAAAAGCAAAAAATAACATACAAGGGAATCTCCATAAGGTTATCAACTGATTTTTCAGAAGAAACTCAGGAGTCTAGAAGGGATTGGCAAAATATATTTAAAATGATGAAAGGGAAAAACCTACAAGCAAGAATATTCTACCCAGAAATGTTCCCAATCAGATTCAATGCAGAATTCAAAAGCTTTACAGACATGCAAAAGCTAAGAGAATTCAGCACCACCAAACCAGCTTTACAACAAATGCTAAAGGAGCTTCTCTAGGCAGAGGAGAAGAGGTCACAACTAGAAACAAACAAACAAAAAATTATGAATGGTAAATCTCACTGGGAATGTCAAACAAACAGTAAAAATAAGAAATCATCCACACACAAATATAATATCAAAATGAACAATTGTGAGAAGAGGAGAGTACAAATGCAGGATACTGGAAATTCACTTGTAATTAAAAGACCAACAACTTAAAGCAATCTTGTATATATATATGTAGACTGCCATATCAAAACCTCATGGTAACCACAAACTGAAAATCTAGAATAAATACGCACACACAAAAAAAGAAAAAAAGAATCCAAAACAAACACTAAATTTAGTCTCCAAAACAGCAGAGAACAAAAGAGGAAGGATAGAAAAAAACACCTACAAAAACAAATCCAGAACAATTAACAAAATGACAATAATAACATATAAATTGATCATTACCTTAAATGTAAATTGCTTAAATGTGCCAACCAAAAGAAATAGACTGGGTGAATGGATACAAAACAAGACCCATATATATGCTCTCTACTAGGTACCCACCTGAGATCTAGGAACACATACAGACTGAAAGTGAGGGGATGGAAAAAGGTATCCCATCAAATGAAAATGGGAAAAATGCTGAAGTATCAATACTCATATCAGACAAAATATACGTTAAAATAAAGACTGTTACAAGAGACAAAGAAGAACACTACATAATGATCAAAGCATCAATCCAAGAAGATATAAGAATCATAAACATATATGCACCCAACATAGGAGCACCTCAATATATAAGGCAAATGTTGATAGCCATAAAAGAAGTTGACAGTAACACAATATTAGTGGGGGAGTTTATTTTATTTTATTTTATTTTATTTTTTTATTTTTTGCATTACGTGGGCTTCTCACTGCTGTGGCCTCTCCCGTTGCGGAGCACAGGCTCTGGACGCGCAGGCCCAGCAGCCATGGCTCACGGGCCCAGCCGCTCTGCGGCATGTGGGATCTTCCCAGACCGGGGCACGAACCCGTGTCCCCTGCATCGGCAGGCGGACTCTCAACCACTGCGCCACCAGGGAAGCCCAGTGGGGGACTTTAATACCACACTTACTTCAATGGACTGATCATCCAGGCAGAAAATCAATAAGGAAACACAAGCCTTAAATAACACATTAGATCAGATGGACATAATAGATATTTATAGAGCATTCCATTCAAAAGCAGCAGAAAATACACATTCTTCTCAAGTGCACACATACATTCTCCAGTATGGATCACAAACTTGGCCATAAAGAAAATCTAGGTAAATTTAAGAAAATTGAAATCATATAAAGCATCTTTTCTGACCACTATGCTATGAGATTAGAAAACAACTATGAGAGAAAAAAAAAAAAAAACTAAACTAAAAAACACAAACACATGGAGGCTAAACAATATGCTACAAAGCAACCAATCAATCACTGAAAAATTCAAGGAAGACATCGAAAAACACCTAGAGACAGATGAAAATGAAAACGTGATGTTAAAAAACCTTTGGAATGCATCAAAAGCAATTCAAAAAAGGAAGTTTATAGCAATATTGTCTTACCTCAGGAAGCAAGAAAATCCCCAAAAAACAACTCAACCTACATCTAAACAACTAGAAAAAGAAGAACAAACCCAAAAGTTAGTAGAGGGAAAGAGATCATAACGATCAGAATAAAAATAAATGAGATAGAGATGAAGAAAACAATGTAAAAGATCATTAAAACTAAAAGCTGGTTCTTTGAAAAGATAAACAAAATTGATAAACCTTTAGCCAGACTAATCAAGAAAAAAAGGGAGAAGGCTCAAATCAAAAATTTCGAAAAGAAAAATGAGAGGTCACAACTGATACAGTAGAAATACAAATGATCATAAGAGACTACTACAAGCAACAATATGCCAATAAAATGCAAAACTTAGAAGAAACAGACAACTTCATAGAAATGTACAATCTCCCAAGACTGAACCAGGAAGAAATAGAAAATATGAACAGACAAATCACATGTACTGAAGTAGAAACTGTGATTAAAAAACACCCAAGAAACAAAAGTCCAGGACCAGATGGCTTCACAGGTGAAGTTTATAAAACATTTAGATAAGAGTTAACACCTATTCTTCTGAAACTATTCCAAAAAACTGGAGATGAAGGAACACTCGCAAACTCATTCTATGAGACAACCACCATCCTGATACAAAAACCAGACAATGATGCCACAAAACAAGAAAATTACAGGCCAATATTACTAATGAACAGAGACACAAAAATACTCAACAAAATATTGATACTAGCAATCTGACTCCAACAATACAGTAAAAGGCTCATACAGTACAGTTGATTGAGATTTATCCCAGGGAGGTGAGGATTTTTCAATAACCACAAATCAATCTGTGTTATAGATCACATGAGCATATTGAAGGATAAAGCCGTATGATCATTTCAATAGATGCAACAAAAGATTTTGACAAATTTCAACATCGATTTATGTTTAAAACTCTACCGAAAGTGAGCATAGAGTGCATAGTGAGAATATGTCAACACAATAAATGCCGTATATGACAAACCCACAGCTAACATCATACTAAATGGTGAAAAGCTGAAAGCATTTCCTCTAAGATCAGGAACACAACAAGGATGTACACTCTCACCACTTTTATTCAACATAGTTTTGGAAGTCCTACCAATTAGAGAAGAAAAATAAATAAAAGGAATTCAAATTGGAAATGAAGAAGTAAAACTGTCACTATTTGCAGATGACATGATATTATACATAGAAAATCCTAAAGATGCTTCCAGAAAACTATTAGAAGAGGTCAATGAAATCAGTAATTTTGCAGGATATACAATTAATACACAGAAATCTCTCACATTTCTATAAACTAACAAAGAAAAATCAGAAAGAGAAATTAAGGAAACAACTCCATTTAACATCAGATCAAAATGAATAGAATACCAAGGAATAAACTTAATTAGAGGCAAAATACCTGTTCTCCGAAAAATATAAGACACTGATGAGAGAAATCAAAGATGATAGAGATAGATGGAAAGATATACCATGTACCTAGATTGGAAAAATCACTATTGTCAAAATGACTATACTCCCCAAGGCAATCTATAGATTGAATGCAATCCCTGTCAGATTACCAATGGCAGTTTTTGCAGAACTAGAACAAAAAAACCCTCAAAATTTGTATGGAAACACAAAAGACCACATATAGCCAAAGCAATCTTGAGAAAGAAAAATTGAGCTGGAAGAATCAGGCTCCCTGACATCAGAGTATACTACAAAGCTACAGTCATCAAAATGGTATGGTACTGGCACAAAAACAGAAATATAGATCAATGGAACAGGATAGAATGCCCAGAAATAAACCCATACACCTATGGTCAATTAATTTGTGACAAAGGAGGCAAGAATATACAATGTAGAAAGACAGTCTCTTCAATAAGTGGTGCCGGGAAAACTGGACAGCTACATGTGAAAGAATAAAGTTAGAACATTCTCTAACACCATACACAAAAATAAACTCAAAATTGATTTAAGATGTAAATGTAAACCAGATACTATAAAACACTTCAAGGAAAACCTAGACAGAACACACTTTGACATAAATTGCAGCAATATCTTTTTGGATCCACCTCCTAGAGTAAAGAAAATAAAAATAAAAATAAACAAACAGAATCTAATTAAATTTAAAAGATTTTGCCAGCAATGGAAACCATAAACAAATGAAAAGACAACCCACAGAATGGGAGAAAATATTTGCAAACAAAGTGGCTGACAAGGGATCAATCTCCAAAATATACAAACAGCCCATGTAGCTCAATAAAAAAAAAAGAAAAAAAAAATCAAACATGGGCAGAAGATCTAAGTAGACATTTCTCCAAAGATGGCATACAGATGGCTAACAGTCATATGTATAAATGCTCAATATTGCTGATTATTATAGACATGCAAATCAAAACTATGAGATATAACCCCACAACAGTCAGAATGGCCATCATCACAAAGACTACTAACGATAAATGCTGTAGAGGGTGTGGAAAAAATGGAACCCCCTACACTGTTAGTGGGAATGAAAATTGGTACAACCACTATGGAGAATAATGTTTAGGTTCCTTAAAAAACAAAAAATAAAGCTACCATATGATGAAGTATTTCCATTCCTGGGCATGTATCTAGAGGAAAGCATAATTTGAAAGGACACATGCACCACAATGTTCATTGCAGCAGTATTTGCAATAGCCAAGACATGGAAGCAACTTACATGTCCATCAACAGAGGAATGGATAAAGAAGTTGTGGTACATATATACAATGGAATATTACCCAGCCATAAAAAGAATAAAGTAATGCCATTTGCAGCAACATGGATGGACTTAGAGATTATCATGTTAAGTGAAGTAAGTCAGACAGAGAAAGACAAATATTATATGATATAACTTATATGTGGAGTCTAAAAAGATGATAAAATGAACTTATTTACAGAACAGAAACCAACTCACAGACTTCAAAAACAAACCTATGGTTACCAAAGGGAAAATGTGGGGTGGAGGGATAAATTAGGAATTTTGGCTTAACATATACACACTACTATATATAAAATAGATAATCACTGAGGACCTACTATATAACACAGGGAACTCGACTCAATAGTCTGTAATAATCTAAATGGAAAATAATCTGAAAAAGAGTAGATATGTGTATATGTATAACTGAATCACTTTGCTGTACATCTGAAACTAACACATATTGTAAATAAACTGTACTCCAATATAAGATAAAAATTAAAAGGGTATCCCCCCAAACCCTGATCCAACTATATGCTGTCTACCAGAGCCTCATTTTAGATTGAAAGACAGAAATGGGTTGAAGATGAAAGGATGGAAAAAGATATTCCATGCAAATGGTAACCAAGAGAGCAGAGGTGGCTATACTAATAGCAGACAAAATAAACTATACATCAAGAGGTTACAAGAGATAAAGAAGAATATTATTTACTAATAAAAGTTTCAAGCAAGAAGATACGACAATTATAAACATTTACGTACACGAGAACAGACCATATATGAAGCAAAACCTGATTGAAGGGAAAAATAGACAGTTCTACAATAATAGTTGGAGACATCAATACTCTAATCTCAATAATAGAACAGTCAGATAGAAAAAAAAACCCACAAAAAACAATGTGAAATTAGAGGACTTGAACAACAGCATAATCCAACTACCTCTAACAAACATTAAGAACACTTTACCAAATAACAACAAAATTCACATTCTTCTCAAGTGCATGTGGGACATTTTCCAAGATAGACCATATGTTAAGTGTCAAACTAATTTTCAATAGATGTTAAAAGGTAGAAATTAAACAAAATATCTTCTCTAATCATAACAGAATGAAGTTAGAGATCATTACAGAAGTACAGTTGAACATTGAATGACATGGGGCGGGGTGGGGTGGGGTTAGGAATGCTAATACCACAAGTAGTGGAAATCCACATATAACTTTATAGTTGACCCACCTTACATGAAGATCCATATTCATGGATTTAACCAACCACAGATTGTATAGTACCATAGTATTTATTTTAAAAAATGTGTGTATAAGTGACTTGCCCAGTACAAACCCACGTTGTTCAAGGGTCAACTGTAAAATGGGAAAATTCACAAATTTGTGACAATTAAATACAGTCTTAAACAACCAATTGTTCAAAGAAGAAATCACAAGGGAACGTAGAAAACAAAATTCAAATCAAAATCGTAATAAGATACTATCTCACACCATTAGAATGGTTACTAATCTAAAACAAAGAAAATAACAAATGGTAGCAAAGATAGAGAAAAATTGAAACTCTTGTACACTGTTGATGGGAATGTAAAATGGAACAGCTGCTGTGTATGGCAGTTCTTCAAAAAATTTAAAATAGGATTATCTTCTGATCCAGCAATTCCAATTCTGGGCATATACCCAAAAAATTGAAAGCAGGGTTTCTGTGGGATATTTGTATACCTATGTTCACAGCAGCATTATTTACAGTAGCTAAAACATGGAAGTAACCCAAGTTTCCATCAAAAGGTGAATGGATAAACAAAATATGATATATACATACAATGAAATATCATTCTGCCTTAGAATTCTGACACATGTTACAACATGGATGAACCTTGAGGACATTATGCTAAGTGAAATGTCAGTCACAAAAAAACAAATACTGTATGATTCCACTTTTATGAGGTACCTATCTAGAGTAATCAAAATCATAAAGACAGAAAGTAGAATGATGGTTGCCAGGGAGTGGGGATAGGAGTTAATGGGAATTATTGTTTCATGGGTATAGAGTTGCAGTTTTTGCAAGATGAAAAGAATTTTGGAGACAAATGGTGGTGATGGTTTCACATCAATGTGAATGTACTTAATGCCATTGAACTGTACATTTTAAAAAGGCTAAAATGTTACATTTTATGTTAAGTGTATTTTATCATAGTAAAAAGTGAAAAAAAGGAATGTATTCTAAATTTCATAAAATGCTTTTTATGAATATCTTGAGATTGCTACTTGGCTTTTTTCAATTAGACTTTAAATATAATGAAAACATTGATTTTTCTACAATTAAACAAACATTCTATACTTGAGATAAAGCGTACTTGGTCGTGATGTATTACATTTTTTATGTAATTGTTAGATTTGACTTGTTAAATTTTAAAAGAATTTTTGCATCTATACCGCTAAGAAATCATGATCTATAATATTTATTCTTTCTTGGTCTGCTTTCTCTGGTTTTGTACCATATTTCTAAACATTGTTTTAGAATGAACTGTGAAGTATTAACTCCTCTTCAATTTTTGGAATAGTTTGGGTACAAGTGACATTATTTCTTTCTTCATACTTTGGAATAATTTAGCAATGGAGTCATCAGGGCCTAAAATTTTTGACAGTATTTTAAACTACAAATTAAGTTTCTCTAATGTATGTAGGACTAATCAAGTTCTGTATTTTCATTGAATAAGTTTTAATAGTTTTTATCAAGAAATTTATCTATTTCATCTGAATTATTAAATAGTGGGCCATAAAGTTGTTATATCTCATTATTATTTTAATATCTGTACAATTCTATAGTCATATCACTTCTCTCATTTCTAGTTCCAGCAATGTTTGTCTTTTCTCTTTTTCTTATCACTTTGTTAGAGGCTTATCAACATATTGATTTCCTAAAAAAACAGATTTTGAGGTTTTGGCTCTGTGTAAAGTTCAGAAAGTATTCTCTTTGCTCATTTTGGGTAAACCTTTCACTGGCATTGGATAATTTTCTTTAACCTGCATGCTCAGCTGAAGACTAATACTCACTTACTTTGAGAATATTTTGGGGATAATCTGATTTAAAATTATGACTGTGTGATACTCATAATTCAAATTGACAATTAAACTTGGTGTATGGAAGGCATCCTCTTCAGCAGCCTAAATTGTGTTGTATTATGAAATCCATATAATTGTTGATGGGGAGAGGTTTGATAATAGATTAATACATCATAAAAAGAGAACAGGTCAAGGAATTTCAAATATAAGACTGATAAGTTACAAGGTAAATTCCTACTAATTATAGATACTGATCTACATTGAGTTTGTATTATAAACCAGAATGAGTGGCATATTTGATTATTTAACATAGGATAAGTAATGTCTATATACCATGCTTTTATGTCTTTCTAGGGCACTATAAAATATTTCAGAACAAGAGAGTTTTTTTTTTTTTTAATTTCGTTCTGATCTAAAGAGTTGAATAATACCTACAGAAAGATAGGGTAGGTCTTATAGAAAAACAGTAAATATATATGAATGTGAAACCATAAACATGGAAAAATAAAAGTATTTAAAATACTTGTTTCTATTTGTTTTTAACTTTGCAAGAATAATTTCATTAAACCAAGTAGAGAATTTCCCAAATGATTCCAAATACTTAAAATTATTAATTGATTTATAAGGTATATGTTTAAGTGCATGTATATTAGTTTATTATGGTGCAGATATAGAGACCCTCTAGAACTGTCTGATGTACGTATGGCATGTATCTGCTGCATCTGTTGTGCCAAACTGCATACTAAATTTTACTAAATTTTCTGAGTTATTAGAGTTACATCAATTTCTGTCAGATGTTAAATGAGCTCATTCTTTAAACTACAATTCCTTGTACAAATTTATTGCATTAAAAATAAATTTTTAAAAAGAATTAGCCCAAAATACTTTACAGTGTTCCAAAATAAGGGAAACATTGCCTTGAATCAGAAATGAAACAGAATTGTAAAGCAGTGTGTAGGAGTGAAGATTTTGCTTCACTGGGTTTTGGCTTAGAAAAGGCCTTTGGCCACTGGAAATTCAATCCTTCTGCAATAATTGGAGCTAAAAATACAACATGAAAAACACAATAAGAAAATACACTGTTGCTTGAAACTGACGAAGGATTAATCTCCAAAATATACGAGCAGCCCATGCAGCTCAATAGCAAAAAATCAAACAACCCAATCCAAAAATGGGCAGAAGGCCTAAATAGACATTTTTCCAAAAAAGATATACAGATTGTCAACAAACACATGAAAGGATGCTCAATATCACTACTCATTAGAGAAATGCAAATCAAAACTACAATGAGGTGAAATCAAATCAAAACTACAATGAGGTATCACCTCACACTGGTCAGAATGGCCATCATCAAAAACATCTACAAACAATAAATGCTGGAGAGGGTGTGGAGAAAAGGGAACCCTCTTGCATTGTTGGTGGGAATGTAAGTTGATACAGCCACAATGGAGAACAGTATGGAGATTCCTTAAAAACTAAAAATAGAACTACCATAAGACCCAGCAATCTCACTACTGATTATATACGCTGAGAAAACCATAGATGGAAGAGGGAGGGGATATGGGGATATAAGTATACGTATAGCTGATTCACTTTGTTATACAGCAGAAACTAACACAACAATGTAAAGCAATTATACTCCAATAAAGATGCTAAAAAAAAAAAAGAGTCATGTACCACAATGTTCATTGCAACACTATTTACAATAGCCAGGACATGGAAGCAACCTAAGTGGCCATCAACAGATGAATGGTGGCACATATATACAATGGAATATTACTCAGCCATAAAAAGAAATGAAATTGAGTTATTTGTAGTGAGTTGGATGCACCTAGAGTCTGTCATACAGAGTGAAGTAAATCAGAAAGGGAAAAACAAATACCGTATTCTAGCACATATATATGGAAACTAAAAAAAGAAAATGGTTCTGAAGAACCTAGGGGCAGGACAGGAATAAAGGCGCAGACATAGAGAATGGACTTGAGGACATGGGGAGGGGGAAGGGTAAGATGGGACGAAGTGAGGGAATGGCATGGGTATATATACACTACCAAATGTAAAATAGATAGCTAGGGGAAGCAGCCTCATAGCACAGGGAAATCAGTTCGGTGCTTTGTGACCACCTAGAGGAGTGGGATAGGGAGGGTGGGAGAGAGGCAAAAGAGGGAGGGGATATGGGGATATATGTATATGTATAGCTGATTCATTTTGTTATACTGCAGAAGCTAACACAACATTGTAAAGTAATTATACTCCGATAACGATGTTTAAAAAAATAAGGATTTAATTCATAATTCAAGTACTTTGTAGATGTATGACACATTCTTTAAATGGCAGTTGTCTTGCTTTATAATGGGAATAATACCAATCATAGTGACAGAATTTTGTGAAGTTTGAATTACGATATATATAAAATGTTTAATATGGATCCCTAGACGTAGTAAAGCATTCAATAATTCTTGGATGTAATTGTTATTACCATCTGTGCAATATCTTGTTGACACCTAAATCTCTGGCAGCCTTACTTATTCCAATCTGTAAAGAAATGCATCCCTTAATTATTTGGCTACCCTAAGATATAGTTCGTATAGATGGGATAGGTTAAATGTTTGATTCATCCTCCCTTACCCCCCCACATTTATTTTTAACCAGTTTTTGAACTAATGAGCTGGCTCACTAACATTCTTCTTTAAAAGGGAAAAAAAGATGTTTTTGTTCCTTTTTTATTATTTTGAATTAAAAGATTATAAAATACTCAATGTGTTTCAATCATTGCAGTTACTCTTATAATGTTTGTTTTCCCATCTTTAGCCATAGGAAATCTGTGTTAGGTCCTGAGTTCTTTGGTGTGAACACATTAGTTTTGATAATTTCCTTCATTTGTGGTTTCTCAGTGCCCTGGGCCTATCTTGTACATTTTCTATCCCAGCTAATTCTCTAAAGTTTCCCAATTCCTTTTAGGGGAAATGGTGGAGACCATACTCCAAGTGGTTTTGCTAAGTTGGCCATTGATTGCAAGCCTTTATAATGGACAGAGTTAGAAACTTTTTAAAAAGATACAAATTTGAAATTCATCAGAAGCATAACCTTTGTATTGTAAGTTCATCAGAGGTCCTACTTATTTTTCCCATCTAGTCTAATCATAATATTCCAGACTTTGCAAGTACAGTCTTTTTTAAATATTAAAGTACTTTGGGGCTTCCCTGGTGGTACAGTGGTTGAGACTCTGCCTGGTAATGCAGGGGACACGGGTTCGAGACCTGGTCTGGGAGGATCCCACATGCCATGGAGCAACTAGGCCCATGAGCCACAACTACTGAGCCTGCACATCTGCAGCCTGTGCTCCGCAACAAGAGAGACCGCGATAGTGAGACGCCTGTGCACCGCGATGAAGAGTGGCCCCTTGCCACAACTAGAGATAGCCCTCGCACAGAAACGAAGACCCAACACAGCAAAAGTAAGTAAATAAATTAATAAAATACTTTTATCAGTTATTTATAATAGATAAGATGCTTAAATGCAGATTGATATAATTTATAGAGTAAAGTAGAGAGAGATTGTCATAGGATAACAAATCAGGAGAAAAAACTCACATTGTCTGAATGATGCCTTGTCCTTGGTTAAATCGTTCCCTAAACCTCTTTTCCATTTAAGGGCCCTTAGACAGGAAACTTTATTTTCATAGATTGCCTTCTATTTCAACTATAAGTCTGAATAACTCTTATTTTTTCAGCTTAAATTCCAGTGTTTCTAAGGGTTATTCCCCAAATCTAAATTGTATTCTTTTTTTTTTTTTTTTTTTTTTTTTTGTGGTATGTGGGCCTCTCACTGCTGTGGCCTCTTCTGCCGTGGAGCACAGGCTCCGGACGCGCAGGCTCAGCGGCCATGGCTCATGGGCCCAGCTGCTCTGCGGCATGTGGGATCCTCCCTGACTGGGGCACAAACCCGCATCCCCTGCATCGGCAGGCGGATCACAACCACTGCACCACCAGGGAAGCCCTTAAATTGTATTCTTATATCAGACAATCTTATAACACCTTCAGCTTTTCTTTAACTCCTCTTATTGAAGTTGGTAATAACGTATTTGTGATATTGTTTAAGAATTGTCTCCTACATTAAATTCTAAGTGCATATAATCCAAAAAAAAGAAGAAAGAAAGAAAGAAAGAAAAGGAAAGAAAGAAAGAAAGAAAGAAAGAAAGAAAGAAAGAAAGAAAGAAAGAAAGAAAAAAAAGATAGAAAGAAAATACACTACTGCTTGAATTCAGAGACCGGGGTGAGCATGCCACAGTATAAGTAATCCAAAAAGATAAACAAAACAAAACAACTTCTGCTTATTTCTCCCTGGGGCTATAATCAAGAGAGAAGGCAGAACACAGGCAGAACCACTCTCAGGAGCTTAACCAAGGGTTCCACAGACTTGTTACAAAGCACAGGAGGGCTTCCCTGGTGGCGCAGTGGTTGAGAGTCCGCCTGCCGATGCAGGGGACACGGATTCGTGCCCCAGTCTGGGAAGATCCCACATGCCACGGAGCGGCTGGGCCCGTGAGCCCTGGCCGCTGAGCCTGCGCGTCTGGAGCCTGTGCTCCACAATGGGAGAGGCCACAGCAGTGAGAGGCCTTTGCACCGCAAAAAAAAAAAAAAAAAGCACAGGAACTTCCTCTGCCAGTGAAGCTTCATCTCTAAAATAATGGTCTGGGGAAGGAGACAAGAAAACAACCAAGAAAAGAGTGAGTACAGACATGATAAGACTGAGGAAAGAGAAACTAAAACAAAAACTTCCCATTCAAAATTTGCCACAAAATTTTAATTGTGCTATAATATACATAATCAAAAGTTTTCCATTAAAGTTTTCCATCTTAACCATTTTTAAGTATACAGTTCAGTGACATTAAGTACATTCACATTGTTGTGCAACCATCACCACGATCCAGTTACAGAAATCTTTTCATCTTGCAAATCTGAAATTCTATACTCATTAAAAAATTACTCTCCATTTCTTTTGTGTCCTGTTCCTGGCATCCACCATTCTTCTGTCTTTAAATTTGACTGTTCTAGGTACCTCTGATAAGTGGAGTCATACAGTATCTGTTCTTTTGTGAATGGCTTATTTCACTCAACATAATGTCTTCAAGGATCATCAACATTGTAGCATGTATCAGACTTTCCTTCCTTTTTAAGGTTGAATAATATTACATTGTATGTATATACTACATTTTATTACCCATTCATCTATCAGTGGACATTTGGACTGCTTTGATTTGTTGGCTATTTCAAATAATGCTACTATGAACATAGATGTACAAATATATTTTTGAATTTCTGCTTTCAATTCTTTCAAATATGTACCCAGAAGTGGAATTTTTGGATGATATGGTAATGCTAATTATAATTTCTTGATTAACCACCATAGTGTTTTTGTTTTTGACAGCAGCTGTACAATTTTACATTCCTATCAACAGTGTGCCAGGTTTCCAATTTTTCTACATCCTTATCAACAATTGTTATTTTCTTTTTTTTTTTATATAGCAGTCATCCTAAGGATATAAAGTATATAGCATTGTGGCTTGGATTAGCATTTCCTTAAAGATTAATGATATTGAACAACTTTTCATGTGCTTATTGACCATTTGTATATCTTCTATGGCAAAATATTTATCAAATTCTTGCCCATGTTAAAGTTTGTGTTTTTTTGTTGTTAAGTTTTAGGAGTTCTCTATATATTCAGGATATTAACCTTTTATCAGATATAGAGTTTGCAATTTGTTTTAACATTTTGTGTGTGGCCTTATTGTTCTGCTTTTTCCCCCCAACTTTATTGAGATATAATTGATGTATAACACTGTGTAAGTTTAAGATGTAAAATGTGTTGATTTGATGACCTTATATATTATAAAATGATTAACACCATAGTGTTAACTAACATTTCCAGGTCACATAATCATCATATATTTTTGTGCTGAGAACATTTAAGATTTACTCTCTTAGCAACCCTCAAGTATGTAATTCAATATTATTAACTATAATCAACACAGTGTACAGTAGATTCTAGAATTTATTCATCTTATAACTGGAAGTTTGTATCCATTGACCAACAACTCCCTTCTCCCTACCCCCACCCACCTCATGCCTGGGGAACTACCAAAACTCTCCGTATCTTTTTTAGATTCCACATATAAGTGATATCATATAGTATGTCTTTCTCTGATTTATTTCACTTAGCATAGTGCTCTCAAGGTCCATCCATGTTGTCTCAAATGGAAAGATTTCCTTCTTTCCTACTGCAGAATAATATCCCATTGTGTATATATACCACAACTTCTTTATCCACTCATCAATTGATGGACATTTAGTTTTTGGTTTTTTTTTTTCATATCTTGGCTATTGTGAATACTGCTGCAAAAAACATGGGATGGCTCTTTGAGTTCCTGTTTTTACTTCCCTTGGATATATACCCAGGGTGGAATTACTGCATCATATCATAGTTCTATCTTTAACTTTCTGAGAATATTTCATATCGTTTTCTGTAGTGGCTGGACCAATTTACATCCCCACCAACAGTGCACCAGGGTTCCCTTTTTTCCAATATCCTTGCCAACACTTTGTATTGCTTGTATTTTTGATGACAGCCATTCTAACAGCTGTAAGGTAGTAACTTCTTGTGGATTTTATTTTTTCCCTGATAATTAGTGATGTTGAACAATTTTTCATATAATTGACCTTTTGGATGCTTTCTTTTGAAAAATGTCTATTCTGTTTCTCTGGTCATTTTTAAATTGGATTGCTTTTTTGCTGCTGTGTCATACCAGTTCTTTACGTATTTTGGAAACTAATCCCTTATGAGATACATTTGCAAATATTTTCTCTCATTTTATAAGTTGTCTTTTCACTTTGTTGATTGTTTCTTTTGCTGTGCAGAAGCTTTTTTGATTTTGAACAGGCCCACTTGTTAATTTTTGCTCTTGCTGTTGTGCTTTTGATGTCATTTCAAAAAAAAAAAAAAAAAACTGTTGCCAAGACCTATGACAAAGGGTTTTTCCCTATGTTTTTTTTTCTAGTACTTTCAGTTTCATTTCTTATATTTAAATGTTTAATTGACTTTAAGTTAATTTTGATGAGTGGTGTAAAATAGGAGTCTAATTTCAGTCGTATGCATGTGGTTATCCATTTTTCCTAGGATGATTTGTTGAAGAGACTATCATTTTCCTATTGAGTACTATTTGTCCCCTTGCCAAATATTACTTGACCATCTATGTGAGGGTTTATTGCTGGGCTCCTGATTTTGTTCCATTAGTCTAAGTGTCTATCTGCATACCAGTACCATATAGTTTTCATTACCACAACTTTGTAGTATAGTTTGAAATTAGGAACTGTGTTACTTCCAGCTTTTTTCTGATTTATTTGGATTGCATTGGCTATTCATGGTCTTTTGTGATTCCATATAAATTTTAGGGTTTTTTTCTATTTATATGAATAAAAGCCTTCGGAATTTTGATAGGGATTGCATTGACTCTATAGATGGTTTTGTGTAGTATAGACATTTAAAAAATATTAAATCTGGTTCATAAACACTGTATATCATTCATTTGTGACTTATTCAATTTCTTTCATCAAAGATATTTCACCTACTTAGTTAAATTTATTCCTAAGCATTTTATTGTTTTTGATGCTATTGTAAATAGGATTGCTTTCTAAAATTCTATTTCAGGTAGTTTTTGGTTAATATATTGAAATGCAACTGATTTATGTATGTTGATTTTGTACACTGCAACATTGCTTACCTCATTGATTACTTTTAGCAGTTTTTTGGAGATGTTTCAGGATTTTCTATTTTTAAGATCATATCATCTGAAGACAAAGATAGCTTTACTTCTTCCTTTCTGACTTACATGAATCTTATGTCTTTTTCTTCCTTGATTGCTCTGGCTAAGACTTCCAGTACAGTGTTGAATAGGAGTGGTGAGAGTATGCACTCATGTCTTATTTCTGATCACAGAGGAAAATCTTACATAAAAATTTCACCATTGAATGTGATGCTAGCTGTGGGCTTGCCATATATAGCTTTTATTATGTTTAGTTATATTCCTTCAGTACACAACTTGTTGAGCAATTTTGTCTTGAAAAGACGTATTTTCATGCATATTAACACATCTATTGACATAATCATATGATATTTATCTTTTATTCTACTAATATGGTATCATATTTATTCATTTGTTTATGTTTAACCATTCTTGCATCCCACAAATAAATGCTGCTTGAACATGAGGTATGGTTCTTTTAAAGCTATTTTAAATGGATTTGCTAGTATTTTGTTGAGAATATTTGCATCTATATTTATCAAGGATAAATGGCATGTAGTTTTCTTTTCTTTATAGTGTTCTTAGCTGCCTTTGGAGTCAGAGTAATTCTGCCCTCCTAAAATGAGTTTCAAAGTACTGCCTCCTCTTCAGTTTTTTTGGAAGGTTCTAGAAGGACTGTTATTAACACTTTTAAAAATGTATTGTAGAATTCACCAGTGAAACCATCTAGTGCAGGAAGTTTTTGATTACTGACTCAATCTTCTAAATTGTTATTGGTCTGTTCAGATTTTCTGTTTGTTTTAGATTCAGTCTTATTAGGTTGTATGATTCTAGGAATTTATCCATTTCTTCTAGGTTATCCAATTTGTTGATATATAATTGTTCATAGCAGTCTGTCATATTCCTTTGCATTTTTGTGGTATCAGTTGTAATGTCTGCTCTTTCATTTCTTATTTTATTTATTTGTTGTCTCTGTCTCTTTTTTGTTTTTATAGATTTTTATTGGAGTATAATTGCTTCACAATACTGTGTTAGTTTCTGTTGCACAACAAAGCGAATCTGCCATATGTATACACATGTCCCCATATCACCTCCCTCTTGAGCCTCCCTCCCATCCTCCCTATCCCACCCCTTTAGGTCATCAAAAAACACTGAGCCAATCTCCCTGTGCTATGCTGTTGCTTCCCACCAGCCAAATATTTTGCATTCAGTAGTGTATATTTGTCTCACTTCATCCCAACTTCTCCTTCCCACACCAAGGCCTCGAGTCGATTCTCTATGTCTACCTATTTATTCCTGCCCTGCAACTAGGTTCATCAGTACCATCATTTTTTTTTTTTTTTAGATTCTATATGTATGTCTTAGCATATGGTATTTGTTTTTCTCTTTCTGACTTACTTCACTCTGTATGACAGACTCTATGTCCATCCACCTCATTACAAATAACTCAATTTCATTTCTTTTTATGGCTGAGTAATATTCCATTGTATATATGTGCTACATCTTCTTTATCCATTCATCTGTCAATGGACATTTAGGTTGGTTCCATGTCCTGGCTATTGTAAATAGTGCTGAAATGAACATTGTGGTGCAGGTCTCTTTTTGAATTATAGTTTTCTCAGGGTATATGCCCAGTAGTGATATTGCTGGGTCATATGGTAGTTCTATTTTTAGTTTTTTAAGGAACTACCATAATGTTCTCCATAGTGGCTGTATCAAATTACATTCCAGCCAACAGTGTAGGAGGGTTCCCTTTTCACCACACCCTTTCCAGCATTTATTGTTTCTAGATTTTTTGATAATGGCCATTCTGACTGGTGTGAGGTGATACCTCACTGTAGTTTTGATTTGCCTTTCTCTAATAATTAGTGATGTTGAGCATCTTTTCATGTGCCTCTTGTCCATCTGTATGTTTTCCTTGGTGAAATGTCTATTTAGTGCTTCTGCCCATTTTATAACTGGATTGTTTGTTTTTTTGGATATTGAACTCCATGAGTTCTTTGTAAATTTTGGAGATTAATCCTTTGTCATTTCATTTGCAAATATTTTCTCCCATTCTGTGGATTGTCTTTTTGTCTTGTTCATGGTTTCCTTTGCTGTGCAAAAGCTTTTAAGTTTAATTAACTCTCATTTGTTCATTTTTGGTTTTATTTCTGATACTCTAGGAGGTAGGTCAAAAAATTCCTGCTTTGGTTTATGTCAAAGAGTGTTTTTCCTGTGTTTTCTTCTAAGAGTTTTATAGTGTCTGGTCTTACACTTAAATCTTTAATCCATTTGAAGTATATTTTTATGTATGGTGTTAGGTAGTGTTCTAATTTCATTCTTTTACATGAATGAAAGTTTTTCCCAGTACCATTTATTGAAGAGGCTGTCTTTTCTCCATTGTATGTCCTTGGCTCCTTTGTTGTAGATTAGGTGCCCATATGTGCGTGGGTTTATCTCTGGGCATTCTATCATGTACCATTGATCTATATTTATGTTTTTGTGTTAGTAGCATACTGTCTTGATTACTGCAGCTTTATGGTATAGTTTGAAGTCAGGGAGCCTTAGTCCTGAACTCCGTTTTTCTTTCTCAAGATTGGTTTGGCTATTCGGGGTCTTTTGTGTTTCCATACGAACTGTAAAATTTCTTGTTCTAATTCTGTGAAGAGTGTAATTGGTAGCTTGATAGGGATTGCATTGAATCTGTAGATTGCTTTGGGTAGTATAGTCATTTTCACAGTATTGATTCTTCCAATCCAAGAACGTGGTCTATTTCTCCTCTGTTTATATCATCTTTGATTTCTTTCATCAGTGTTTTATAGTTTTCTGAGTATAAGTCTTTCACCTCCTTAGGCAGGTTTATCTCCAGGTATATTATTCTTTTTGTTGAAATGGTAAATGGGAGTGTTTCATTAATTTCTCTTTCAGATTTTTCATTATTAGTGTACAGGAATGCAAGAGATTTCTGTGTGTTAATTTTGTAACCAGGAACCTTACCAAATTCATTGATTAGTTCTAGTAGTTTTCTGGTGGCATATTTAGGAATTTGTATATATAATATCATGTCATTGGCACACAGTGATACTTTTACTTCTTCTTTTCCAATTTGTATTTATTTTATTTCTTTTTTTTCTCTGATTACTGTGGCTAAAACTTCCAAAACTATATAGCATAAGAGTGGTGAGAGTGGACATCCTTGTCTTGTTCCTGATCTTAGTAGAAATGTTTTCAGTTTTTTGCCATTGAAAATGATGCTTGCTGTGGTTTTGTCATATATGTTCTTCATTAGGTTGAGGTAGGTTCCCTCTATGCCCATTTTCTGGAAAATTTTGATCATAAATGAGTATTGAATTTTGTCAAAAGCTTTTTCTGCATCTATTGAGATGATCATTTTTTTATTCCTTAATTTATTAATGTGGTTTATCACATTGATTGATTCACATTTATTGAAGAATCATTAAATCCCTGGGATAAATTCCACTTGGTCATAGTGTATGATGCTTTTAATGTGTTGTTGGATTCTGTTTGCTAGTATTTTGTTCAGGATTTTTGCATCTATGTTCATCAGTGATATTGCTCTATAATTTTCTTTTTTTGTGTGATATCTTTCTCTGGTTTTGGTATCAGGGTGATTGTGGCTTCATAGAATTAAGTTGGGAGTGTTTCTTCCTCTTCAATTTTTTGGAAGAGTTTGAGAAGGATGGGTGTTAGCTCTTCTCTAAATATTTGATGGAATTCGCCTGTGAAGCCATCTGGTCCTGGACTTTTGTTTCTTGGAAGATTTTAATTACAGTTTCAATTTCATTATTTGTGATAGGTCTGTTTATATTTTCTAATTCTTCCTGGTTCATTCTTGGAAAATTTTACCTTTCCAAGAATTTGTCCATTTCTTCATAGTTGTCCATTTTATTGGCATATAGTTGTTTGTAGTAGTCTCTTATAATCCTTTGTATTTCTGCAGTGTCAGTTGTGATTTCTCCTTTATCATTTCTAATTTTATTGATTTGCTTCTTCTCCCTGTTTTTCTTGATGAGTCTGGCTAAGTGTTTATCAATTTCATCTTTGCAAAGAACCATCTTTTAGTTTTATTGATCTTTGCTCTTATTTTCTTCATTTCTATTTCATTTATTTCTGCTCTGATCTTTATGATTTCTTTCCTTCTACTGACTTTGGGTTTTCTTTGTTCTTCTTTCTCTAGTTGTTTTAAATGTAGGGTTAGATTGTTTATTTGAGACTTTTATTGTTTCTTGAGGTGAGATTTAATTGCTATAAACTTCCCTCTTAGAACTGCTTTTGCTGCATCCCATAGGTTTTGGGTCATTGTGTTTTCATTGTCATTTGTTTCTGTGTATTTTTTTAGATCTCTTCTTTGATTTCTTCAGTGATCTCTTGGTTATTTAGTAGTCCCTGTTTAGCATCCAAGTATTTGTGTTTTTTAGTTTTTCTCCTGTAATTAACTTCCAATCTCATAGCATTGCTGTCCCAAAAGATGCTTGATATGATTTCAATTATTTTTTTAACTTTTCCGAGGCTTGATTTGTGACCCAAGGTGTGATCTACCCTGGATAATGTTCTGTGTGCATTTGAGAAGAATGTGTATTCTGCTACCTTTGAGTGGAATATTCTATAAATATCAGTTAAATCTATCTTATCTATTGTGTCATTTAAAGCTTGTGTTTCCATATTTATTTTCTGTTTGGATGATCAGTCCATTGGTGAAAGTGGGCTGTTAAAGTCCCCTACTATGTTTGTGTTATTGTCGATTTTTCCTTTCATTGTTGTTAGCATTTGCCTTATGTATTGAGGTGGTCCTTTTTTTGGTGCATAAACATTTATAATTGTTATATCTTCTTCTTGGATTGATCCTTTTACCATTGTGTAGTGTCCCTACTTATCTTGTAAAAGTCTTTATTTTAAAGTCTATTTTATCTGATACTAGTATTGCTACTCCAGATTTCTTCTGATTTCCATTTGAATGGAATATCATTTTCCATCCCTTCACTTTCAGTCGGTATGTGTCCCTAGGTCTGAAGAGGGTCTCTTATAGGCAGAATATATATGGGTCTTGTTTTTGTATCCCTCTAGCCAGTCTGTGTCTTTTGGTTAAGGCCTTTAATCCCTTTACATTCAAGGTTATTATCGATATGTATGTTCCTATTATCATTTTCTTAATTGTTTCGTGTTTGTTTTTGTGGGTCTTTTTCTTCTCTTGTGTTTCTCGCCTAGAGAAGTTTCTTTAGAATTTGCTGTAAAGCTGGTTTGGTGCTGTTGAATTATCTTAGCTTTTGCTTGTCTGTAAAGTTTTTAATTTCTCCATCTAATCTGAATGAGATCCTTGCTGGGTAGAGTAATCTTGGTTGTAGGTTTTTCTCTTTCATCACTTTAAGTATATCCTGACACTCCCTTCTGGCCTGCAGAGTTTCCACTGAAAAATCAACTGATAATGTTATGGGGATTCCTTTGTATGTTATTTTTTGTTTTTCCCTAGCTGCTTTTAATATTTTTTCTTTGAATTTATTTTTTATTAGTTTGATTAATATGTGTTTCGGTGTGTTTTTCCTAGGTTTTATCCTGTATGAGACTCTCTGTACCTCCTGGACTTGGGTGACTATTTCCTTTCACATGTTAGGGAAGTTTTCCACTATAATCTCTTCAAATATTTTCTCAGACCCATTTTTTTTTAATCTTTTCTTCTTTGGGACCACTACAATTCGAATGTTGGTGCATTTAGTGTTGTCCCAGAGGTCCCTGAGATTGTCTTCAGTTTGTTTCATTCTTTACTTTCTTTATTCTGCTCCTCAGCAGTTATTTCCACCATTTTGTCTTCCAGCTCACTTATTCTTTCTTCTGCCTCTGGTATTCTATTATTGATTCTTCTAGTGTATTTTTCATTTCTCTTATTGTGTTGTTCATCTCTGTTTGTTTGCTCTTTAGTTCTTCTAGATCTTTGTTAAACATTGTATTTTCTCAGTCCATACCTCCATTCTATTTCTGAGATTCTGGATCATTTTTTTTTTTTTTTTTGGTGGTACGCGGGCCTCTCACTGTTGTGGCCTCTCCCGTGGCGGAGCACAGGCTCCGGAAGCGCAGGCTCAGCGGCCATGGCTCACGGGCCCAACCCCTCCACGGCATGTGGGATCTTCCCAGACTGGGGCACGAACCCGTGTCCCCTGCATCGGCAGGTGGACTCTCAACCACTGCGCCACCAGGGAAGCCCCCTGGATCATTTTAACTATCATTACTCTGAATCCTTTTTCAGGGTGATTGCCTATTTCCTGTTCATTTATTTGGTCTTGTAGGTTTTTCCCTTGCTCCTTCATCTGTGACATATTTTTTTTGCCATCTCTCTCTCTCTTTTTTTTTTTTTTGTAATGTGTGGGATTGTGTTTCTGTCTTGCTGGTTGTTTGGCATGAGGCTTCTAACACTGGAGTTTGTAGGCTATTGAGTAGAGCTGGGTTTTGGTGCTGATATGAGGAACTCTGTGAGACCTCACTCGGATGAATATTCCCTGTGGTCTGTGTCTCTCTGTTTGCCCAGTGGTTCTGACTTGGAGTTCTGACCACAGGAACTCCAGCCCGACCCCCAGCCCAGGAATCCAGGCCCTGCAAGATGTGGGGCAGCAAAAAAAAAAAAAAAAAAGAATAAAGTAAAAAATAAAATTAGACTTGGAAAATAGGAGATATGTTAGAAAGAATATAAAAATAAATATATAGATGGATCAACACCTGGAAGGTGCATCAGCACCACAATAGTAAAAAAGAGGAGGAGGGAAAGGAAAGAAAAAAGAGGGAAAAGGTCTTGGTGTAAAGGCTTGCAAACTTTGTTTATATTTTCAAAGAATCAGCTGTTTTTTTCTTGTTGTTATGGTGGTAATTCTTTTGGTGAAAACTGGACATGTTATATAAAACAACAGAAATGGGCATAAATAGCTTTTCATGGCTGGAAATGGGAAAAATAGGCACATCTGTCCCTAAACTAGGACTTTACTGTTTGTGTTTAACTTAATCTAGCTTGGAGTTAGGCTGGATTTGAGGTTTGTTGTTCCTATGGTTATTCTCCATTGCCCTATAAGCTTCAAATATTTCTAGTCATATGTTTTGCTTAGGGTGGGGATGGTTTACCAAAAAGCTTTTCAAAATGCTTGTTATTTTTAGACCTCATTTAAGCCTCATTTTTAGGCCTTCTCTTTGAGATACACTCAGATAAGACCTTTGCTTTTTTTGTGTGATTCTCCCAGAAGTATTTTACTATTACTATTAGGCCCTTTTTATCCTGGTGGTTGGATGGTGGGAGATTGCATGTCATACCTGTTGTTGTAATTAAGCTTCATTAGTAAGCAAGCAATGTGGCTGAAATTTCTATGGTGGCCTTCTCAGTGCTGTTAACTCTCTCTCCCAACTGGAATTCTATGCCCACCATGCTTCCCCTCACCCAGAGGTAGATATATATATATATATATATTTTCTATTCAATTCCTGCAACTGCAGTGCATTTTTACCACTGCATTGAAAGCAAAATAGTTTGTGCTATTCCTCTTCACAAATTCTGACTTTCTGTCTGTAGTAGACATAGGGGAGAGGAATCCAAGATGTTTTTCCTGCTCCTCTCTTGGCAGCTGCTGTTCTACTTCCCCAGTCTTACACCAAGAAAAGTGTTTTCTCATGACTCTTATCCAATATATTTGGTGAGTTCCAGGTGGAGTTTATGATGAAATCTTACATGGAGCCCAGACTTACCCCAGGAGTTCCACACTATCTTTCCAAACTAATATAACTAAATTGTTATTACTCTTGTCCAGCTATATCTGTCCTAGGTAAATAAGTGTTTACATTCCCATCACTTCCACAGGTACTTGCCTTTTCTTAGAGTTTGGGTTATTTGATTGCCCTATAACCTCAGTTATCTGATGGATTCAAGGAAAGTTGTGAAATTGCAGTTTTCCTTTTTTTCAGTTTTATGAGATGTAAAAAACACACATCACTGTATATGTGTAACCAAACAGGACTGTATTGGACTTTCCTGGAACAGACTGCCCCCCCCACCTCCATGTCATCTGCCTCCCCTTTGTTCTCATATCTCAGGATTGTTTTGACCATTCATGATTTTTTGTGTTTCCATACAAATTTCAGGATTGTTTTTACTACTTTTGTTAAAAATGTCATTGGACTCTCAACAGGGATTGTATTGAATCTATAGGTGGCTTTGGGTAGTAATGACATTTTAACAACATTAATTCTTCTAATCCATGAACACAATCTACCTTTTCATTTATTTGTGTCTTTTTTCTTTCTTGTTTTTTTTTTTTTTTTTTTTTTTGCTGTACGTGGGCCTCTCACTGTTGTGGCCTCTCCTATTGCAGAGCATAGGCTGCGGATGCACAGGCTCATCGGCCATGGCTCATGGGTCCAGCGACTCCACGGCATGTGGGATCTTCCCGGACTGGGGCATGAACCTGTGTGCCGTGCATCAGCAGGCATACTCTCAACCACTGAGCCACCAGGGAAGACCTTCTTTTATTTGTTTCATCAATGTTTTATAATTTTCAGTGTGCAGATATCTCACCTCTTTGCTTTAATTTATTCTAAGTATTTTATCGTTTTTGTTGTTATTGTATGAGATTTTTTTCTGGTAAATTGTTGTTAGTGTATGTCTCCCTTTTAGTTTTTAATAGTGGTATTAAAGTTCTTTCTACTTCTTTCCTTCCTGAGGTTGATTGTTTAATTATTTTCTTTCTCAGATTTAATTAACCCACACAAAAAAATTCAGAAAAGGCAAATTATCTTTCTGAATAGTTTTGTAAATTTTATCCAGAATATTTATGTTTGTGTATCTGATATGTTGGTTTGGATTATAGGAACTTATATGCAGATAAATCCTCATGGTTTTTAAAACCACTTTACTGAGGTATGTTTAAAATACAAAGAAAAAAACCTGCATATTAATATATACAACTAGATGAGTTTGAAGATAAGTACACGACTGTGAAACCATCACCACAATCAATGCCACAAACATATCCATTGCCTCTAAAAGCATTATCTTGTACTATTTATTTATGATAAGAACATCTTACATAAGAACTACACTCAACAAATTATTAAATATACAGTGCTGTATTATTAACAAAAAGCATTATGGTAGTCTTTCCTGGTGGCGCAGTGGTTGAGAGTCCACCTGCCGATGCAGGGGACAGGGGTTCGTGCCCCGGTCCGGGAAGATCCCACATGCTGTGAAGCGGTTGTGCCCATGAGTCATGGCCACTGAGCCTGCATGTCCGGAGCCTGTGCTCTGCAATGGGAGAGGCCACAACAGTGAGAGGCCTGTGTACAGCAAAAAAAAAAAAAGATGTCACAAAGAAAGAAAACTACAGGCCAATATCTCTGATGAATATAGATGCAAATATCCTCAACAAAATACTAGAAAACAGAATCCAACAGCACATTAAAAGGATCATACACCATGATCAAGTGGGATTTATCCCAGGAATGCAAGGCTTCTTCAGTATATGCAAATCAATCAATGTGATACACCATATTAATAAAATAATGGATAAAAACCATATGATCATCGCAAAAGATGCAGAAAAAGCTTTCAACAAAATTCAACACCCATTTATGATAAAAACTTTCCAGAAAGTTGACATAGAGGGAACTTACTTCAACATAGTGAAGGTGATATATGACAAACCCGAAGCAAACATCGTTCTGAACAGTGAAAAACTGAAACCATTTCCACTAAGATCAGTAACAAGACAGGGTTGCCCATGCTCACCACTATTATTCAACATTATTTTGGAAGTTCTAGCCACAGATGTCAGTGAAGAAAAAGAAATAAAAGGAATACAAATTGGAAAAGAGAAGTAAAGCTCTCACTGTTTGCAGATGCCCAGATAGCATACATAGAAAATCCTAAAGAGGCTACCAGAAAACTATTAGAGCTAATCAATGAATCTGGTAAAATACCAGGATACACAATTAATGCACAGAAATCTCTTTCATTCCTATACATTAATGATGAAAAATCTGAAAGAAAAATTAAGGAAACCCTCCAATTTACCATTGTAACATAAAGAATAAAATACCTAGGAATAAGCCTACCTAAGGAGACAAAAGACCTGTATGTAGAAAATTATAAGACACTGATGAAAGAAATTAAAGATGATTCAAACAGATGGAGAGATATACCATAATCTTGGATTGGAAGAATCAACATTACAAAACTCTCTCTACAACCAAAGCAATCTACAGATTCAATGTAATCCCTATCTAACTACCACTGGCATTTTTCACAGAACTAGAACAAAAAAAAATTCACAATTTGTATGGAAACACAAAAGACCCCAAATAGCCAAAGCAATCTTGAGAAAGAAAAATTGAGCAGGAGGAATCAGGCTCCCAGACTTCATACTATACTACAAAGCTACAGTGATCAAGACAATATAGTACTGGGACAAAAACAGAAATATAGATCAATGGAACAGGATAAAAAGCCCAGAGATAAACCCACACACATTTGGTCACATTATTTTTGATAAAGGAGACATGAATATACAATAAAGAAAAAACAGCCTTTTCAATAAATGATGCTGGGAAAACTGGACAAGTACATGTAAAAGAATGAAATTGGAACACCCCCTGACACCATACACAAAAATAAACTCAAAATGGATTAAAGGCCTAAATGTAAGGACAGAAACTATAAAACTCTTAGAGGAAAACATAGGCAGAACACTCTGTGACATAAATCACAGCAAGATCCACTTTTACTCACCTCCTAGAGAAGTGGAAATAAAAGCACAAATAAAGAAGTGGGTCGTAATGAAACTTAAAAGCTTTTGCACAGCAAAGGAAACCATAAACAAGATGAAAAGACAACCCTCAGAATGGGAGAAACTGTTTGCAAATGAAGTAATTGACAAAGGATTAATCTCCAAAATTTACAAGCAGTTAATGCAGCTCAATATCAAAAAAACAAACATCCTAATCCAGAAATGGGCAGAAGACCTACATAGACATTTCTCCAAAGAAGATGTACTGATTGCCAACAAGCACAAGAAAGGATGCTCAACATCACTAATCATTAGAGAAATGCAAATCAAAAGTACAATGACCTATTACCTCACAACTATCAGAATGGCTATCATCAAAAAATCTACCAACAATAAAGGCTGGAGAGGGTGTGGACAAAAGGGAACCCTCTTGCACTGTTGTTGGGAATGTAAATTGATACAGCCACTATAGAGAACAGTATGGAGGTTTCCTAAAAAACAAACAAAAAAATATAACTACCCTATGACCCAGCAATCCCACTACCTGGCATATACACTGAGGAAAACATAATTCAAAAAGAGTCATGTACCACAATGTTCATTGAAGCTCTATTTACAATAGCCAGGACATGGAAGCATCCTACGTGTCCACCAACAGATGAATGGATAAAGAAGATGTGTCACGTATATAAAATGGAATAGTACTCAGCCGTAAAAAGAAACAAAATTGAGTTATTTGTAGTAAAGTGGATTGACTTAGAGTCTGCCATACAGAGTGAAGTAAGTCAGGAAGAAAAAAACAAATACTGTACACCAGCACATATATACGGAATTAAAAAAATAGTGGTTATGATGAACCTAGAGGCTCGACAGGAATAAAGACAAAGACGTAGAGAATGGTTTTGAGGACATGGGGAATGGTAAGGGTAAGTGGGGACAAAGTGAGAGAGTGGCATGGACTTATATATACTACCAAATGTAAATTAGATAGCTAGTGGGAAGCATCCATGTAGCACAGGGAGATCAACTCTGTGGTTGGTGACCACCTAGAGGGGTGGGAGAGGGAGGGTGAGAGGGAGATGCAAGAGGTAGGAGATATGGGGATATATGTAAATGTATAGCTTATTCGCTATGTTTTAAAGCAGAAACTAACACACCATTGTAAAACAATTATACTCCATTAAAGATGTTAAAAAGGAAAAATAATTCATAGAATATAAGAAAAAGACTACATTAGACTTTTATACCAAAAAATAGTCTTATTTTAGTGCCAAATTGGTCACGAGTTTGGAACTAGAATGTAGGAAATATAATCACGTCCAAAACATGGTTCCTTTGGGATTGCAGCAAAACATAGTTTCATAATAATGCAAATATATTAATGTTTTCAAGGTTTATGACCCACTTTTAAACAGAACATGTAGAAGTATTAATTTATAGAATAAAGGTAAAACATAAAGTCAGAGAAGTAAAGAAGCAGGAAAGTTTGAGGAGGAAAGTGTAAGAGAACTAAATACTCAAATAACCAAGGGTGGAGAGATTTAGAGAATGCTGGTGACATTTGTTAGAACTAAAAAAAATGAGAGATTCAAGTATAATATCAAGTCTGCAGAGTGAAGAAAAGCATAACTAATAAATGCAGGGCTTTTTGCCTTTACCACACATATGCATTCCTAAAACAAAAAACAAAAAACAACACCCTGTAAGACTGAACTCCTTAAAAATAAGATAGAAGGAGAAAATAGAATAAGAGGAAATCAAAATTATTTGTTTCTAACCGAACACTAACAAAAATAATTATCATACCTTGGGAGATAACTCAGTCTGGAGGCTTCCTTAGGGAATGTATTGATACAAAGATAATAGATTGGAACTACTTGTTTCATGGTGCGGACACTTGAAAATGGAAGTAGAGTTTTGGACACAAGAAGAGCAATCTGCCAGGATTTGAGGAAGCTGGGAGAGTTCTATGTTATATACAGGTGCTCAAAATTAATTTTCTTAAAGTAGAGCTGAAAGGACTTCTTGCCTGTATAGCAGAGAGCAAAGTGTTTTGTTTTGTTTTTTATCCTGTGAAGCCATAGTTCTACTCCGGCTATTCTGCCTTCTCTTTCCTAGAGAAAAAATAAGTATGAACAAGTTTCATATTAATACTAACATTATTCTCCTATGTACCGATATAATGTGAAAGAATTGATAATTCAGGAACACGTGTACAGCAGATCAGATTGTAATTCAACTATCAATATTTTGGGAGGAAGCAAAAACAGGTTAGGGTATTATATGTTACATAAATTATCATGTATTTTCGCAGGAAACCAATAAAGATTATATAAAGTAGTGAATCAGCAGATAAAGTTAATAAACATATTATTTAAATAAATCAAGTGAACTAAACAAGGGTGAGTTAAGACTAATTGCCTCTGGGGATTCGGGCTGGCTTATAGACTGCTGCATTTCATTTAGTTCATCTGTTCTATTTTGTATTTTTTCATGTTATATTACATTATTTATTTTATTCAATAGAAATAATAAAAACAAAAATATTATTTCATCAAACAACAAAGATTCCAATCATTAATGCTAAGAATCTCTTTCTCTTTGGTTTTCTCTTACTACTTCAACAAATTTGTTGTTCTAAATATTCTAATTAAAACCTTACTATGAAGTGTAAGAGTGCACTGGTTAGGGATCATCTCTACCAAACTCTTCTCTAGTTTGCTTTCAACTCCATCCTCAGCTAAACTGTGATGCAACAGAGCAGGCTCAGGGTTTTCATCAGCTTGAGGAGAAAACCCTTTCTTACCCAATCACAAATTTTTTCAAGGGATCTTGAGCATGGCACTTAACATCTTATAGCTTTAATAAAATGAGATGATAGTAACTGCTTTGCATTATTATTGGGAATATAAAATTACATAAAAATTTAAAGCACTTGATTATTGTAAGAGTTCAATAAATGTCAATTTTCTTCATTTAAATAATTTTAAAACGTTTTAACTATGTTTAAAAACTTTAATCAAATTTAAAATTGCTTTACGATCTTAGATTGGCAAAATCATAGTTAGTAAACATTCTAATCCACAACTGCAATGGGCAAACAGAGGCTTTAGGATAATTTAACACTCTGGTTCCCCCATTTAATTGTTCTTTCTCATTTTACAACATGCAATCTAAGAATTTAATGTATTTCATGCTCAAGGATCTAAGAAATTATGGTGCATTTTTCCTTTCAGCATTATCCACTTCAAACTAAACAAATAAGTTGTGAGTTAATGTGCCTCTTCAATATACACTGTTAAGTCAATAAAGAGAGGCTGAGTTTGATAGTAAAAAAAAATTAACAGTACTTTTATTTTTTAAGTGTTTCCTTTTCATAATATTGGCCTTGACTGGAGAAAAGGGCATGTATTTTGGGAGCATCACACTTCTTCCTGTTCTACAGTTAATGAGGCATGTGCAGCATTGACTGGGGCTTGATCATGCATAGAGAACAGGAAGCCAAGAGCAGGCACATTCTTCTCTTGCACTGAAACCATCTGCAGCCAATCCCAGAAGGTTTTCTCTCAGGGATATGAGCAAAAGGCAAGAACACAGATTGTTTCTCATTCTACTTCATTCTAGTGCATCAGAGGCAAGATTCAGTAGGGAAAACTAAAATAAACATGTACAGATGTCTTTTTCCAGGTTATTTTCCATTTTCCAAATCTTGGCTTTAAGTTGAGTAATTAAGGAGAAAATATTCTCAGATGAAATGAAGTGCATTTTCATACATTAGAGAAACAGGGTCATATGTGGAAAGATACACATCTGCCAGGTTTCGGTTTTAATCATTTATTTGATAAATATTTCTGGACAAACAGACCCAACCATGACCAGATGTAGCATGTCTCTGTTAATAATCTGAGTTAATTGAGTCTCCCTTTTGCCATTTGCCAGTTATCTATGAAGCTAGATTTAGAGTTTTTTCTTTTTCTTCACTAGAGAGTTAGAGAAACATAACCAAGAGATCAAGAAGAATGAGAAATGTCATTATGATGTTACTGGAACTAGGTGCCAATGTGTTTGTAAGAGCAGTTGAACAACAACAACAAACAATTCAATAAACTTTCCTTGGAAAATTTCACACAGATTGTATATGGCTTTTAAAAATGTTTCTCATTTTGATTAAGGGAAATGGAGGACAGTAAGAGGAGGGAAGTAGTAAATGGAACATATTCACTGCTGGAATATACATTTTCATTGTTCTGAGTGAGTGCTTGGTAGAGATTTTCCCTACATCTAATAATCATTTTCTTAATAGGCTGTAAAAAATTAGGAGATTATGTTTCTCATAATCAAGGCATTATCAAGCATACTACTTAAGAATTTCATTGTTATTGATAACTAGCACATTATTCATTTACAAAACTTACAAAAATGACACATTCTTGCTTAATAAATGAATTATTCAAGAGCAAATAACAGAGTTTCAGTAATCAGCTGATTATAATCTTTCAACAGTGAAAAAAATCAACTATGGGTGACATTATTGCCATGAAAGAAATGCAGTTGAAAATTTAATTTGAACCCACAAACACAAAAGAACAGCATCTTTTCTTTATAGTAAGCTTATCAAACCTAAACTGAACAAATCTCTGAAGGTCAAGACAATTAGCAGAAGGTTAGTGTTTCAAACATGAGAAATATCAATGTACTGGAGTGTTATGTACCAGTGTTATAGTTCAAAGAATGTTAGCAATTTTGAAAAGACAATGTTTTGTCTGGATAACAAACATGAGGAATTTATAAGTTCTTGAACTGTGTTCTTTCAACTGTGTAAAAAGTGGGTTTTCTCCTTAGTCTGAAATGTTTCCCTTTTGGTGATCCTTTTGAAATGTGAGTGCAGTGGTTATATACATGTAGAGATATGTGTTGATTTTAACTTCATACAAATGATAAAAATAAAGAAGGATTATCAACAGAAAAATAAAAAATATAAAAATGGGTAAAATACTCTAAAATGAGAAAAAAAAAAATAAAATGTACACAGAATTTTTGTTTATCTTTCCCCAAGTCTGTCTCCAGAATTGAAGTATGAATGTCTTGAGAGCAGAAATAATTAAGCCTTATTCATCTTTGAACTTCTAGATCTAAGCATAGTGCCTGACACATGGTGGTTGCTAAAAAAAAAAAAAAGATTTGTTGGGTAAATTGAATGTATCAGTGGTAAATGTGGACATTGATAGCCTCAGTTTTCTCCTTCACACTTGGGGAATGAGCAACACATATGTAAAAAAGATCAGAAAATTAACTACTTACCCATTCTGAATTCTTTCCTTAACCTAGATTTTTACCTTCTTGAAGGATATATTCAATAGTAATTCATGACACAAAGATAAAATGAAAGCAGAAGCTATTGCTTATACATTCTTTAGATGACAGAGAAAATTCTACTTGAAGCAAGACAGAATCTCCACAGAATATATCACTGTTATTTGTAAATTCTATGTTCTTTTCTACCTTTGATTTAGACCCAGGAATTCTTTGTTTAAAGAATTATGCATCATTTCCCTGCCATTCTCTCCCATTTTCTTTGCTCCCTCCCACTACTTTTCTTTTTCATATTTACTTTCCCTTCCTTTATTCTTTTGTCCCCCTTTGTGCATTTACACATTACATAAAGTTGGCATGAACTTTTTTAAGAGATAAATCTTTTGAAATTAATTTTACAAATATGTATTTATGTTGTAGGAAGAATAGATCACTCATGAGAAAGTAGAAAATGATTTCATTCAGGCTATCAGAATGAGAGAGCATCCAAGATGGCTGGAAGATCAGTGTATCATCAGTATAGTGGTTTTGCTTTAGACTTTTATAGGAAGTACTCCAGTAGAAATTTGTAGATTGGGTGCTTTTACAGTTGAGATTATTTTTGTAAACGAGGGGAATCTGAGTCACTCAGGAAATATTTATCTCTACGTTGTAGAAATTAACAAAGACCACCTAAATAAGGACAGGAAAAGGCTATTTATGCAGAGCTTGCCTTTGCAACTGAGTCAGCCACTATCACTTGCATTTGGCAGAAAATTTCACAAAACAAAAGTTGGGGGGGATTATTCATCACTGTTTACTGGGGACACAGGATTCAAGCAAAATTCATCATTATTAAGGGCAAAGTTTTTAGCAAAATAAGATCAAAGTAATTTAAGAACTATCATTAGAACAAGATGAATTTAATCATAAAACGTCCAAAACTGACGACTTTCAATGTCTAGAGATCAGTTTTTAATATAATTAACATGTATTCAATAGGTAAAACAAGGTAAAAATAGTTTTTTTTTACAGAAAAACATAGTCTCACGCTAATAAAATGTAAGGATTCTTTTGATATATTCCTGGTTTACATAAAATCAAAAAGGTACAATTTTACCATAAAGGCTATGATATAAAAATTACATAAGATAATGATGCAAAACTAATATCTGAATTGTACATTTTCTTTTGTTATATATTTTTATGATGTGGAAACACAAGTTTGAAGTATTATTTTGTGTATTTCTATCTCTCTATATATAGATTTTTAGATAAATAGATATTTTTTAGCTTATAGAAAAATTGATGCCCCAGACTAAAAACATGACCTTAACCAAGAAGTTTCACCGCATGGTTCTCTGAAGAAGCTTGGATACTGAAAGATATCACTCTCCCTGAGTTCAGCCTGTTTACCATCTCAAAGGGATAGGAGTTGGCATTTAGCTGAATGTGGTGTAAGAATAGACAGACTGATATGCTGCTCTTCTGTTCAACAGCCTCATCACAAAGGACAGGTTCAACTTGGTGCAGAGTTTTGTGCTTGTCAGAATAGAAACCTACAAAAACAGAGACAAATGTCATCATGAAAGCGGATATAGAACCTGTAACCTTCATAGACTGTGCTTTGGAAAAAAAGGTTACAGGTTACTGCCTTTTGACATCTCCCCATAAATTGGCCATGAAAGCTGTTTCCATGGTGATTCTACATTGAGCCATGACCTCTAATTCTCTTAGCTTTCCAGATCCATCTTCCCATTTAATACAACCTTGGAGATACATGTTATTATGCATAATGTGATATTTTGTTGACAGGGTTTTATTTAACTCATTTTGATTATCTAAAAGTTAAAGAAATGGGGGCTAGAAATAGCTTAGTTGATTTCAGCGTTAAGAAAAAGAAAAATTAAAGAAATTGACAATATTCTCAGGCTTAGCTCATTCGAAATGGCTGTGAGACCTTGAGATTGTCAAGTCACCTGTCTGGAATCAGGTTCCTATTTCCCTGACAGTATGTTTTTGTATGCCTGTAACATCTGTAAGAAGTCTTCCAAACCAAAAATTACATGTTATGACATTATGAGTAGTTTTTTTCAATAGTACTTGTTAAGTACATGTTTGTTGAGTTAATTTCCCTTGAATAACAGCAACTCACATGCTGAAATATTTGATAATAATAGTCAACAAACAAACAGCAATTTTGTCACTTGAATTAGAGTAAGAAATAGGCCAGTACATAGAAGGATACATTGATTTAAACCCCATCATCATGTGTGTCTGAGAAAGTTGAAAGCTAATCAAATGCAGTGTTAATATGAAAGACTGTGTCTGAGGCCAAAGCTAAAATAATAACACCAAGAATAAAATAATCAAAATGGAAATAAAACAACAATTAGATAACTGCAAAATAGCAAGGTTTCTGGTAATGTAGATGAGATAACCTAGTCTAATTGCTGTATTAAACCTAGGATAATAGAGTTCAGAAAGTCACTTTATAGGATTTTGAATAAGAGATTTGCATAATATGTTTGAAATTGAAGCATAGAATTGAGTTGTATGAGTTCATTTACTCACTTCTACTTTCTGATAAAATGTTCTCTTACAAACCATTTCACACAATTAATTATACATTTTCTGCAGCAACATTTTCACCAGAAAGAAAAATTCCAATGTGAGAAGAACTTAGATTTTGTTGGGAAAAGGGAGGACATTGGAATCTAAAAATGAACAATGATAATGTGGCTTTTACTTTGTATTAGAAGTTGTTTGAAACATGTCAACCTGCTTTCTCTTTTACCCATGATCGTAACACTGGAGCACCTCGCTATTCTCTTCTAAACCAGGAGATGTTGTAATCTCAGAGTTTTATTATTCACATACATTGATTGAATCATACAAGCGTTTATTTTCCCAGGAACTAGTCATTTTGTAAATGTGGCTGGTGTTACCTTAAAAGGGAGTAGGAGATACATATATGCATAATACCTGGCTGAAGAGAAATCCCTTTTCACTGTCCTTTCTTGATCCAGACATTTAGTAGAATTTAGGAAATCCCAATGGGCTGAAACTTTGTTTTGTTTTTGTTTTCCTTCTTGTTCTTATTTTGCAAAGAGGTATAGAGTTGTGGTGGTATTCTACCTTCAATGTGAGCATGAGTCCTTATGGCTCTTGTTGAAATGCAGATAACTCAGTAGATCTGTCGTCACTTTGCATTTCTATGACATTCTCAGGTGATGCCAAAGCTGCTGATCTGCACATTTTGAATAGCAAAGAGTCAGAAAGAGGAAACCTCTGGGAGCATTTTGTGCCTCTGTGATTCCATTCATCTGCATAACAGAGAAAAATAGTGGTAGTTTCTGAAAGAGTAAAGGGGTGAGGTAAAATGTATAGCTCTTTCAATATCGTTTCAAGAACGATTCACTGGCAACTGTCACTGAAAAAGCGGGATGTTAACTTTTCTAGTTTTCAGAAAAGTGAACATGAATTTCACTTGCATGAAATTAAAAGCTTAAAAAAATCAACAAAAACAACAGCAATAATAATATGAACTGTACGAACAGAGGGCAAAAATGATTAGCCCACCAAGATTTTTGAATTCTGAGCCTTTGTCTGCCGAAAATGGATGTAGCCTTTCTAGCTAACAACTTAAATTTCAAAAGAGTACACAAAGTACGCAAATAAACAATAAAGGTACTAAATAAGACCCAATAGTGTTGTAGAAACTCTTTCCACTTTTCTCTCTGTTAATAATTGTTATCTCAGTTTGCAATACAAAGACAAATTTTTCCTCAAAGTTGATGTGGAGGTAGCTAATCTCAGACACCACAGGGAAGAGCAGAAAGGGGAAAGTAAAAAGTTTGCCAGGTGTACAACCTCTGGCTTACTCTATTAGAGATATAAAGCATTCTAGGAAATTTTCCTAAGTATGACTTCCTCTTTGGCCACAACCTTGACCCAGAATAATCACTAAAAATAATATATTAGAGCGCAGTACTTCTGTCCCCAGTAAATCTGTCTGTCTATGCCCATGTCCTCAGGCATCCATGTAACTTTCTTTGAAACTCATTCTGTTAAGAAATGGGAAAAATAGACGATAATGCCATTTCCTTTGTTACACCTAGTGCATAATGATGTTACTGAATTTATCTTCTTATGGTAACATAACCTATGAAATGACTTTTTGAGAATTAATTTTATTTAAAATAGGCTTTTATATAGAGGCATTTAATCTTGGCATATGTGATTTGTCGTCTTCCACACATGCTGCAGTTGGCAAAAGAAATTACTCTTGTCATGCTGGTAAAGGACACCCCCTGTGATTTGCTATATCATATCAAGTGATATTACTGTATGACATTAACATCAACACCTTCCCTCAAACCACCACAGTGTGTATGGATTGTCAGGCTAAATGAATGAACACTAGTAATATACTAGTTTCATACAGACCTCTCAAAAATTTTAAGCATTAATATTATGTTTTCTCTTCAAATAAGTTGCTTTGTATGCTTTTGATATTAAATTTGAAGAGTTTATATGCTCCATATAGATTAGTTCTTATAGTGCATTTTAAAAAATATTTAGCATTCATTCTTTTTTTTAACATTTAGAATTATGGTAAAATCTTACCAAATTTGTTGTAATAATTGTTAATGTTAGTGTTCCTGTGATAGTGATTTTTTAAATATAGAATAACACATTATAAGAACAAAAACAAATATGATTTCAAGTTATGTAGCTCTTAAGCTCATCCAACAAATAATTTTATTTGGTTATATAAAAAACTACAAACTATTTCTTGTATCTTTTTACACAAAAATAACAAAAAAGGCATATATATGGGTATTCATATTATAACAATAAGCATTCCACACTAAATTCAAATTATACATAATACGAGCCTGCCATCTACTGATTACATAGGAACACAAAGCTTCTCAATGACAAGAAATGAATGAATCACTTTGTAATCACTATCTAAATTTTAAATGGGATAAAGTAATATTCTATATTTTGACTAGCTTTCAGTTCATACTAATAAGAAAACCTTAGCTTAATCATCTAAGAAAGCAGACTATTATCCTAGTAAAATATTATTTAAAGATGGCTTGAGTAGTATGTCCAAATACTATTGTAGTCATTTCTGTAATTATTAGCTCTGCACTAAATCATTCCTGAGAAAATGTGGTCCCAAGTAAGGATAAGTAAGCAATTTAGAGTATCTTAACTATATGATACTCTGCAATAAAAAAACCTAGAGATTATAAAAATCTTACATTTATGTAAAGCCAGTGCTTACCCTGTTATTAAAATAAAACCAGACAACAAAATGATGCATACTGGACAACGCATATATAATAACTAACATGTATGATAATAATCTTTCTGTTTAAAAGAATGAGGGAGAAATTTATTGGAAAATAACAGAATCTTGTGCACAATGTGATTCTGTTTGTATAAAACACTTTCAATATTAAAAATTAAAACAGACATATTATTCAAATTTATGCCACTATCCATGTATATAGATTTAAACTTGCAAAGGAAATTATATCCTGAAAGATACAGACCAAATTACTGATGGTGACTACCATTAAGATGTGAGAAAGAGAATTTTTATATTAAGGCATTATTTAGGAGTAAAAAACATTTCAAAATAAATGTCATGTTGTCAACCATGTTGTACTTTTCCTTTGTGCCATTAAATTTAGGCATTAATTGTAATTTATTGCATATTTTAAAAGTTTACTTTTTTTAACATCTGAACTCTAAATGTAATTATGAGAACCAGTTTTGAGACATAATAATTTTAGTTTTTTAGTTGTTTAGTTTAGTTTTTTTAAAGGAAAATTTTGAAATGATAACATTTCTTTAGTAATGCTTATGAATGCTAAGAGCAAGTGGAGACAGAACAAATCTTTCCTTAAAAGTATAAGGCAAATTCTAAAATAATCAAACAAGCCAAAGATATAAAATCAAGAAAATGTCAATTCTTATAATTATTTGGTCATTTTCTGTTGTTATAATACTTCGAAATAGTCTTTAAAATGAAAAATAGGCAAATGATAAAATTCAAATTTTTATGTCTTTTTTATGTTGAATGTAAATGAGTGATGTGGGAATTAGATTAGTATTAAATCCAATACATATAAATATTTCAAAATTATCCAACTACCTTCCAAAATAACAAAAAATGCAATAAATAATATTTGTACAGGAAAATCAGGAATATATTTTTTTGTCCTTAACAATATTGTTAAGCCCTTATTAAAATAACTTACACCACTCACTGACTTTACGTAGAATGAAGGATCAGGCCTTAGAACAAGAAGGAGAAAGAGTCATATACAGAAGAATATACTACTATAAACACCATGGCAGTTTGTAGCTTGTATAACTTCTGTAGTAAACTTAATGGTAAAGAGAAATCCATCTGCACCCTGTGGAATTAATTAGCAGTTGATTTAGAATAGCAATAAATGCATACTTGCTATTAGATTCTTTAGGGACTAAGTTTGAAATAGAAGTTACAAGATTCCACTGAAAACAGCTAACTCAATTGTTTTTTAACTTTCAATTTGAAATTCTTAATGATAATATGTTAACAACATAGGAAAACATCTAAGTAAAATATGACCTAATGCTCTCTGAGTTCACTAAATGCCCCATAACATGGATTTATAGTGTAATTTGTCATAAGATACAGATAAGGAGCAGAAGTGGGTAAACTGACAAGTTTAACTGATTATACTAAGTAAAAATACAATAAATATATTTGCTGCCAAAGCATGCAGGAGTTAAGATATACACATTTTATTTAAAATTAAATTACAAAGAATGATTATAGTGAACAGATTCAATGCCATTGCAGTTTGATGAGTTTAAGTTTCATATCTAGGTCAGTGAGGAATAATTTATCTTTGCAAACTATTTTTTCTATTATTTAGAAAAGATGCTGTTTTTAAAAGTCAGTTGAATTGAACAAAGTTAGAAATAATATATTCTCCACATTTTTCAAAGGAAATAGATGACTTCCTGGGATAAGGCATCTTTCATAGATATTTTAAATATACATTTTTAGCACATACAAGAAAGCATATTGTGCAAATTTGGTATCAGTTAGTGCAGAAGTCACAGGTGGCTGTGGAACAAATTCCTAGAATTTTGTGTAAGTTTCTCAAATCCTTTGGCTTTAGTTGGTCACTACTAATTCTGGTTATATAGGCAATGCATGTTATACGCATAGCATAATACTCAATAAATGTATTCCCACTTAATGAAAACTGCCTCAAGGTTTATATTTCTAGTAGGCAATTACCTTTTTCTCATTTAGTATAGTTTGCAGATAACTCAGTTACCTCAGAAAAATGGCTAACACAAAACATTATTAGTAGGAGTTGTTTTAATATTATTTATACATTTAAGGTTACAGCAATGAATTTTAAACTGCAGGGCCCCTCAATGGAAAGTAATTGATTAAAGTGTTCACAGGGGGTCATAGGCTTTTGTAAAATATTCATACAAAATAACTTTTTATCTTCGGCTTAAATTATATGAAATTTATATATTTTGTATAATATTTAAGCCTCACAAAACTTGGATCTATTTTGGATAAAATATAGACAAAGATCTTGTTGAACTACTGACATTTTTTCCTTTTCAGAAGAAATCCTGGATTCCGGATTTCAAATAAGTGGAAGGAATTATTTATGTGAGCCATGTTTTATGATCACATCTCTTTAAAAATATCTTAATGAGTATAGTTGCATTGCTCATACATTTCTATATGACAGAAATGGAAAATATAGTTAAATTGTAGACACAGTCTTTACTTTTTTAAGTAGTTGACTGGATAACTACCTTCCAGTTGATTACTGAATAATACAATTATATGTAAAAGTGTTCTCAGTTATTTCTGCTATCTTTATAACCAGATATGATAAATAAAGCAGTTGCATGTTTATGAGCAAATGTTGAAGAATATCATTGGTTTTATTTGGTGACTTAATATCCTGCTTAGGCAGTAAGAGTGCAATATAGATATTAATAGCCTAAAATGTGTTTATTACATGCATACATTTTATTTTGCTTTTTTATAGAACTAAAATATTGATTTATTCAGTGTGTTCATTCATTAATAATTTATTGATCATATACTTAGTTCACAATTCTATACTAGAATTGGGAAAAAATCAAAATTATCAGCTTCTAAGTGGCCTGCATTTTAGTTGCAAAGATAAAACATGAGTGATTCTGCAACTAAACATAATAATTTTCTATCATCTTCTCAAGAAGAATCAGAAATAGAACCTCCATGGAAATAAGTTGTATTCTAAATATTCAGAAAGCCTTAAAACCTAAAAAACCCTATTCTAATGCTCTTCTTTCCACTCTGTGAATATACAATAAATATTGAAAGCTGCTGAACATTAAAAACAGCCAGATAGGGCTTCCCTGGTGGCGCAGTGGTTGGGAGTCCGCCTGCCGATGCAGGGGACACGGGTTCGTGCCCCAGTCCGGGAATATCCCACATGCCGCAGAGTGGCTGGGCCTGTGAGCCACGGCCGCTGGGCCTGCGTGTCCGGGAGCCTGTGCTCCGCAACGGGAGAGGCCACAACAGTGAGAGGCCCATGTACCGGAAAAAAAAAATAAAATAAAATAAAAACAGCCAGATACCATACTAACCTATTTTAATTTTTTTAAAGAGAACTAATATTTTCACTAGAATGCTCTTTTCCTCTTATCTAGTGTTTTAGGAAGTGTAAGTTGATAGAAAATATATGAAAGGGCATGATAAACCTAGGTATAAAAGTTAAAGATACAATGTTTTTGTCTAAAAGGAAAGACATTCCCAGCAAATGAATGCTTACAGTTCAATGGCCAAAACTATTTTAAAAGCTACATCTAGGTGGAATATTGCTAGAAGAAGAGTACTTAGCTTTCCACACTCCATAGCAGAGGAAAGCAAGTTTGAGGGTAGTTTGATTTCAGTGATGAATGATTCAATTAATAGCGTACTTCAAAATGAATGTACTTAAAGTGGATTGAAGAGGAATATATAGGTCTCATTTTTTTTCTAAAAGCCTTTATAAAGCTTTCCAATATCTCATGCAAAAAGCTATTCTATAAAAAAAGCTGGTGTGCTAGCATGTGTAGTCTCTTCTCAATGCTCTATTTTATAATCATTATTACTTTGCATATATATTTTTGATTACTTTATCCTGCACATTTTCAGAGAGAAATACCAATACAAGTCATAATAGTTTTAAAATTGTTTCAGATAGTTTCTGTTACAAATATTTTTAAATAATGGATTGATGCCTATGCCGTTGTTACTGAAAGTGGATATGCAAAATGATTTCAATATGGAGAGGGTTCCAGAATAAATCAAAATGTTTTGAACAGTTATAATTTAGTTTGTCCAACTAACAATGAAAACTCAAAATTAACATATGAACATACTGAAAGATCAGATAGCAGTTTAAAATGTTCTTCAATAATGACCTTGTGACCATTTAAGCTGTAAGTACCCAGCTCAAGGGGAATTTAGTTTATCCTGGGGTAGTTAATTTATTTAAAATACCTTAGGTTGAAATCACTCTTTAACATATTTCAAAGATTTTAGTCCATGAATGTTCTTGTTATTTAATAGGCTTAAGCATCTTTGGTTCTAGTTTTCTTGACTACTAAACATTATAGCAAGTATTTAAATTGTATAAATGTTAAGTCAGGCATTGTTCTATGTGCATTACTTATACAAAAACATTCAATTCTCATAACAATTCTGTCAAGTCATAACCATTATTTTTGCCGTTTTCTTAATTAGGAAAATAAGGCACAAGGAAGTTAAGAAAATTTCCTAAGCTACATAGTATTTGCAGGCTGGGAGTTAAACTGAGGAAGTCCACTCTACAATCAATACTCATAGCTATTCTACAGGTCTACCTATCTATAACATGAAAGACAATATTTTTTAAAAAGCAGAAAATATTTGAATACTTTATTAATTGCCTTTATCTGGTCTATATGGATAACACTTTTATTTAGATGTTTATCTTGTTTATAAAAAGAAGATTTGGTAACAGTTTGACTATTGTCTGGAATTTAGGAAAAACTTTACTCAGATTGTCTCCTTAAATATTTACTGACTACATATATATCCCATATTTATGATATTCATGATTTATAAAAAAGTAAATATGTCTTTTGTCAATGGGGAACAAGAGTAAGCAAGTTATACTTCTTGCTATTGTATTGCTAATCTCTGTGAAACTTTAATAAACTGCAGTAGAACAAATGTATGGTAAATTTAATACAGTGGGAGAAAATGAAACAACATCTGCCACAAAAATATCCATCACTGGCTCCATATTCTCAATGGCTTCTGCAAGCTGGTAATAAGGAGATATAAATGATTTGACTCTGCCAATTTCTAGTTGTGCAGCCAGTGTAAAATATAGAGATTATAAAATGTTCCTCTGTCACATATTTTGGCAGTGATTGGAGTATCTAGTGAAATATGGGATTTTATTCTTAGCACTTTAAGTTAATAAAAATAACTGTAAAACTAATATTGTTCTTTCCAGTAATTGCCACCATCCATCATATTGCTGAGGAATACAGAAACAAATATGTGCCACTTTATTTCAGTGCTGGCTCCTGGGTAAAACTACAATATTATTACTGCATCTTTTCTACTTAAAACATTATTCAAAGAAATCATATATTTAAAGGGAAGCACAAAACTAAGAGTGTAATAGTAATTTCATGTTTTATAGCAATCTCACCACCTACTCTCTGACCTGGTATTCTGAGGGTATCAATTTGTTATGAATATAGTTGAACTCCTTGCAAAATAGAGGGTAATGATAAGGCTTTATCCAAATTATAGTTCCTTAATATACACCATAGTTTTCAAAAGAGAAAAAAATTCAGACCGTGGAACGGACTGTTTTGCTCAGAATTATTCCCAAAGAAGAGACACTTTAAACATCTTAAAGAAATTATTTTATTTTATTTTAGTCTAAAACTACTACATCATTTTTCTACTCTTTAAATGGCCAGATAGAGTCATAAGTAAAAAGGGAAATGAAATAAACAAAAAACATATTTCTTTTATCCTGTCTATATTTAGTATAAATATGTTTTTAAGTAGAACATTTTTCTTTTTCTTTTTTTCTTTTTGCTCAAAGTGTTATTTCTTTCTCACTAGGGCATCATATTATTTATAGGTGACATCATTAATGTGCAGTTTAAAAATAGCTCAACAGTCATATCAAATGCTAATTCTACATTCATGTGAAATTTTCAAAGTATCTTGGATGTTAAGTCTCATTTCACAATTACTTAAGGTGAAAGGGCAAGTTGCTATGGGAAAGTGATTAAATTTTCTAATAAAAGACCAGTTGTGTAAATTTAAGCTCAAAGAGAAATTAATGTAAGGAGTGAGCATAATAAAATACATAGTCAATGAGGAGTGGCCTCAGGAAATATCTGGACAAAGAGTCATTGGTTTTGGACAAATAAGATATTTTTTTCTCACTGGTTATCTTCTCTGTTTCTTTTTGTGCATCTGCTTTTCCCTATTATTGCAAACTGGTTTGTGCTTCCTACTTTGACATTGCGGAAAGCAGTCTTTGATGGTGCTCAAGGACACAGTTAATTTCAAAAAGGAGCCAAGCCAATTCTAAATTCTTGGGGAAGAAACGTTAGGTCCAGTATGCTTGTGTTCCCCACTCCCTGCACAGTCAATGCTAACTGAAGTAATCATAGTGAGTGGTCTAGTCTGAGTCTCTAAGATCCCTCATTTGAAGCCACAGTTTTGGTTCTGTGGATTTAAAGGTGCTGAATCTCAGAAGTGAACTGTCCCATTAAACTGTGAAGGGTGGTAAATTATCCCACCCCAAACTATGTGACTTTGGCATAAAGATTTTTTTCAGCTAAAGACACGACAAAAAACAAATTTAAACAGTACATTCTTATCTCTTTTCATCCTGAAAATAGGAGATAAAAACTCCAGTGTGAAAGATGCCCTCCCTGTATTAGAAGAAAAAATACTTTGACAGGGAGTCATAGCTGAGAGAATTCTGTACAAAATAATTATATAATATTTATAATAAAATACTCTTTTTAAAATAATTCCTTTCTTTTAGCATACCCCAATAGTTTAGTACTTTTCCACAATTGTCTCTCTCTGTTCAACCTAATATTTAGATTTTACCATTTCTTTAAGTCTTCATTTCCTTATGAGGGTTTTCATACCATATAAACTTTATTTTTTTAAATATTTATTTATTTATTTATATTTTTTTATACAGCATGTTCTTATTAGTCATCCACTTTTTACACATCAGTGTATACATGTCAATCCCAATCTCCCAATTCATCACACCACTACACCCACCCCCACCACTTCACCACCTTGGTGTCCATTCGTTTGTTCTCTACATCTGTGTCTCAACTTCTGCCCTGCAAACCAGTTCATCTGTACCATTCTTCTATGTTCTACATATATGTGTTAATATACGATATTTGTTTTTCTCTTTCTAACATACTTCACTCTGTATGACAGTCTCTAGATCCATCCACGTCTCTACAAATGACCCAGTCTCGTTCCTTTTTATGGTTTAGTAATATTCCATTGTATATATGTACCACATCTTCTTTATCCATTCATCTGTTGATGGGCATTTAGGTTGCTTCCATGACCTGGCTATTGTAAATAGTGCTTCAATGAACATTGGGGTGCATGTGTCTTTCTGAATTATGGTTTTCTCTGGGTATATGACCAGTAGTGGGATTGCTGGGTCATATGGTAATTCTATTTTTAGTTTTTTAAGGAACTGCCATACTGTTCTCCTTAGAGGCTGTATCAATTTACATTTCCACCAACAGTGAATGAGGGTCCCCTTTTCTCCACTCCGTCTCCAGCATTTGTTGTTTGTAGATTTTCTGATGATGCCCATTCTACCTGGTGAGGTGATACCTCATTGTAGCTTTGATTTGCATTTCTCTAGTAATTAGTTATGTTGAGCAGCTTTTCATGTCCTTCTTGTCCATCTGTATGTCTTCTTTGGAGAAATGTCTATTTAGGCCTACTGCCCATTTTTGGATTGGATTGTTTGTTTTTTTAATATTGAGCTGCATGAGCTGTTTATATATTTTGGAGATTAATCCTTTGTTGATTCGTTTGCAAATATTTTCTCCCATTTTGAGGGTTGTCTTTTTGCCTTGTTTATTTTTTTGTGCAAAAGCAAAAGGTTTCCTTTGCTGTACAAAAGCTTTTAAGTTTCACTAGGTCCCATTTGTTTATTTTTGTTTCTATTTCCATTACTCTAGGAGACATATCAAAAAAGATCTTACTGTTATTTATGACAAAGAGTGTTCTTTCTCTGTTTTCCTCTAAGAGGTTTATAGTATCCCATCTTACATTTAGGTTTCTAATCCATTTTGTGTTTATTTTTATGTGTGGTGTTAGGGAGTGTTCTAATTTCATTCCTTTACTAGTAGCTGTTCAGTTTTCCCAGCACCACTTATTGAAGAGACTCTCTTATCTCCATTGTATATACTTACCTCATTTATCATAGACTTGTTGACCATAGGTGCGTGGGTTTACCTCTGGGCTTTCTATCCTGCTCCATTGATCTATATTTCTGTTTTTGTGCCAGTACCATATTGTCTTGATTATTGTAGCTTTGTAGTATAGTCTGAAGTCAGGGAGTCTGATTCTTGCAGCTCCATTATTTTCCCTCAAGACTGTTTTGGCTATTCGGGGTCTTTTGAGTCTCCATACAAATTTTAAGATATTTTGTTCTAGTTCCATAAAAAATGCCATTGGTAATTTGATAGGGATTGCATTAAATCTGTAGATTGCTTTGGGTAGTATAGTCAATTTCACAATATTGATTCTTCCAATCCAAGAACATGGTATATCTCTCCATCTGTTTGTATCATATTTAATTCCTTTCATGAGTGTTTTGTAGTTTTTTGCATTCAGGTCTTTTGTCTCCCTAGGTAGGTTTATTCCTAGATGCTTTATTCTTTTTGTTGCAATGGTAACTGGGAGTGTTTCCTTAATTTCTCTTTCAGATTTTTCATCATTAGTGTATATGAATGCAAGAGATTTCTGTGCATTAATTTTGTATCCTGAAACTTTACCAAATTCATTGATTAGCTCTAGTAGTTTTCCGGTGGCATCTTTAGGATTCTCTATGTATAGTATCATGTCATCTACAGTGACAGTTTTACTTCTTCATTTCCAATTTGTATTCCTTTTATGTCTTTTTCTCCTCTGATTGCTGTGGCTAGGACTTCCATAACTATGTTGAATGATAGTGGTGAGCGTGTACATCCCTGGCTTGTTCCTGATCTTAGAGTAAATGCTTTCAGTTTTTTACCATTGAGAATGATGTTTGCTGTGGGTTTGTCGCATATGGCCTTTATTATGTTGAGGTAGGTTCCCTCTATGCCCATTTTCTGGAGAGTTTTTATCATAAATGCATGTTGAATTTTGTCAAAAGCTTTTATGCATCTATTGAGATGACTGTATGTTTTTTTTCTTCAATTTATTAATATAGTGTATCACATTGATTGATTTGCATATATTGAATAATCCTTGCATTCCTGGGATAAATCCCATTTCTCATGGTGTCTGATCCTTTTAATGTGTTGTTGGATTCTGTTTGCTAGTATTTTGTTGAGAATTTTTACATCAATATTCATCATTGATATTGGTCTGTAATTTTCTTATTTTGTGGTATGGTTGAGGTGTTTTCATATCAGGTTGATGTGGCCTCAGAGAATCAGTTTGGGAGTCTTCCTTCCTCTGTAATTTTTGGAAGAGTTTGAGAAGGATGGGTGTGACCTCTTCTCTAAATGTTTGATAGAACTCACCTGTGAAGCCATCTGGTCCTGGGCTTTTGTTTGTTGGAAGATTTTTAATCACAGTTTCATTTATGTTGCTTGTGATTGGTCTGTTCATATTTTCTATTTCTTCTGGGTTCAGTCTTGGAAGCTTATACCTTTCTAAGAATTTGTCCATTCCTTCCAGGTTGTCCATGTTATTGGCATAGAGTTGCTTGTAGTAGTCTCAGGATGTTTTGTATTTCTGTGGTGTCTGTTGGAACTTCTCCTTTTTCATTTCCAATTTTATTGATTTGAGTCCTCTCCCTCTTTTCCTTAATGAGTCTGGCTAAAGGTTTATCAATTTTGTTTATCTTCTCAAAAAAACAGTTTTTAGCTTTATTGATCTTTGCTATTGTTTTTATTTTGTTTATTTCTGCTTTTATTTTTATGACTTCTTTCCTTCTGCCAACTTTGGCTTTTGTTTGTTCTTCTTTCTCTATTTCCTTTAGGTGTAAAGACAGATTGTTTATTTGAGATTTTTCTTGTTTCTTGAGGTAGCCTTGATAGCTGTAAACTTCCCTTTTACAACTACTTTTGCATCCTCTAGGTTTTGGATCGTGGTGTTTTCACTGTCATTTGTCTCTAGGTATTTTTTGATTTCCTCTTTGATTTCTTCAGTGATCTCCAGTTATTTTGTAACATATTATTTAGCTTCCCTATGTTTGTGTTTTTTTACATTTTCGTCCCTGTAATTGATTTCTAATCTCATAGAATTGTGGTCAGAAAAGATACTTGATATGATTTCAATTTTCTTAAATTTACTGAGGCTTGATTTGTCACCCAAGATGTCATCTATCCTGGAGAATGTTCCATGCGCACTTGAGAAGAAAGTGTAATCTGCTGTTTTTGGATGGAATGTCCTATAAATATCAAGTAAATCTATCTAGTCTGTTGAGTCATTTAAAGCTTGTGTTTCCTTATTAATATTCTGTTTGGATGATCTGTCCGTTGGTGTAAGTGAGGTGTGAAAGTCCCCCACTATTATTGTGTTACTGTCGATTTCTTCTCATAGCTGTCAGCAGTTGCCTTATGTATTGAGGAGCTCCTATGTTGGGTGCATATATATTTATAATTGTTATATCTTCTTCTTGGATTGATCTCTTGATCATTATGTAGAGTCCTTCCTTGTCTCTTGTAGCATTCTTTACTTTAAAATCTATTTTATCTGATATGAGAATTGCTACTCCAGTTTTCTTTTGATTTCCATTTGCATGGAATATCTTTTTCCATCCCCTCACTTTCAGTCTGAATGTGTCCCTAGGTCTGAAGTGGGTCTCTTGTAGACAGCATATATATGGGCATTGTTTTGTATCCATTCAGCAAGCCTGTGTCTTTCTGGTTGGAGCATTTAATCCACTCATTTTTAAGGTAATTAATGATATGTATGTTCCTATAACCATATTCTTAATTGTTTTGAGTCTGTTTTTGTTGGTCCTTTTTGTCTCTTGTGTTTCCCACTTTGAGAAGCCCTTTAGCATTTGTTGTAGTGCTGGTTTGTTGGTGTTGAATTCTCTTAGTTTTTGCTTGTCTGTAAAGCTTTTGATTTCTCCATTGAATCTGAATGAGGTCTTTGCCAGGTCGAGTAATCTTGGCTGTAGGTTCTTTCTTTTCATCACTTTAACTGTATCATGCCACTCCATTCTGGCTTGTAGATTTACTGCTGAGAAATCAGCTGTTAAACTTATGGAAGTTCCCTTGTATGTTATTTGTCATTTTTCCCTTGCTGCTTTCAATAATTTTTCTTTGTCTTTAATTTTTGCCAATTTGATTACTATGTGTCTCACCATGTTGCTCCTTCAGTTTATCCTGTATGGGACTCTCTATGCTTCCTGGACTTAGGCAGTTATTTCCTTTCCCATGTTAGGGAAGTTTTTGACTATAATCTCTTCAAATATTTTCTTGGGTCCTTTCTCTGTCTCTGCTCCTTCTGGGACCTCTATGATGTGAATGTTTTTGCATTAAATGTTGCCCCAGAGTTCTCTTATGCTGTCTTCATTTCTTTTCATTCTTTATTCTTTATTCTATTCTACAGCAGTGAATTCCACCATTCTGTCTTCCAGGTCACTTATCTGTTCTTCTGCCTCAGTTATTCTGCTATTGATTCCTTCTAGTGTATTTTTCATTTCAGTTATTGTATTGTTCATCTCTGTTTGTTTGTTCTTTAATTCTTCTAGATTTTTAAAAATCATTTCTTACATCTTCTTGATCTTTGTCTCCATTCTTTTTCTGAGGTCCTGGATCATCTTCAGTATCATTATTCTTAATTCTTTTTCTGGAAGGTTGCCTATCTCCACTTTATTTAGTTGTCTTTCTGTGGTTTTATCTTGTTCCTTCACCTCGTACATAGCTCTCTGCCTTTTCATCTTGTCTACCTTTCTGTGAATATGGTTTTTCTTCCACAGGCTGCAGGATTGTATTTCTTGTTGCTTCTGCTGCTTGCCCCCTGGTGGATGAGACTATCTAAGAGGTTTGTGCAAGTTTCCTGATGGGAGGGACTGGTGGTGGGTAGAGCCGGTTGTTGCTTTAGTGGACAGAGCTCAGTAAAACTTTAATCCACTTGTCTGTTGATGGCTGGAGCTGGGTTCCCTCCCTGTTACTTTTTGGACTGAGGCGACCCAACATTGGAGCCACCCTGGGCTCTTTGGTGGGGCTAATGGCAGACTCTGGGAGGGCTCACACCAAGGAGTACTTCCCAATACTTTTGCTGCCAGTGTCTCTATACTCACGGTGAGACACCACCACCCCCCACCTGTGCAGGAGACCCTCCAACACTAGCAGGTATGTCTGGTTCAGTCTCCTATGGGGACACTGCTCCTTCCCCTGGGTCCCGATGTGCACACTACTGTGTGTGTGCCCTCCAAGAGTGTAGTCTCTGTTTCCCCAAGTCCTCTTGAAGTCCTGCAGTCAAATCCCTCTGGTCTTCAAAGTTTGATTCTCTAGGAATCCCTCCTCCTGTTGTCAGTCTCCCAGGATTGGAAGCCTGACATGGGGCTCAGAACCTTCACTGCAGTGGGTGAACTTCTGTGGTTTAAGTATTTCCAGTTTGTGCGTCAGCCACCGAGCAGTTATTGGATTTGATTTTATTGTGATTGCACCCCTCATACCATCTCATTTTCCCTTCTTATTTGTCTTTGGATGTTGGGTATCTTTTTTGGTGAGTTCTAGTGTCTTCCTGTCGATGACTGTTCAGCAGTTGATTGTGATTCCAGTGTTCTTGCAAGAGGGAATGAGAGGACATCCTTCTTCCTCCATCTTGACTCAATCCTCCATTTAAATTATGTATTAACATATATGATTTTCTCCTGTTAATCTATGTATGTTCATTTAATTCTCAGGCCCAACTGAAAACTCTAAGATGATATAGCTAAATTTTTCCTCCCCTACAACTGCAAGTTATAGCTGCCACTGAGTAATTTTGGACTCTCTATGTCAAGAGAATGACAGGCAAGATAATAAATCACGATCCTGGAAGGAGTAATCAATATAAGTATCAATAAGTTTAATGTGAGCAAGGAAAAATACAACTGGCACTTGTATATATATTGGCAGTTTCCTGGTCAATTTTGAAAAATATATACAGCAGCCACAACCTGAGAAGGCTATGATGACCAGAGGTCTAGATGTCATAGGAATGGAGGTTCTTGTCACATACCAGCTAAGCCACATAAGCAGTGGAAGTGCTAGCTACCAATGAAGAAAATAATAACTATCAGTGAAGGAAATAAAACATGAGTTGTAGAGAATGGAGATGATAAGGATAAGGATCAATGATGCTGATGCCAGCTTCAGCAACAAGGGTTATACTTTCCCATTAGACTTTCACTTGGAAAATATTGCAGAGGAAAACGCATCAAACCAAAATCCTAGAGAAGGTGTTTCTAGATGGGATAAAATTATGTTACAAAACAAATGGTAGGTGTGACCAAATGACTAGTAAGACTAAGAGCTCACCTCCTCCCATGCGCACACCAAAATTACAACTACTTAGAGAGAAACTATGGATGAGAATGACATGAAAGCTAGCAGAAAAAATTTTACACAGCCAAAGATATAAAGAAAATAACTACAATGAAACAGGTAAGAGGGGCAGAGATGAATACCCCACAGAAGGCAACCCATAAATGGAAGGATAATCACAATTGCAGAGGTTCTCCCAAAGAATTGAGGGGTCAGAGATCCACATAAGTCTCTGCAGCCCAGGGATTCTTCACCATGAAGATGAGCCCCCAGAATGTCTGGCTTTGAAGGTCATCAGGGCTTGTGTTTGAGAGAGCCAGAAAGTTTCATTCTCGAGTCTTAAAGGGAACTCACAACATCTCACACACACTGATACCCAGTACAGGAACAATAATCTGCAGGGAGCCTGTGTAAGACTCACTTGCTGATCTTGGAAAGCCTCCTGAAGAATCAGAAGTCAACTGGGACTCCCTCAAAGGACATAGATGTTGGTGCCAACCATTTTGGTGAACACATTTTACCCCAAGAACACTGGTTCAGAGAAGTGCCATTTTGGAGTCCTATCATTAGCCTATTAGTGCCTTGGCTTACCCACATACCAACTGGGTTGCCACTAACCCCAGGATGTCATAGGCTGAGCAACCAGCCACACAGGGACATGATTCCACCCACAATAACCCAGAACATACCCTGGGCCTGAAACCTCCCACTAGTGGTCTAGCACCAATCCCAGGACCCTCAAGGCCCTACCACCAACCAAGCTGGAAACTGACCCTGAAAAACCAACAGGCCAGCACAGCCCTTGGACTACTCAGGCCCACAGTCAACCACATGGGAAAACAGCCTTGCTCACCACTGGGCCAGCAGCCACTGAATGAGGCAGGGCATGGCAGGCAACAAGGCCAGGGGTCAACCCTGGCTACTGTTATGTCCAAAGTAGTTGGCTACATCACAACAAAAGGATTGATGCAGCCTACACAGTGGGCACCCTAGAGCATATACTTCTGGCGACTTGAGAGGAATGTGCTGTTAGGCCCCATATTATGTCTCCTACATAAGGACATTTCTCAAGATTGGGAAACATACATAACCTACCTATGACATGGAAATGAAAACAGAAAATTAGGTGAAATGTGGTGCCAGAAGAATATGTTCCAAATGAAGGAACAAGATAAAATCTCAGAAGAGAACTAAGTAAAATGGAGATAATCAATCTACCCATTTAAAGGCTCAAGTTAATGATCATAAAGTTGATCAAAGAGCTGTGGAGAAAAATCAATGAACACAGTAGGAAGAATAAAAAAGAGTTAGAAAATATAAGAGGAACCAAACAGAGCTGAAGAAGATAATAACTGAGATTATATATATATATATATATATATGAAAGAATATATATATGTATTAGAAGGGATCAACAGTAGGTTAGATGACACATAGGAACAGATTAGTGAACTGGAGCACAGAGTAGTAGAAATCACCCAAGATGAACAGAAAAAAAAAAAAAAAAGAGGACAGTAAGAGACCTCAGGGACAACATCAAGTATACTAAAAATCACATTTTAGGAATCCTAAAAGGAGAAGAGAGAGAGAAAGGGAAAGATAATTTACTTGAAGAAGGAATAGCTGAAAACTACCTTAACCTGAGAAAAGAAGCAGACATCTAGGTCCAGGAAGCACAGTAGTCACAAACAAGATGAACCCAAACAGATCTACACCAAGACACATTGTAATTAAAATGACAAAAATTTAAAGATAAAGAGAGAATATTAAAACCAGCAAAGGAAAAGCAAAAAGTTATGCATGAAGAAACTCCCATAAGATTATGAACTGAATTTTCAACAGAAACTCTGCAGGCTAAAAGTGTATGGCACCATATATTTAATGTCATTAAAAGGAAAAATATATGTATAACCAAGAATACCCAACAAGACTATCATTCAGATTTGAAAAAGAGATAGAGTTTTATAGACAAGTAAAAGCTAAAAGAGTTTAGTACCACTAAACTGGTTTTACACAAAATGTTAAGGGGATTTCTCAAAGTAGAAAAGAAAAGACCACAGTAGAAATATGAAAATTCTGAAAGAAAAAAATCACATTGTTAAAGGCAAATATACAGTAAATTTAGTAGGTCAAACAATTATAAAGCTAGTAGGAAGTTTAAAAGATGAAAGTAGTAAAATTATCTATATACACAATAAATAAAGGATGCACAAAACAAAAGATGTAAAATATGATTTCAAAAACAGTAAATGTGGTGGAGTGGATTAAAATGCAGGGTGTTAGATTGTACTTGAATTTAATAAATTATCAACTTTAAGTAATAATATATATAAATATATGCCTTATGGTAACCACAATACAAAATTGTATAATAAATACAAACACACGCACAAAAAAGACAGGAATCAAATATAACACTAAAAATAATTGTCACATCACAAGGGAAGAAAAGAAGAAAAAGAAGGGAACAAAAAAGAACTACAAAAACAACCACAAATCAACTAACAAATGAACATAAGTACATACCTATCAATAATTACTTTAAATGCAGATGGATTCAATGCTCCAACCAAAAGACATAGAGTGGCTGAATGGATAAAAAAAGCAAGATGCATCTATATGCTGCCTACAAGAGACTCACCTCAGATCTAAAGGCACACACAGACTGAAAGTGAAGGAATGGAAAAGGTATTCCATCCAAATGGAAATGAAAAGAAAGATGAGGTACCAATATGTATATCAGTCAAAATAGGCTTTAGAACAAAGACTATAACAAAAAACAAAGAAGTACATATAATGATCAAGGGATCAACCTAAGAAGAAGACACATTCTTGGATTGTAAAAATTGTAAATATATACACAACCAAAATAAGACCACCTAAGTATGTAAAGCAAACATTTACAAACATAAATGAAGAATTTGACAGTAGCACAATAAAAGCAGGGGACTTTAATACCTACTTACATCAATGGACAGATCATCCAGACAGAAATCAATAAGGAAACAGTGATGTTAAATGACATGTTAGATCAGGTGAACTTAATAGATATATAAAGAATAATCTATCCAAAACCAGCAGCACACACATTCTTTTCAAGTGCACAGGGAATATTTTCTGAGAGATCACTTTCTCGGCAACAAAACAAGTCTCAGTAAATTTAAGAAAATAGAAATCATACCAAGCATCATTTCCAAACACAAAAAGGTATGACACTAGAATTTGATTACAAAAAAAACCTCTCCCTAAAAACCAAACACATGGAGTCTAAATAATATGCTACTATACAACCAATGGATCGCTGATGTAATCAAAGAGGAAATCAAAAAAATACATAGAGACAAGTGAAAATGAAAGAAAATGATCCAAAATTATGAGACTCAGCAAAAGCCATTCTTAGAGGGAAGTTTATCACAATACAAGCCTACATCAAAATAAGAAAATTCACAAATGAACAATCTAATCTTGCAATTAAAGGAAATGTAAAAAGAAGGACAAACAAAACCCAGTTAGTAAAAAGAAAGAATAACAAAGATCAGAGCAGAAATAAAGAGACTCTTAAAAAAATGGAAAAGATCAGTGAAACCAAGAGCTGGTTTTCTGAAAAGATAAACACAATTGATTAACCTTTAGCCAGACTCATCAAGAAAAAAAAAAAAGACAGAGAGAGAAAGTGGGGGCTCATATGTATAAAATCAAAAATGAAAGAGAAGTTGCCATAGACACCACAGAGATAAAAAGGATCATAAGAGATTACTATGAAAAATTATACCAATAAAATGGGCAACCAAGAGAAACAAATTCCTGAAGATATACAATCTCCCAAGACTGACTGAATCATGAAGAAATAGAGAATATAAAGAGATCAATTACAGAGTAATGAAATTGAATGATGAATTTTTAAAAATTTCAACAAACAAAAGTCCAGGATTAGACAGTTTCACAGGTAAATCCTACCAAACATTTAAATAAGAGTTAACACCTATCCCTCTAAAACTATTTCAAAAGACTAATAAACACTTCTGAAATTATTCTATGAGACAAGAATCACCCTGATATCAATATCAGACAAGGAAACCACAAAAAATTTGCAGACCAATATCATCAATGAACATATATGCAAACATCCTCATCAAATATTAACAGAATTCAACAATACATTGAAGGGATCATATACCATGATCAAGTGGGATTAACCCAGGGATGCAAGCATTGTTCAATATATGCAAATCAATCAATGTGATATATCACATTTAAAAATTGCAGAATAAAAATAATACAAAATTCAATAGATGCAGAAAAAGCTTTTGCCAAAATTCAACATTCATGATTAAAATTCTCAACAAAATGGGAGTAGAGGAATCATATTCCAACATACTAAAAATCATATATGGCAACAAATAACATCATATTCAATAATCAAGAGTTGAAAGCATTTTCTCTAAGATCAGAATTACATGTATGCTCAATCTTGCCACATTTATCCAACATAGAATCATAAGTCCTAGTCATAGGAGTCAGTCAGAAAAAAGAAATAAAAGGATCTTAATCAAAAAATGAGTAAAAATGTTACTTTTTGCACATGGAAAATTCTTAGGACACCACCATAAAATTTAAGAACTAATAAATGAATTCTGTAAAGTTGTCAGATACAAATTAATATACAGAAATCTATTATGCTTTTTATACACCAACAAGGAACTATAAGAAAGATAAGTTAAGAAAATAATTCATTTACAATTAGATCCAAATGAAGAAAATATCTAGGAAGAAATCTAACAAAAAATGTTATATTGTACTTGGAAAAATATGACATTAATTAAAGATTTGAAGACTACATAAACAAATGCAAAGATATACAGTACCCATGGTGTGGAAGAATCAGTTACTAAAATGTCCATATTCCTAAAACAATCTACAAATTCAATGCAATCCTTATCAAAATACCAATGCCTTGTTTTATGATCTAGAACAAATAGTTCTAAAATTTGTATGGAAACACAAAAGACCCTGAATAGCTAAAACAACCTTGAGAAAGAACAAAGCAGGAGGAATCACACTCCTTAACTTTAAAGTATACTATAAAGCTAGAGTAATCAAAACAGCATAGCACAAAAATAGTCACATGGATCAATGGAAAAGGATAGAGAGTCCGGAAATAAACCCAAGCCCGTATGGTAAATTAACCTACATCAGAGCAAACAAGAATATACAATGAGGAAAAGACAGCCTCTTCAAAAAATGGTATTTGGAAAACTGGACAGCTACATGCAAAATAATCAAACTGGACTACTTTCTCACATGATATACAAAATAAACTCAAAATATATAAATGACTAAAATGTGAGACCTGAAACCATAAAGCTCCTGGGGGGAAAAAAACAAAACAAAACTTAAACGCAGTATGCTATGATGCTATAGAACCACAGAAGCCACCACAATGAGAAACTTGCACATGACAATGAAGTGTATGAACAGTAGGCCCCACTCACTGCAATTACAGAAAGCCCATGCATAGCAACAAAGACCCAAGGCAGTCAAAAATAAATAAAAATAATAAAAAAAAACAGCCTACTGAATGGGAGAAGATATTTGCAAAAGATATATCTGATAAGAAATTATTATCCAAAATATAAAATCAATTTATACAGCTCAACATAAAGAAACACAAACAACCCTATTGAAAAATAAGCAGAGAGGCTGAATAGACATTATTTTCAAAGAATACACACAGATGGCCAACACACATATTTTTAGACACTCAACTTCACTAATCATCAAAGAAATGCAAATCAAACCCACAATAAGATACCACCTCATATGTCTTGCAAGGGCTATTATAAAAAATAAAACAGAAAATGTATTGGTGAAGATGTGGAGAAAAGAGAATCTTCATGCACTATTGGTGTGAATGTAAATTGGTACAGCCTCTATGATAATCATTATGTAGGTTCCTCAAAAAATTAAAAATGAACAAAATAAAAAATGAAAGAGAAGTAATAACTGATACCATAGAGACACAAAAAATCATAAAAGAATACCACAAAAAGTTGTATTCCAAAGAATCGGAAAACCTAGAAGTGAACAAATTTCTAGAAACATAGAGCCTTCCAATACTGAATCAAGAAGAAACAATTTGAACAAACATCACCAGTAGTGAAATTAAATTTATAATATAAACAGTCCCAGCAAACAAAACTCCACGACCAGATGGCTTCATAGGGTCATTCTACCAAATATGTGAAGAATTAATACCTATTCTTCTCAAAGTATTCTAAAACTTGAAGAATAGAGAACATACCCAAATTCATTCTATGAAGCCACTATTACCCTGATACCAAAACCAGACAAAGCCACTACCAAAATATATATATGTATGTATATATATACACACAGGCTGTTTATTTGATGAATATAGAAGCAAGAATCTTCAACAAAACATTAGCAAACAGAATCTAACAATATATAAAAAGAATCATACACCATGATCAAGTTGGACTTATTTCACTGTCACGAAGAGTGGTTCAACCTTTGCAAATCAATCAATGTGATACACTATATTAACAAAAGGAAGGAGAGAAATTATATGATCATCTCAATATATGTAGACTAAGCTTTTAACAAAATTCAACATCCATTCATGCTAAAAACTCTCATCAAAGTGGGTATAGAGGAAACATATCTCAACATAATAAAGTCTATTTATGACAAACCCACAGCTGACATCATATTCATTGATGAAAAGCTGAAAGCTTTTCCTCTAATTCAGGAACAAGACAAAGATACCAACTCTTACCACTTTTATGTAATATAGTATTGTAAGTCCTTCCACAGCAATCAGACAAGAAATAAAGATCTTCCAAATTGGAAGGGAAGAGGTAAAACTGTCTCTGTTTGCAGAGGATAGGATACTTTATATAGAGAACCCTAAATTCTCCACCCCAAAATGATTATAACTAATAAATGAATTAAGCAAAGTTTCAGGATACATGATTAATATACAAAAATCAGTTGTGTTTCTGTATGCTAATAATAAAATTTCAGAAATAGAAAGTTAAAAAATTGGTTTAAAATCGCACTAAATATACATAGGAATAAATTTAACTAAGGAGGTGAATTACCTATACTCTGAAAATTATAAAATATTGATGAACAATTTGAAGATAATACAAAGAAATTTAAAAATATCTCATGTTCTTGGTTTGAAAGAATTAACATTGTTGAAATGGCCTTACTACCAAAAGCAATCTACAGCTTTAATGCAATCCCTGACAAAATATCCATGACGTTTTTTACAGAACTAGAACAAATAATCTTAAAATTTATATGGAACCACAAAAGACCCTGAATTGCCAATGCAATCTTGAGCAAAAAGAACAAAGTTAAAGGAATAACGCTTCCCGACTTCAGACTATACTACAAAGCAAACAGCATGGTACTGACACAAAACAGACATATAGATCAATGGAACAGAAAGAGAGCTCAGAAATAAACCCATGCGTACTTGGTCAATTAATCTACAACAAAGGAGACAAGAATATACAATGGATGGGGACTTCCCTGGTGGTCCAGTGGTTAAGCTTTTGCCTTGTAATGCAGGGAGTGTGGATTTGATCCCTGGTTGGGGAGCTAAGATCCCACATGCCTCGCAGCCAAAAAACCAAAACATAAAACAGAAGCAGTGTTGTAACAAATTCAATAAAGACTTTAAAATGGTCCACATTAAAAAAAAATCTTAAAAAAAAGAATATGCAAAGGAGAAAAGAAAGTCTCTTCAATAAGTGGTATTGGGAAAACTGGACAGCTATATTTTAAACAATGAGATTAGAATATTACTTCACACCATATAAAAACTAAACTGAAAATGGGTTAAAGACCTAAATGTGAGACCTGAAACCATCAAACTCCTAGAAGGGAACGTAGGCAGAACAGTCTTTTATAAAATTGTAGTAATATTTATTTTTTGATATCTGTCTCCACAGGCAAATGAAATAAAAGCAAAAATAAACAAATGGGACCTAATTAAACCTAAAAGCTTTTGCACAGCAATGGAAACCATCGACAAAATGAGAAAAACAACCTACTGAATGGGAGAAAATATTTGCAAATGATATGACTGATAAATGATTAATATCCAGTATATATAAACAGCTCATACTACTGAATAGTATTTTAAAAAAATGAAAAACTAACCAGAACACATGAATTAACAGTTTTTCCAAAGAAGACATACAGATGGCTAACAGATACATGAGAAAATCTTCAACATCACTAATTATTAGAGAAAAGCAAATAGAAAAAATAATGAGATATCACCTCAGCCCTGTCAGAATGGTTATCATCAAAAAGTCTACAAATAACACAGGTTGGAGAGGATGTGGAGAAAAGGGAAGCCTCCTACCCTGTTGGTAGGAATATAAATTAGTACAGCTACTGTGGAAAACAGTATGGAAGTTCCAAACTTACCATGATGAACATTTTGTAATGCATAGAATTATCAAGTCACTACGTTGTGCAGCTGGAACTAACATAGTGTTGAAGGTTTAATATACTCAAAAAAATATGTAAGGTATGAACTGTAGGAGGGGCACTGGGTGCATCATCCTCCCCTTTCAAGACAAAGGTACTGATTCCCAGAAGCATGCCTTGTGATGGCTCACAGCTGAATCCTTTCCCAGAAATTGCTCCAGTCTAAGGAGCTCCTTTGGTCAAAGCCATGATCCCTTCAGTGGACAGCTGTAACAATGGTTGGTCTACATAGAGAGGTACAAATTATGTCCCCCTTTCATTTATATCTCAAGTAGTCTCTAGAAAACCTGTTGATGCCAAATGAGAACAACTATTTGAAAAAATTTGGAGCTCAGCTTCTCTGTCTGCCCTTTCCTGTCCTTCTCACTCCCTCGCAGTGGGTTGTATCTGAGAATGCTCTCTATTAAACTTATCCATACAAATTTCCATCTCATTGTTTTTCCCAAATCTATCACCTATTGGAATAATGCTGTGAGAATAAAGCAGTACCCCCTAATATCTGAAGTCTCTAGAGTTTCCAGCACAAGATGGTGATGTAGGAAGATCCTGAACTCACTTCCACCTACAAACACACTGAATCTACAGGTATATGTAAAATAATTTCTTCTGGAAGTAAAAAGCATAAAACTATCTGAATAACTGCAAAAATAAATAGTCTTGTCATAAACCCTATCCCTGAATCAGTGACCTACAATCAGAAGGGAACTGAAAATCCAGAGGAATTAAAAAGATAAACCCTACATAGGGTATCCCAAATTTTAATATCTCCATCTAAGAGATTGGCCTCCAAGACATATAGTTTTGAAAGCCAATGAGGCTGAGGTCACAAGATCCACATGGCATAGTGAACTGAGAAACAGTTAAAGGCACAAGCAGGTGGATTACCCACCCTAAGACTCACAGAGGAAGTCAAATGAAAAATGTCCAGACTCTCTGTGAAAGAGGCTCATTTTATTATCTTAAAGTGTCAGCCTGAGGGTCCTACTGAAATGCTCTCCAGGCACAAAGGCTGGCAAACACCATCTTTGTGCTCTCTCTCTGCCTTGCTCCATCTGGGAGGCACCATCTTTGCACTTCCCCTGTGCTGAGCTCCAGAGAACAAGTATCTCCCGGAAGGGAGGTTTTACAGGTTTCTGGTGATAAGTTTTTTTGCAGCTGCCACCCAAAGGATGACCCTTGTTTGGCCTGGCTCTGTTGGCAAGCACGGCTTGTGAACCTGGATCCTATGGGTCAGAATCTTGGCCAGACACCACCCTTAGGATACTGTGCAAACACTAGACTGAAACACACTCCTAGTCTTTCTGTGAATAGACCTATTTCCTTGTCCTGGAGCTTCAATCTGAGGGACCAGCTTCAGGTACAATACATAACCAGGGGTCTAATGAGCTGCTTTCAGGGAATGGAGAATGGCTGATGTCATTTTAGCAATCTCCCTCTACCTCATTCCAGCTCACTGGTATTTCCCAGAAAGGAGGTATCTTCAATGGGCATCCTAAATATTTTTGCTGCTGCCTATGGACACCTCTAGGTCACCTGGCTCTGTTGGTCAGTGGGGCCTGTGTTCCTGGGTCCCATGGAACTGTGATAAACAGAGAGAGAGTTCTTGGTTGGTTACCATCCCCAGGGCACGAAAAGAGGTAATGTGCTCTTTCTCTGAAAGAGGTTTATTAGCTTGTTTTCATAGCTGCAGCCTGAGGGACAAGTTTCTATTTAAATACACAACAAAATACCATTGTAACCCTCTCCAGAGACCTTGGATGTCGGGCAAAATATTCACATTATCTTTTTACTGCACTGAGAGTGTCGCTGTCTCCCAGAGGGTACTATGTTCATGTATCTAGCACCCAGGATTTTATATCTGATGCCCTGATGTACGTTATGTGATTGCTGCCTCAGAAATGGCCCTTATTCACTTGGCTCTGGTGGCCAGTGGGACTTACACCCTTAGGTCCCATGGGACTATAAAAAATGTAGAAATAGATCTTGGCTGGCAAAAACCCCCAGAGAACAGCACAGACAGCAGACTGGAACACACCTCCAGTCCTTCTAAGGAAGAAGCCTATTTGCTTATCCTAGAGGTTTGGCCTAAAGGGAAGGAATACATGGTTTGGCATACACCTAGAGGCCTACTGAGGGTTTTCGAAGGATACAGGCTGCTAAACACCATGTTTGTGGCCTCCCTCTGCCTCATTCCAGGTTGCTGGTATCTCCCAGGAAAAAAACTTGAGCACTCATTTGACATGCCAAATATTGCAGCCCTTTTCTAGGGGACAAGCCTATGTTATCTGATTCTAGGAGACAGTGGGACTTAGGCTTATGGTCCCACAGTACTGTACATATTTACATACTTTAAGAGCTGCTGCCTGAAGAGGTCTGGCTTCTAATCAGCCTGAATCTAGGTCTTGATTGAGATTCTCCCCTTCTGTACACTGATAGGTCTTGGCACATCCTCAAATACTGGAAGCCACTAAAAGTAAAATAAGCTGCTTTGACAATAACAAAAATTTGAAAACAACCAAGAGCTAGGGCAGAGTTGAACTGTAGGTTCATCACCTACATGAGACCATCCCTCAAGACCAAGAAGTAATTGTTTTATCTTAATGCATATAACCAACAGAGAGAATTAAGGAAAATGAAAAAAAGAGGAATATGTCTCCCATCCCCAAAAAAAGATAGAACTTCAGAAAAATTCCTGCATGAAATGAAAATAAGTGATTTACCTGATAAAGAGTCTAAACTAATGGTCATAAAAATCACTGACAATCTTGGAAAAAGTAGGTATAAACATGTGAGCACATAGTGAAGAGAAAGAAAATATACGAAATTACAAAATAGAAATCACAGTGCTGAATAATACAAAAACTGAACTGAAAAATAAACTAGACAGACTCAACAGAAGATCATATGAAATAGAAGAAACGATCAGTGAAATTGAAGATAAGACAGTGGAAATCATCCAATCAACAGCAAATAAATAAATAAATAAATAAATAAATAAATAAATAAATAAAATTAAACAGGGAATATAGCCCTTAAGGAACTTATGGGACAACAGTAAGCAGACCAGCATTTGCATTATAGTAGTCCTAGAAGGAGAAGAGACAGAGAAAGTGAAAAAAACAAAACAAAACCTTTTTTTGATATAATGGCTAAAAATGTCTCTAGTCAGAGGATGGAAAGAGAAAATCTGATCCAGGAGCTCATAGAGTTCCAAAGAAGAGGAACACAAAGAGACAAAGATACAATATAATTAAAATGTTGAAAGTTAAAGACAAGAAAAGAATGTTTAAAGAAGCAAGAGAAAAACAACATGTTAGATACAAAGGAATCCCCACATGACTATCAGCAGATTATTTAGCAGATATTTTGCAGCCAGAAGGGATTGCCATATATATTCAAAGTCCTGAAAGAAAAAAAAATACAAACAAGAATATTTTACCCAGAAAAGATGTCATTCAGAATTGAAGTAGGGATAAAGATTTTCCAGATAAGCAAAAGCTAAAGGAGTTCATCATCATTAGACTGTCCTGAAAAGAAATGTTAAAGGGACTATTTAAAGGAATAGAAAGGGTGCTAATTAGTAATAGAAAAACCTAAGAAAAATCTCACTGGTAAAGGTAAATATATGTAATATTCAGAATAATCTAATGTAAAAGTGGTTACTTAATCACTTATAAAGCTAGTATAAAGATTAAAAACAAAAATAGTAAAAATAAGTATAAGAACGATAATCAGTTAAGGGATATACAAGATAAAAACATGTAAAGTGTGTCATCAAAACAATAAAATGCAGGGTTGGCATAAAAACAAAGAGATTTACAATGCATTCAAAGTGAAGTTGTTATCAAATTTAAAATAGACTGTTATAAGTTGTTATATGTAACCCTAATGGTAACCAATAATAAAAACCCATAGTAGATAAGAAAATAAAGAAAAAAGAATCTAAGCATACCAGTAAAGAAAAACATCAAACCACGATGGAAGAGAACAGAGAGGAAGAAAGTAGGACAAAGGAACTATAAAACAGCCAGAAAACAAATTACAGAATGGCAATAAGTACACACCTACCAATAACTACTTTAAGTGTAAGTGGACTGAATTCTCCAATCAAAAGACATAGAGTGGCTGAAGGAATTAAAAAAAAAAAAAAAAAACAGAAAACAAAAAAACACAACCCATCTATATACTGCCTACAAGAGACTCATTTCAGATATAAAGACACACTCAGACTGAAAGTGATGATATGAAAAATGATATTTCATACAAATGAAACTAAAAGAAAGTGGGTCTTGCTATATCAGACAAAATAGACCTTAAAACAAAACCTGTAATAAGAGACAAGGGTATTGCATCATGATTAAGGGACCAATCCAACAAAACAATATATATCATTTGTAAACATTTATGCACCCATTTAGGAGCATCTAAATATATAAAGCAAATATTAAAAGACCTAAAAAATATACAGCAACACAGTAATAGGAGAGAAATTTAATACCTTATTTGTGTCAATGGATAGATCATCCAGATAATCAACAGGGGAACATCAGCCTTAAATGACACATTAGACTAGATTTACTTAATAGACTAGATTTACTTAACAGACATATGTTGAACATTCCAACCAAATGCAACAGAATACACGCTCTACAAAAGAGCACATAGAACATCCTCCAGGATCGGCCACTATAGAAGTCTTAAATTTGGGAAGATTGACATTTTGTCAAACATCTTCTTCAGCCACAGTTGTATGTATTTAGAAATTAATTGCAAGAAGAAAACAGGAAAATTCGCAAATATGTGGCTTTTAAGCAACATGCTACTGAACATCCAATGGGTCAAAGAAGAATTCAAAATTCAAGTCAAAAAATACACAGAGGCTTCCCTGGTGGCGCAGTGGTTGAGAGTCTGCCTGCCGATGCAGGGGACATGGGTTCGTGTCCCGGTCTGGGAGGATCCCACATGCTGCAGAGTGGCTAGGCCCATGAGCCATGGCCACTGAGCCTGCGCGTCTGGAGCCTGTGCTCTGCAACGGGAGAGGCCACAACGGTGAGAGGCTCATGTATCACAAAAAAAAAAAAAAAAAAAAAAAAGAAAGAAAAAAAACTCAGAGAGAAGTGAAAATAAAATACAACTACCAAATCTTATGGGATACAGCAAAAGCAGTCCTAACATGGAAGTTCATAGCAATAAAGTTATACATAAAAAAAAACAAGAAAAGTCTCAAATAAACAATCTAACTCTACCCTTAAAGTAACAAGAAAAAGAAAATCAAACGAAGCTCAAAATTAGTAGAAGGAAAGAAATAAAGATCAGAGCAGAAATTAATAAAATTGTTACTAAAAAAATAGAAAAGATCAATAAAACTAAGAGCTAGTTTTTGAAAAGGTAAATGAAATTGGCAAACCTTTAGCTAGGCTCTACCAAGAATAAAATGGGGAGAACTCAAAATCAGAAATTAAAAAGGAGACATAGTACTGATACCACAGAAATACAAAGGATCATAATATACTATGAACAATTAGAGACTAATAAACTGGACAACTTAGAAGAAATGGATAAATTCAAGACTGTCATGAGGAACTAGACAATCAGAACAGACATATTACTAGTAACAGGATTAAATCCATCATCAAAAAAATCCCAACAAACAAAATGCTAAGACCAGATGGCTTTACTGATGAATTCTACCAAATGTTTAAAGAAGAATTAAGACTAATCTTTCTCAAATTCTTCCAAAAAATGAAGAGAAAGGGACACTCCCAAATTCAATTATGAGATCAACATTATCCTGATATGAGCCAAGGGCGCCACAAGAAAAAAAAATTACATACCAATATCTCTGATGAATATAGATGCAAACAGCCTCAACAAAATATTAGTAAACAATTCAAAAATCCATTAAAAGCATCATACATCACATTTAAATACAGAAATGCAAAGATGTTTACACATCCACAAATCAAACAATATGATATACTACATTAACCAAATGAAGAATAAAAATTATATAATCATCTCTCAATATACGTAGAAAAATCATTTGAGAAAGCTCAATATCCAGTCATGAAAAACTCTCAACAGTGGGTATAGAGGAAACATACCTCAACATAACAAAGGCCATATATGGCAAGCCCACAGCTAACATCATACTCAAGGGTAAAAAGCTGAACACTTTTCTTCACTGATGAGGAACAAGACAAGGATTCCTACTCTCACCATTTTTATTTAACATGGTACTGGAAGTTCTAGCCAGAGAAATTGGGCATGAAAATGTGTGTACATTATAACGTGTACATTCATTAACAGATGTGTGTATGTATTATACAGCATGATACATCTGCCTGCCCCCTCATGTCTTAATGGCAGTATCTATTTTTAAGAAAGAGGGAGAAATCTAAGAATATGTGCATCTAATATTTAATAGTGTATTAACCTGTTAGAGCTATCATAACAAAATAACACACACTGGGAACTTAAACAACAGAAGTTTGTTTTCTTACAGTTCTGGAAGATTGAGGGTTAATATGAAGGTGCCAGCAGGGTTGATTTCTGCTGAGTCCTCTTTTCCTGGTTTACAGATGGTCACTTTCTCACTGTATTCTCACATGGCCCTACTCTGTGCACACTCAGAGAGAGAAAGAGTTCTCTGGTCTCTGTTCTTGTTCTCATAATGACACCAGTCTTCTTGAATTAGGACCCTTCATGTATGACCTCATATTAATAATCACCTTAAAGGTTTTATCTCCAAATAGAGTTGCAGTGGGAGTTAAGACTTTAACAAATACATTTTGGGGATACACAAATCAGTCCATAACAAACAGGAACCACCCTAGGCCTTAAACAAGTTTTAAAAGGAAACAGAGCAAGGCAGCTTTCCAGATTGAGGTATGAAGCATCAAGTTATTTATTAAATATATAATAAAAATGGAAGCACACTTCTAAACCTAAATAGAATTAATTACTATTTATATGTTAACTTGATATGCATGAACATGTAATTTGGGAATGTTATAAATAGTAGTATGATCCAGCCAACTTGCCCTTTCTCTTGAAAGTGGAATGTGTTCACCTCTTTCCAAACCTGTTTTTAATGCCTTCATGCTGAAAGCCTGAAATCAGGCACAGTAGTTAAATAATATAGAAATTTGGAAAAAGCTACAAATAGGGGTAAACTAGAAGAGTGTCTTTAGTTGTATTCTTTTTATCCAGATTTATTTCATTTGCATATTAATGAAATCTTAATTGTATTCTTCCCAAAGGGACACACTCTGATTGCACATTAAACATATAAGAATATGTTTTTCCAACATGAAGAAATATGTTCTGTCTTAATTTTGTGATACATTAGTCTTCTGGGACAATCTTGTTTTCTCCCTCAACTTTGCTATACTGAAAACAACAGGGCAAGCTCAGTGATAAATGATATATGACAGTGGATCTTAGTGCTGAATAACAATAAAGTGTGTGAATAACAATAAAGCTGAGAGTACACAGCTCTCTAAAGATCAGAGTTACTATATAACCTGAGTGATTTTGCTGTGAACGAAGGGTGGTCCAGATTAGATAGAGGTTATGATTTTTACAGAGGAGCTTGGGTCTAGATTTTTACATGTAATCTCCACATTTTGCAACATTGGTAAAAAAAATCAAATTGGCAAAAGATAAACAGCACAATAATTACTGTTAAGACCAAACAATAACTCAACAAGGCCTAAGGAAAGCCTGGGGTTTTACCCTACTTGCAGTCTTGGGAGTTAGCCTTTAAGAGTTTCATCAGTGTTGCAAGATGTGAGTCTCCTGTGTCAGGAACAGAGGACAGTTTATTGCTCATATTATAAAATTAGTCAGATTATTAGCATTTTTGTTGTCTCACTCAGCCTCATTCCTCACTGATCAATGCAATGGAGCCAGCTGACACCAGCATATATAGTCAATTGTGTTACAGGAAAGGAACACTCATTTTAGAAAACCTAAATCTTTTATAAGAGGCAGAAAGCAAGTCTATTTTTATCTTCCAAGGTTTAAGCAAACCTTTTGCTCAGTAGGGAGGCTATCTCTATATTGCAAGGCTGTTCACTATATAAACATGTTTGAAAAGATTGCCAAGAACAATGGACAGTCAGTGCCTCTGCTTATAAGATGTGCCAAAACACAGGAAACTTAAAATTGTCTTTAACTCTGTAGTATAGCATAATGAGTAAAGGGGAGAGTAATTTAAAATAATGTTTCTAGAGATAGGAAAGAGCCAAACTGTTTAGGGGCTTATAGGCCACAGGAAAGAGGCCCCTTTTTATATTAAGTTTGTTGGGAATCCAATGTTGAATATTGAGAATAAGAATGACATGAGCCACTTTATATTTTCAAAAGAGCATTTTTGCAGTCAGATGGATAATGGATTTGGCAGAGACCATATTGACAGAGGTGGATCACTTAGAAAAGACATCTCAAGATGTCTAGAAATGACATAATGACCTGGCTAGAGTGGTGTAAATTCAGATGGAGAAAAGTAGATTAATTTTTTATATAATCAAGAGGTTGTGTCTATAGAATTGACTGACAAATGGGAAGGATAATGGAGATAAAGTAATTAAAAGAGTCTCACAATTTTGGTTTGGAAATCCAGGGCAATATTTGACCTCACTTATATTTATTTGAGAGGAAAAACTAGTAAAGCAATAGGTTATATGAAAAAAAAAGAAGAGTTAAGTTTTTGTATATATTGTCTTTCAGATGCCTAGTAAATATTCATGGACAAAAGCAAAGTAGGTAGTTGAATATATAATTTGGATACTCAGAGGAGAATAGTACACATATAATGTTGGAAGCATTTGACATATAGATGACATTAAAGTGATTAATATGAATGAGATCACATCAGGAGAAAATAGTAACAAAACCCCCCACAATTTTAGAATGTTTGGAGAAATTTGGGAGAAAATGAGATTGATAAAATCTTTTAGAGTCAGAAGGAAAAAATAGAAGATAGGTGGGTGTAACAGAGACTAAGAGAATATTTCTAGGAGGGTAATGTAAATCATGACACTTAGAAAAAATGAAATGAGGACAGAGATGTGTTCATTAGATTCACAAACATGGGGGTCAAGAGGAAAAGAACACGCAACTGTTATGTGTTGAAGAGGAATTTAATTGTGAGGAAGTAGAAACAGACCAAGCAGATAATATTCTTCAATTTTTTTCTATGAAAAAAGAGAAAAAGAGAAAACAAAAAATCAATGTATTGAAGAATCAAGGAAAGGTTTTTCTTTAAGATAGATTATTTTTTAAAGGGTCATTAACTCCTAATGGGCAAAATTCTATTGAGAAGGATATACAGATAATATAGGTGAAATAATTTGAATACAAATCATATAAATTTGATCCACAGACTCTGTGGAGAGATTGTCCTTCGACTAAATGTGAAACTATTCTATCTTCACAGAGAGAGGCAGAAGATGGATTCAGAACAAATACATTAAATGTTTTACTTAAATGAAGACGAAGGTATTTGTGTTTCATGGCTTTTATTTTCTTAATGACATGAGTTAAAATCATTAGTAGAGAAAGAAGAGATAGTAGATTTGAGAAATGAAGAAAAGGTAGAATACAATAACTGTACAGAGTGAGAGAGTGATCTTTGTTAAGTGCTTGAATGAGGTTAGCATTCATGAATCTATAGTGATACTCTCATTCTAAGATGTGGAATTTTCTCTAAGAATAATCCATTGCATTAATAAAACATAGAGAAGATAGTTGTTGGAGCTTATCCATGGTTAGGGTACTAGAAAAATATATCTGGAGGAGAAAGGGACAAGAGAGGCAACAAGAAAGAATGGCACTTCTTTGCAAATAGTACTTTAAAAAAGGTGTAGTAAATAGAAAGAACACCTGAATTTGAATCCCAATTCAGTCACTTACTAGCAGTGTGATCTAAGGCAAGTCAATAAATCTTTCTGAATCTGATTCTTCATACACATGGGGATAAGACATTTTAAGTTTTGCTGTAGTGAAATATGATACTCATTACTTGTGAGCACAATGGTTAGTGTTTAAGAGACCTTAGTCTTTAAGAGATCTTTGTAGAATAATAAGCACAGAAACCTAGTTTGTGAGTAAATGCATTATAGCTAAACAGGAGGAAAATTTGCATCAGGCTCTGTCACTGAATTTAAGTGTATGAGAAACCAAAGTGAGGTAAGAAATCCGCTCAGGGGCACACAATAAATTTAACTGAAAACCTAGAAATTAGAGAGAAACCAATGGATCTATGTCAATATTGCAAAGTATGAGGAGAAAAAATGGAGCCTAATGCTCTGGGAGATGAGAACTCTGTGCACTATTTAACTCCTGGAATTTGAGTTAGTCTCAGAGTATGATCAGGCCTCATCCAACAGTGAGAAACAAGTGAAAGGTGGTAGAGGAGAGTCCACAATTAAGGTAGTTTCTGGTGACCTACAATGGCACTGTCTCTTACTAGGTTGGCATACAATTTGTTTCTAACGTATAGGTAAAAAATATATATATATATTTTATCTCTTAGCAGTGAATATGTTTAATGATAGCCATCATCCTTTTCACCATTTTCATAAAAATTTACATTATAATGGTATCAGCATAGCACATTTGGCATTTTATCAAATGTTGCCTATCTGGCAATTCAACTGGCTCACCATCATTCCTGTAATAACAATTTCTCAATCTACCAGCTTCTGAGGTAGCAGCCTATATATATCATAATCTTGCAAGACACAAAGAACATGTCTATTTATATATTTACTTATTTTAGCACTAAAAAGCAATATATAAATGGAGTTACATTTCTAAGTACATTTAGAGTTTTGAAATCTCATTAACCAGTTAAGCTATAATCTAGAGTCCTTCTCAATGTTACACTCAATCATTCTTTTTGAGGATGAGGAATATCAGCTGAAAGACATTGAAGATTAATTTCCACAAGATATGTTGGTAAATCCCCCACACTAATCCACTGACTACCTGAAGTTTTGGCTTCATCATTACAGACACATGCCTCATATCCACTCCCACTCCTGTACCCATAAAAAAAGTCCACTACTATACTATACTATACTATATAAAGTCTGCTTCTCCCATTCTGAGATCAAGAAACATCTAATAGCCTGACTGCTTGCTGTATTATATCATTCTCTATAGCTCACTTAACCTAACTTAATGTTCTCTAATTTCTGATGATAAAAATCACCAGTGGGAAACAAAACAGACTTTGAATCTCCACCCTGGAAACAGAGTCTGGGGGATGTCACTTTTAAGCTCTACCACTGCTTCACTGCAGGTTACAGGTATCTCACAGAAAGGAGCTAGTACACTTGTCTTGTGCCTCATTTTTTTTTTACTACCACACAGGGGACCCCTCTAAATCTCCAGGCTCTGGTGGTCAGTGGGACATAAACTTGTGGTCCAAGAGACTGTACTTATTAACATACATAAAAGATGTTGCCTGTGGGTTTGGCTTCCAATCAGCTTGAATCTAGGTGCTGATTGAACTCCTCCCCTTTGAGACTGATAGATATTGGAACAGCCTCAAATACTGGGAGCCACTAAAAATAAAATAGGCTATTTGAATAATCACAAATGTTTGAGAGACAAACAAGAGCAGGGGCAGTGTTGAACAATAAAATTTATCTCCTACAGGAAGCCATCCCTCAAGACTGGGGAGGTGACTTTTATCTAATGCATAAAACCAGCACTGTGGATCAAGATAAATGAAGAAACAGAAGGAGGTGTTCCAAACAAAAGAAGATAAAACCTCAGAAAAGGCCATCAGAAAATGGAAATGTGACTTACCTGAGAAAGGTTTCAAAATCATGGTGATATAAATGCTCATCAATCGTGGGAGAAGAATAGATGAACACAGTGAAAACTTCAATAAAGAAATAGAGAATATAAGAAATTACCAAATAGAAGTCACAAAGCTGAAGAATACAAGAAATGAACTGAAAAAAAAAACCAAAAACGAGAGGGATTCAACAGCAGACTAGATGACAGAAACAAAGGATTAGTAAACTCAAAGAGAAGGCAATGGAACACACACATTCAGAGAAGCAAAAAGAAAAAAAAAAGAATGAAAAACACTGGAGGTAGCTTAAGGGACTTGTGGGACAATATTAAGGTGACCAACATTTGCATTACAGACATCCCGGAAAGAGAAGAGAGAAAGGGGTAGAAAATTTATTTGAAGAAATAATGGCTGAAAAATTCCCTAACCAGGTGAAGGAAACACACAGGTAGATCCAAGAAGCACACAGAGTTCCAAAAAAGATGAACCCAAAGAGACCAACACAAGGAGCAATTATAATAAAAATGTCAAAACAAAAGACAAAAAAAGAATCATAAAAGCAGCAAGAGAAAATCAACATGAATGAACAAGAATAGCACCATATGATTACAAGCAGACTTTTCTTCAGAAACTTTGCAGGCCAGAAGGGAATAACACTCCTTCAAAGTGCTGAAAGAAAAAAAAAATCAATAGAGAATACTGTATGTGGCAAAGTTGTCATTCAGAATTGAGAGATAAAATGTTTTGTAGATAAGCAAAAGCTAAAGGATTTTATCATCAAGAGGCTGGCCTTACAAGAAATGGTAAAGGGACTTCTTTAAGGTTAAAAGAGAAGGCACTAATTAGTGACAAGGAACTCTGAAAGTATAGATCTCACTTGTACAGGTAAATATATAATAAAATTCAAAATAATCTAACATTGTAAGTGTTGTATATTAATTACTTATAAAGGTAGTATGATGGTTAAAGACAAAAGCAGTAAAAATAAATATAACTACAATAATTAGTTAAGGCATACACAAGGTAAAATGTACCATCAACAACATAAAACATGCTGGAGGGAGTAAAAATGAAGAAATTTAGAGTGCATTCAAATTTAAATTATCAACTTAAAATGAACTGTTGTAAACATAAGTTGTTATGTGTAAGTCTCATGGTAACCACAAAGAGAAAAAAACTATAGTAAGTACACATAAGATAAAGGAAGGAAATATAAGCATAACACTAAAAAAATTCATCAAACCAGAAAGGAAAAAGGGCAAGAGAGGATGAAAGGAGAACAAAGGAACTATAAAACAGCCAGAAAACAAATTACAAAATGGTCATAGTAGACATCTATCAATAATTACTTTAAGTGTAAATTAACTAAATTATCCAACCGAAACACATAGAGTGGTTGAATGGAAAAATGCCAAGACCATTTTATATGCTGCTTACAAGAGATTCATTTCAGAGGTAAATACACACACAGGCTGAAAGTGAAGATATAGAAAAAGATATTTCATACAAATGAAACCAAAAGAAAGCAGGTGTTGCTATACTTACAGTGGACAAAATAAAATTTAAAACAAAGACTGTAATAAGAAACAAAGATGATCATTACATAATGATTAAGAGCTCAATCCAACAAGATAATACTTAGCATTCATAAATAAATTTGTAAATGTCTGCACCTGTTTATGAGCTTCTAAATATACAAAACAAATATGAATAGACCTAAAGGAAGAAATAGACAGCAACACAAGAATAGTAGAGCACTTTAATACCTCATTTCATTAATGGATGGATCATCCAGACAGAAATTCAATTAGAAAACATTGGCCTTAAAAGACACATTTGAGCAGAGGGACTTAACATATATGTACAAAACATTCCATTCAACTACAACAGAATGCACATTTTATTCAAGGGCACATGGAACATTCTCCAGAATAGATAATATGTTAGGCCATAAAACAAGTCTTAATAAATTGAAGAAGATTGAAATTATATCAATCATATTTTCCTACCGCAATAATATGAAACAAGAAATCAATTACAAGAAGAAAAGTGGAAAATGAACAAATATGTGGAGGGAAAAAACATGCTAATGAAAAAATAATGCATCAAAGAAGAAAACAGAACAGAAATTAAAAAGAAATATCTGGACACATATAAAAAGGAAATCCAACATACCAAACTTTTGGGATGTAGCAACAGCAGTTCAAAGAAGGAATTTCATAGTGATAAATGCTTACATAGGGAAACAAGAAAAAAGCCTCTCAAACCTCCTATATTTACACCTCAAGGAATTAGAAAAAGAAGAATAAATAAAGCCCAACATTAGTAAAAGGAGGAAAAAAACAAAAAGACAACATTTTAAATTTAATTTAATAAATTAAATACAGGCAAACCAGACATAGAAAAGACTAATTAAACCAAGAGCTGGTTCTTTGAAAAAAAAAAATTGATAAACTTTTAGGCAGATTCAGCAAGAAAAAAAAAGAGAAGACTCAAATCAATAAAATTAAAAATGAAAGAGAAGACATTATAACTGATACCATAGAAATACAAAGAATTTTAACAGACTACTATGAACTAGTATATGTCAAAAAGTTGGACAACCTAGAAGAAATAAATTCCTAGAAATGTACAACCTACCAATATTGAATCATGAAGAAATGGAAGATCTGAACAGATCAATCATTAGTCAGAAAATTTAATTAATAATCAAACACCTCCCAGCAAACAAAAGACCAGGACCAGACAACTACACTGGTGAATACTATCAAACAGTTGAAGCAAAATTATTACCAATTCTCAAACTCTTCCAAAAATTAGAAAAGGAGTAAACTCTTCCAAACTAATTTTATGAGGCCAGCATTAACCTGATACCAAAACCAGCCAAGGTCATCAAGAAGAAAATTATATTGCAGACCAATATCTCTGATGAACATAGATGCAAAAACTCTCAACAAAATATTAGCAAACTTAATTCAATAATACTTTAAAAGAATCATACACCTCAATCAAATGAGGTTTATTCCAGGGATGCAAGAATTTTTAAACATCCACAAATCAATCAATGTGATACAGCAGGTTAACAAAGTGAAAGATAAACATTATATGGTCATATCAATAGATGGAGAAAATGCATTTGACAAAATTCAATATCCATTTATGATAAGAATGCTCAAAAACGTGTGTATAGAGGAAATGTACCTCAACATAATAAAGGCCATGTATAACAAGCTCACAGCTAACATATTTCTCAAAAGTGAAAGACTGAAGCTTTTTCTCTGAGATCAGGAACAATACAAGGATGCCCACTCACCACTTTTATTTAACACAGTACCAGAATTGTAACCAGGGTAATAGGCAAGAAAAAGAAATGAAACTTATCTACATTGGAAAAGAAGTAAAGCTGTCACTATTTGTAGATGACGTGATATTATATATAGAAAACCCTAAAGACTCCACCAAAAAACTGTTAAAACTAGTAAATGAATTCAGTAAAAGTATATGATACAAAATCAATATACAAAAATCTGTAACAGGGCTTCCCTGGTGGCGCAGTGGTTGAGAGCCTGCCTGCCAATGGAGGGGACACGGGTTCATGCCCCAGTCCGGGAAGATCCCACATGCCACGGAGCAGCTGGGCCCATGAGCCATGGCTGCTGAGCCTGTGCGTCCGGAGCCTGTGCTCCGCAATGGGAGAGGCCACAACAGTAAGAGGCCCACGTACTGAAAAAAAAAAAAATCACATTTCTATACACTAATACAAGCCAACAGAGAGATTAAGAAAACAATCTCATTTACAACTGCATCAAAAACAATAAAATACCTAGAAATAAATTTAACCTAGGAGATAAAGACTTGTATACTAAAAACTATAGGACATTGATGAAAAAATTGAAGAAGACATAAATAAATGAATAGTCTTTAATCATGAATTGGAAGACTTCAAACTGTTAAAATCCATACCATTCAAGGCAGTCTACAAAGTCAATGCAATCCCTATCAACATTCTAATGGCATTTTTCTCAGAAATTAAAAAAAAAAAATCCCGAAAATTTGATAGAAAGGACTCCAAAGGACCTCAAATATCCAAGAAACCTTGAGAAAAATGAATAAACTAGAGGTGTCATGCTTTTGATTTCAAACTTTATTACAAAGCTATATAATTATAGCTGTATGATATTGCCATAAAACAGACATATAGATCAATGAAACAGAATCAAAAGCCCAGAAATACACCCACACATATATGGTCAATTAAATTATGAGAAATATGCTAAGAAAATGCAATGTTAAAAGGATAGTATTTTCAACACACGGTGTGGAAAAACTGGAGAGCCATATGCAAAGAATGTAACTGGACCAAAATGTCAGTATAGCCAATAAACAGTGCCGGGAAAACTGGATATCCATGTGCAAAAGAATGAATCTGGACCACTATCTTACACCATACACCCTCAAAATGGATTAAATACTTGAACATGAGACATGAAACACTAAAATTCTTAGACAAAAACATTGGCAGTGAGTTCCTTGACATTGGTCTTGTGATGATACATTTTTTTTTTTGATTTGACACCAAAAGCAAAGGAAACAAAAGCAAAAATCAACAAGTGAGACTACATCAAAGTAAAATGCTCCTGCACAGCAAAGAAAACCATCAATAAAATTAAAAGGCAACATACATAATAGCAGAAAATATTTTCAAATTATATCTGATGAGGGGTTAATATCTAAAATATGCAAAGAACTCATACAGCTCAATAACAAAAAAAATTCAATTAAAAAATGGGTAGAGGATCTGAATAAACATTTTTCCTAAGAAGACAAAGAAATAGTCAAAAGTCATATTAAAAGGTGTTCAACATCATCTAATCACCAGGAAAATGCAAATCAAAGTAATAAGATATTACCTCACACTTGTTAGAATGGCTGTTGTCCAAATGCCAGGAAATAACAAGTGCTAGTGCAGATGTGGAGAAAACAGAACACTTGTGCACTGTTGGTGGAAATATAAATTGGTGCATCCACTGTGGAAAACAGTATTGAAGTTTCTCCAAGAATTACAAATAGAACTATCATATAATCCAACAATTCCACTTCTGGGTATTTACTTAAAGAAAGCAAAAACACTTGAAAATGTATCTTCATGCCCATATTCATTGCACTATTATTTGACAACAGCCAAAATATGGAAACAACGTAAGTGTCCATCAATGGATGAATGGTTAAAGATAAGGTAATATATACATATAATGGAATATTATTCAGCCATAAAAAAGAAGGAATTCCTGCTATTTGCAAAAACATGTATAGAATTTGAGAGCATTATGTTAAGTGAAATAAGTCAGAAAGAGAAAGACAAATACTGTATGATCTCAGTTATATGAGAAATGTAAATGAACAAACAAATGAAACAAAACAAAAAACCAAGCTAGTAATACAGAACAGATTAGAGGTTGCTAGAGTTGGGGTTGGGGTGGGTAAAATGCATGAAGGGGATCAAAGGTACAACTTTCCATTTATAAAATAAATAAGTCATGGGATGTAATGTACAGTATGGTGAGTATAGTTGAATCGTACTGTATTGCATGTTTGAAAGTTACTAAGAGTGTAGATCTTAAAGTTCTCATCACAAGAAAAAAAAAACTTTTATAACTATGAATGTGATGGATACTAACTAGACTTATTTCAACAACCACATTCTTTATATAAGCATGCATAGTGGTGCATTCATTCCAATTTGAAGTTACTGTGCCACTTTTTGTACTTCCAAACTATACAGAATGTAAAAGATCTAGGCAAGCAAATATAGGCCTTTAATTGTAATATGTGTCACTATTAATCAAAATTAGACTAAGGTTAAAAAAATGAAAAGACTAAACCTTATCATATCTACTTATGATATTTCCAAAGAAATTATAGAGTAACTTTAAGACTTACTTAAGTATTTAGTGTATTTATATTCATGTTATTTCACTTTGATTTGAAAAGTCTATCATGTGAGAATGGAGGCTTTCAGTTGAATGAAATGTCATGCAAGGACATATCTATTTTGGACCTTTTGTACTGAAAATATTTTAAAACGATGGGCTTGTCAGGAGGAAAATAGCTACAGTATTAAAATATTCTATTGCATCTGATGCTGTAAAAGCTCTGAATTGCCATGTTTATTATTGAGAAAATATTTTGTGAGAAAACAAAATAACTTATAAAAGCCAATATATGAATGGTGTCTACTATATGAAATATTGATGATATAAATTAAACATGCACCATATTTTTAGCATATTTTAATTTGTGCAGCTTTATTTTTTGGAAGTTGATAATACTATAGGCATTTTTAGAGACGTAATTGTCAGCTTTATTGAGGTATAACCTTGTCTCTTTATTTTTGGCCATGCCACACGGCTTGCATGACCTCAGTCCCCCGACCAGAGATTGAACCTAGGCTATGGCAGTGAAAGCCCAGAATCCTAACTGCCAGGCGACCAGGGAACTCCCTAAATTTTGTTTTTAAACTCACACAGTGTTACTATACTTTTTGGACTATATGTGAAATATCACATTTAGGGAATTGCACTATTCACAGAGAGAGAAAATTTAGATCAAAACAAATAGGTCTGATTTGAATTATTCAAAACATACAAATCCATATCTAAATGGAAATGACTTAAGCTTCCTTTCTAGGAGTTTTAATATTCTAAAAGCAAATGCCCACACTCTAAGATGATTAGTCTGTATGGTATGTTTCCTTTCAGAAACAGTTCAGTTAAAAGAAAATGAACATATATATTATCAACAAACAATTTTTAATTATTCAAAGTCTACCATGTTTCTATCAATATTTCTGGAGTTTTCATGTTGGATGCATATCTATAATCTTCCTACTCTGGACCCAAGGATACACTTATTGAAATACTGACAGCACAGAAAAAGCACAATTAAAATACTACCATCAAGGAACTGGTGGTAGTATGATGGCTAAAATAGTAAAAACTACAAGTTGAATATTTTATTATACATTATTACATTCACAAGGTATAAAACGCCACCAGAAGATTTACCACTCAGGTTCTATGCTTCTGAAAGTTTAGTAACAACTGAAATACCCACAAGGTAGTCTTCTCTGCCATTTCTAGTTCAGGTGCATTTTATTGTGTTATAGGGTACCAAATTCATCCCTGTTACTGTTCATGTGGACTTAGATTGCAGGAACTCGTTGTTAGAAATTCTGTGTTACTACTTAATATATAGTTAGGCTAGTGAGAGTTACAATTTTAATGAACAAGACACGTTATTTAAAACAAGTTAGAATTTAAAATTAGGTGAACTAAAGAACATCCACTTATTTAATAAACATTTAATATTCTACAGCATTACCCACAATACTAGTTTTTCATCATAATATTATAGCTATTAGCTAGAGTTATATAATGATAGTTTTGAATGTTTTAATTTCATGGAAAAGAGCTAAAGTGTAAGAGACAAACAAAGAAAAAGGAAAAAAAATATTTTGTGACAATGAAATGCTTGGAGAAAAGTAGAGAATAACATTTTAAATTCATGGATAATGCAAAGAAGCAGATCATTTTGAAGAAATTCAAGGGAATCCTTTAAGTGCAATGATGTTCCATGCTCAGTACACAGGGTATAAGCCACAGAGCACTTGTTAGGACTGATGAGGTCTGGCCTTTCGAAGCATTTAATATCAGGGTGAGAACACTGCTGTTAGCTTTTAAAAAGATGATGAAGTTGTAAAATTTCATTGTTAGCACACTTTCTCTCAAAAAAATATGGAACAAAACATTTGTTCAGAAAGCATACAAAATTACTACCTAGACTGTCTACATATATCCAAATGTCTACCGCTTACATATTTTGGGGGGGGCTTTTATAATTTTAACTTTTTGTTTTTGTACTTTTAAATCAGGCTTAATTCTTGACAGTAGTACTTGAATTGACAAGATGTACAATGTCTGAAAAAAGAGATTCCCTTATTTGTGTTATTGCTTTTATTCTAGGTAAGTATAAAAGACAATATAGAATCCTTCAGCTCTAGTGATTGACAGATTAGTTAAGGTATGTGTTTCAGAGTGGCGAAGAGGGATTATCATTTGTTTCTACAAAGGTAAGCATGTCATTTAACTACGTCAGTAAACAAGCAGATTTCATGTGAGTTACCCAAATTGTCCAACTTTAGTAGGTAAAAAATTGCAGAGCTTGTGGATCCATCATGAAGACCACTGAAAACAATGAATTGGTCATGTCATGGTTCAGCTTGGCAGCTGCATGGAGAAATACTTGTAGTTACAATTGTTTCAGAGAGAAAAAGGTTTATTTACTTCTTGCAGAGAATGACAATCTTTGTTGTATATTTTCACTTTCCAACTTCCTTTTAGAACACTAAGTCCTTCAGATACAAAAATGAAAGGACACAATCAAAAAAAATTAATGATAATGAACAATTAAATCTATCAGTGAGATGTTATGGGCTGCTTTATATAGGAATAAAGGGAGTCATATGTGCTTTCAAATTCCTTCATAGTTAAAAATTTCTACTCAGGTCTCAGTTCTGAGTTACTGGGGGCAATAATTTATGTCTTTTTAACTTAATGAATATAGGGCTGAATGTGTAGCCAATTAAATAATGAAGGAATTACCTAGTAAAGGAAACAAATATCTTTTTATTCAGAGCTGGAAATTGACTAATGGTTTCTTTCTAACTTTTATCTTATGAAAGTATTTGTGAAGATCAAATTATCAAATAAATGCGGTGTTCATTTTAAATCCTGTACTAAAATAATAGTCTTTATATGACACATAATTAGCCAAGGGCACTATAAAGAAGCAATTGTTTTAACATTTTATATGACACATAGTATAATGAAACTTGAACATATTCCATGAAAGAAATTGTCTCTCTGTTTTTCATATGTATTAATCCATAAGCTAAAGGAAAATAAACTTTGTTTTGTATTGATATCCTTTACTCTCTTTTTGGCACCATTACATTCTGGGCAGCCCTAAGTACATTATTCTGCAGAAGGATTGCTTTTATATCTTTGGGTCAATAGAAAGCTTTCTGGTTCAAATGTTTATTTCACAGTTACTTTATTCAAGACAGGCAATGCATTCTGTGATGCTCATAACAGTGGAAACTGGAGAGAGTGTTAGAGAAAAAAAAAATTGCAAACGTGAAAGTGGCTTGTCTCTAAACTAATAATTATACAAATAATCACATTAAGGCATTGTCATTACTCTAGGAATTGGTAACACTGTTTCAGCTTAGGAGACAGGTTAGTATAATTCTTTATAACTGTTGGTATTAAAATCAGTGCTGGCTAGCAAAAACCAGTAACTTATGCTAAAAATTAATTCTTAACTTTGTGTTTAAGGTAATGTATGTATTAAGACCCAGTGTACTGCACTTGTGAGTCTCTAAGTGTATTGTCTTATTTACAGTAGTTTTTCCACTCTCTCTCACAGTGAAAAGCACATAACACATGCTAAATGCCTATTAGTTTGAATAAGTAGAATATTAGACAACAAGAAATTAGTCAAAAATTTCAATAATCTGTTATTTAAAAAAATGATTGTATGGGTCACAATATTATTGCCTGATCAAACAGGCAATACATAATGGAAGATGAAAGAAAATTGAACTTTTAATGGTTTCTTTAAAAAAATTATTCATCAGAAGTCACATGGGAACATTAAAATAAATATTGTCACTATGGGAATAATTAAATAATAATAATAATTAAATAAGTGAATAATTTAAATAAAATAAATACTATAAAGGTGCTTAACTATTTATTGCACATGGGATAATCTATCATTTGGATAAAATTTCTTCTTATCATTCATAACTCTGTTTAATTCCTAAATGAGAGTTAACAAAAAATATGCCCATTTGGCAAAAACAGACCATTAACAAATCTTCTAATTACCATTCCTAGAATGCTTTAAAAAAATAAACCACCTCTGGCATTTTCCTTGACTACAGGTAATCACATTAATTCATAATTAATCCATAATTTTTTACACTTCATCCACTTGTGTTAATGAAACTCATACACAATGTAAAATTTTATATATATGAATATGGCAAAATGTTTCATTATTTGTTTTGATCTCTGTTTAAAAATTGTTGTGGGTATCTAACAATCACAATTGAAACATCTTTCTAAGTTAATATAGCAATACACTTTCACACACATGGAATTATTTACCTCCTCTTAATCCTTCCAAAAGTTTCTAATTATAGTATTTGATTTTTTCCCACCAATTTAATGCACGTGTTTCCCTTTCATCTTTACCTCTAAGATTCACATTGTGAGACAATGATATATATTGCAATAGATAATATGGCAAATTCTATAAAAGATACCATATTAAAGTAATTCTATATAATCAAAGGTAAAACCTATTTGTTATAATTTAAAAAAAGATTTTAAATTTAGTCAAAAATATTTGACACTTTTTACATGAAAAAATAAAATGATTCCCTACATGTACACTGAGAAACTGAAAATTCAGTGATTTCCAAATGCTGGGACCAGCTATATAAGGAAAATCTGGGAAAATTGTAAAAATTTAACTCCTGGATTTAGTATATTGAAGTGGATCAGGGAGTCTACAAGGTTTAATGATTCTGAAATGTTCCATTTCCCAAACAGCTTTATTAATTATTGTGCTATTTATTCTCATATTTCCTTCAAATTAAAATGCTATATATAACTTTAAAATACTTCATTAAATTTCTTCAAATTTGTTTTCATGTACATTTGTGTTGTTGATGTTATTGTAAATATTATCTTTACCAAAGAAAGAATATGATTGTAACAGATTTTTAATTTTTTCAATTAATTTTTTAAAATTTTAATTTATATTGAGGTATAGTTGATTTACAATGTTGTGTTAGTTTCCAGTGTACAACAAAGAGGTTCAGTATATATATATATCTCCATTCTTTTTCAGCTTCTTTTCCCATTTAGGTTGTAACAGAATATTGAGTATAGTTCCCTGTGCTATACACTAGGTCCTTGTTGATTATCTATTTTGTACATAGTAGTGTGTATATATCAGTCCCAAGCCCCTAATTTATTCCTCTACCCCCACTTTCTCCTTTGGTAACCATAAGTTTCTTTTCAAAGCCTGTGAGTCTGTTTCTGTTTGTAAATAAGTTCATTTGTATCATCTTTTTAGATTACACATATAAGTGATATCATATGATATTTGTCTTTCTCTGTCTGACTTACTTTACTTAGTATGATAATCTCATGGTCCGTCCATGTTGCTGTGAATGGCATTATTTCATTCTGTTTTTGGCTGAGTAATAGTCCATTGTGTGCATGTACCACACGTTCTTTATCCATTTCTCTGTTGATGGATATTTAGGTTGCCTTCATGTCTCAGCTATTGTAAAGAGTGCTGCAGTGAACATTGAGGTACATGTATCTTTTTGAACTATGATTTTTGTTTTATTTTTTCCACATATATGCCCAGGAATGGGATTCTTTGATCATATAGTAGCTCTATTTTAATTTTTAAAGGAACATCCATAATGTTATCCATAGTGGCTGTATCAATTAACATTCCCAGCAAAGTGTAAGGAGGGTTCCCTTTTTTCCACACCCTCTCCAGCATTTATTATTTGTAGGCTTTTTGATGATTGCCATTCTGACTGGTGTGATGTGATACCTCATTGTAGTTTTGATGTTCATTTCTCTAATAATTAGTGATATTGAACATATGTATGTATTCTTTGGAGAAATGTCTATTTAGATCTTCCACCCATTTTTTGATTGGGTTGTTTATTTATGTTTGATATTGAGCTGCATGAGCTGTTTGTTAGTTTTGGAGATTAATCTTTCATCAGTAGCTTCATTTGCTAATATTTTCTCCTATTTGTGAGTTGTCTTTTCATTTTGTTTATGGTTTCATTTGCTGTACAAAAGCTTTTAAGTTTCATTAGGTCCCATTTGTTCATTTTTGTTTTTATTGCCATAACTCTAGGAGGTGGATCCAAAAAGATCTTGCTGCAATTTATGTCAAAGAGTGTTCTGCCTATGTTTTTCTAAGAGTTTTATAGTATCCAGTCTTACATTTAGGTCTTTAATCCATTTTGAGTTTATTTTTGTGTATGGTGTTAGGCAGTTTTCTAATTTAATTCTTTTACATGTAGCTGTCCAGTTTTCCTAGTACCACTTATTGAAGAGACTGTCTTTATTCCATTGTATATCTTTGCCTCCTTTGTCCTAGATTAGTTGACCATAGATGTGTGGGTTTGTCTCTGGGCTTTCTATCCTGTTCCATTGATATATATTTCTGGTTTTGTACCAGTACCATACTGCCTTGATTACTGTAGCTTTGTAGTATAGTTTGAAGTCAGGGAGCATGATTCTTCCAGCTCCATTTTTCTCTCTCAAGATGCTTTTGCTATTTGAGGCCTTTTGTGTTTACATACAAATTTATTTTTTTGTGTGTTAGTTCTGTGAAAAATGTCATTGGTGTTTTTATAGAGCTTGAACTGAATCTGTAGATTGCTTTGGAGAGTATAGTCATTTTGACAATATTGATTCTTCCAATCCAGGAACATGGGATATCTTTCCATCTGTTTGTGTTATCTTCGATCTCTTTCATCAGGGTTTATATTTTTCAGATTACACACCTTTTACTGCCTTAGGTAGGTTTATTCCTAGATATTTTATTCTTTTGGATGTAATGGTAAATGGGATTGTTTCCTTAATTTCTCTTTCTGATTTTTCTAGTTAATGTGTAGAAATGCAAGAGATTTCTGTGTGTTAATTCTGTATCCTGCAACCTTATTGAATTCAGTGATGAGTTCTAGTAGTTTTCTGGTACCATCGTTAGGATTTTTCTATGTACAGTAACATGTTATCTTCAAGCAATGACAGTTTTTACTTTTTCTTTTGCAATTTGCATTCCTTTTTATTTCTTTTTCTTCTCTGATTGCTGTGGCTAGGACTTCCAAAACTACATTGAATAAAAGTGGCAAGACTGGACATTCTTGTCTTGGTCCTGATCTTAGAGGAAATGCTTTCAGCTTTTTGCCATTTAGTATGATGTTAGCTGTGGGTTTTTCATATATGGCCTTTATTATGTTGAGGCAGCTTCCATGTATGCCCACTTTCTGGAGAGTTTTTATTATAAATGAGTGTTGAATTTTGTCAAAAGCTTTTTCTGCATGTATTGAGATGATCATATGGATTTTACTCTTCAGTTTTTTAATGTGGTGTACCCCACTGATTGATTTGCTGATATTGAAAAATCCCTGCATCCCTGGGTTATATCTCACTTGATCATTATGTGTGATCCTTTTAATGTATTGTTGGATTCGGTTCACTAGTATTTTGTTGAGGATTTTTGCCTCTCTGTTCATCAGTGATATTGGTACTTTTCTTCATTTTGTGGTATCTTTGTCTGGTTTTTGTAACAGAGTGATGGGGGCCACATAGAATGAGTTTGAGGGTGTTCCTTCATCTGCAATTCCTTGGAATAGTTTGAGAATGAATGGTGTTAACTCTTCTCTAAATGTGTGATGGAATTCACCTGTGAAGCCATGTGGTCCTGGTCTTTGTTTTCTTGGAAGTTTTTAAATCAGTTTCAAGTTCAATACTTGTTATTGGTATGTTCATATTTTCTTTTTTTTTTCCTGTTTCAGTCTTGGAAGATTATACCTTTCTAAGATTTTGTCCATTTCTTCTATGTTGTCCATTTTATTGGCGTATACTTGCTTGTAGTACTCTCTTATGATCCTTTGTATTTCTGCAGTGTCAGTTGTAACTTCTCCTTTTTCATTTGAGCCCTCTCATTTTTTTTCTTTGATGAGTCTTGCTAAAGATTTATAAATTTTTCAAATCTTTTCAAAAAAACAGATGTTAGTTTCATTGACCATTTCTAGTTTTTTTTTTTAATCTGTATTTCATTTATTTCTCTTTAATTTTTATGGATTCTTTCCTTCTACTAACTTTGGGTTTTGTTTGTTCCTCTTTCTCTAGTTGCTTTTGGTGTAAGTTTAAGCTGTTTATTTGAGGGTTTTGCTGTTTCCTGAGGAAAGATTTTATTGCTATAAACTTCCCTCTTAAAATTTCTTTTGCTGAGCCCCAACAATTTTTGATCATTGTGCTTTCATTTTCATTTGTCTCTAGGCATTTTTTGGTTTTCTTTTCTTTTTGAATTCTTCAGTGATCCATTGGTTGCTTTGTAGTGTATTGTTTAACCTCCATGTGTTTGCTTTACAGTGTTTTCTTGTAGTTTATTTCTAATCTCTTAGTGTTTTGGTGGGAAAAGATGCTTGATATGATTTCAATTTCTTAAATTTACTGAGGTTCGCTTTGTGGGTCAGCATGTGATCTATCCTGGAGAATGTTTCATGTGCACTTGAGAAGAATGTGCATTCTGCTGCTTTTGAATTTAATGCTGTATAAATATCAATTAAGTCCATCTGGTCTAAGGTGTCATTTAAGGCCTGTGTTTCCTTTATTGATTTTCTTTCTGGATGATCTGTCCATTGATGTAAGTAAGGTGTTTAAGTCCTCCACTAATAGTGTGTTACTGTCAATTTCTCCTTTTATGGCTGTTAGCATTTGCCTTATATATTGAGGTGGTCCTATATTGGATGCACATATATTTTCAGTTGTCATATCTTTTTCTTGGATTGATCCCTTAATGACTATGGTGTGTCCTTCTTTGTCTCTTGTAACAGTCTTTATTTTAAATTCTATTTTGCCTGATATGAGTATTGCTACTCCAGCTTTGTTTTCACTTCCATTTCCATGGAATACCTTTTTCCATGGCCTCACTTCCAATCTTCATGTGTCCCTAGATCTGAAGTGGGTCTCTTGTAGACAGCATAAATATGGCTCTGGTTTTTGTATCTATGAAGCCAGTCTGTCTTTTGCTTGGAGAATTTCATCCATTTACATTTAAGGTAATCAGCAATATGTACATTCTTATTGACATTTGTTTAATTATTTAGGATTTGTTTTTGTAGGTCTTTTTTTCTTCCTTTCTGTTTTGTTTCTCTTCTCTTCTGATTTGATGACTAACTCTAGGGTTGTGTTTGGATTCTATTTTTCTTTTTTGTGTGTGTATCGAATTTTGGTTTGCAGTTACAATGAGGTTTTGGTATAGCAATCTATATATGTATACAATATTGTTTTAAGTTGCTGATCTCTTAATTTCAAAGGTCTTTCCAATAGCCTGCATTTGTACTCTCTTCTTCTCAGAGTTGAGCTCAAGTCCTTCTACTCCAACATTTTGTCTCCTCCCTAGATTTTTTTTTAATCAATCAGCACTGATTTGATCAAATATTCCTGCAAAGTGTGAACTCTGGGCCCTCACATAGGTAGAAATAATAATGCCTCTCTCTTGGTAAAATAAACACTGAATGACTCATGTGAGATTCTACTCACTACCAGTGAAAATATTTCAATATCCAATCACTTTGTTTACTAAATTATAAAAAATAAAGATATTACTCCTTCATATACCTGTTTTAACATATACACAACTAGGCCTAGATTGGACTCTCCCTAGAAATGTTTTCTATCCAAACCACAAAAAAACAAAAAAACAAAAAACAAAAAAAACAGCTGTTAAGGAATGGGTATCTGCTGGGTGCAGTTGAATAGATCAATATATTCTGTCTTGATGTCATCACATTTGCTGCCTTTTAAAGAAAAATTATTAGTAAGTTAATAAATGATTGTTTAATAAAAGAATTTGAGATAAGTGTGTATATAGTGATTAGATGGAAATGAGTCATTGTTATAAATAGTTTGGTTGTATAGTGTAATAGGGAGAACTCTGTTATTGAAGTCAATGATGTGGGTTAGGACCAATCTGCTTCTGTGAACTTGGGAAAGCTATTTAATCTTTTGTAGCCTAGTTTCCTACAACTGCATAATCTGGATCTTAATAATTCCTTAAGGGAAATTAAGTGAGCCTTACATGAAAAACACACAAAGTTATCCAAAATGGGTCCTGGCTTTTGACCATAATCATCACATCATATAACAAGCATTGGTGTCAACTGCACCGAAGACAAATTCTTCAAACCTAACCCAAGAGAAAATGCATGTTGTAGCTCAATATGGATGTTTCTTGTAATATATGTTTGCTGCACATCATCAATGTCCATGTTTTGTTAAGAATATGCCTTAATATTTTATAACTATAGTTGTGTCATCAGTGAGGAGAATTTAGAATTGTTTTCATATCTTTATCAAATATTTCCAAGCATAATATTTGCCTAATGGCTATAAAATTATCTAATACTGTTGGCAATAATGTGACATTTCACTTCTCATCATGCATTAAGATGGTTTTAAATAAAAATATTATGACTTATAATGCATTCAATATAGATATATTTAGAATTTATAATTTTTCCTTCAGAGAAAAATCCAGATTGGTGTATATTTTGACATTGGATTGTTACATATTTATTTTAGATTGTAACTTAATGTGTTCCAGTATTTCTTAAACAAATCTAGTTGAAGTAAAATGTTTCATGTTATTTCCAAGAAACAATGTTTTAAAACTCATAAGTAATGTCAGAACTGATTTGATTATGATATGCCACAATTATAAAGAAGTAGATTGATAGGGAATTATACTTCTGCTTTGAATCAAATACAAGATTTGACTCATTCTGTATCCTAACAATATTTTACCCCTTCTTCTCTGTCATTGCAATTGAGATATTCAACTTTGTATATTATCAGAAAGACTCCAAACTAATTCTTCAGGCCATTGTCATTGAGGAAATATTAAAATGTAAAATAAAGGTTATTATTGTGACTAAGAGGATTTCTGAACACTGTGAGCCATTTGGGTTTAATATTGTTAAATGAGGCCACATTACTGCTGTAACAGTTGGCTGTCTAATAGGCTGGAATATCTCATCTGGAATATTATAACAAGATGTGCTTTGAACAGTCTGTTGGAAAATGATAGCTCGATATAGCTCATTTAAGGTTCAGTGTGATCACTTTAATTTGCCTCCTTTATATTATTTACTTCTGCAAGGGTAGCAATGAAAGCTATGCATCACACCCTTATCAGTCTCTGGCACGCTGACTCAGTCAGGGTTTTGATTAGTCCCCCAAAATAGTATGTTTTACTGAAAGATATCTTCATTACCAACAAAAGGAAGCAGGATGGAAAATAAAGTTGGGATAAGTTGCTCAAATACAGAATGGAAATATAAAGCTTATTAATTCAGTTACATTTCAGAGTCTGTTAAACATTGGTCACTGAAGAACTGGGTATGTTGTATTTACAGTTTTAGTGTCCATTCTCAAGGCTTATGTGTATCTAAATCTAACGTTTGGCTGTATTATTATTTTTAAAATTACAGGGGGGGTTTACTATTAAAATGTATTTTCTGGTTTTGTAATTATATATTTTTATTTTACCATTTCATTTAGAATAAAAATGAAAACAATTTTAAATTTTATTTCTTTAAATTTGTATATCAGGTTTTTTATATTCACTGTAAAATATGTTTTTAATGTAAAATTCTGTGTAAAGAAATTACAGAGTTTTACAGATTTCTGTACAGTACTAATTAGGAAAAATATAAAATTTTCAGTATCACTTAATTATGACAATAAAATGGATTTCTTTTTTTCTTTTTAACATCAGTACCATAAATTTCATAAAGATAATCTTTTCATTGAAAAGTTACATGTAATTTCAATGACTCATACCTACTTTTGATTTATATTCTGCTACCTCTTCCAGGTTACTCTACATAAAATCCTGCATATAATAGTAGTGGACAAATTAAACTTTCCAGAAATCTAATACATATTGTAATTCTACTTTCAGGGATGAACAAAATCTATTCATTAAAAATGTATGTTATTTTACTGAAATTTTAAGAAGTTATTCTTTTTTTGGTGTTTTATCATTCCCCAAATTTCAGTGAAGATGTTTGGTTTGAGATTAATAATATCCCTTGCATTTTAAGACTAGTTTAAAACTTCCTAGTGTGAAATATTAATATTTTGTTGATACATCCCTGAAAGAAAGCCACTCTGCAAAAATGAACCAAATTAATCATTTCTCACTCATTGAATCTGACTTGAAACTATTCATTCAGCAATATTTGTTGAGTGTCTACTATGCTTCAATCATGCTTAACACTGAAGATTCCAGATAAGGAGAAACGAAAACAGTCTTTTTTTCTTAGCGATCTTTGTGCTATTAGTAAAGAAGACCATGGTAAGAATAGCACACTGAGGAGTCGGTGATTGAAGACTGAGTAAACTGAAGAAAGGAAAGCAAGAATATAATTTGATGAGGTAGTATTACAAAATATTTTAAAACCTTTCTGAGGAAATGATGCTTGAGCTGATATCTAAAGGAAGAACAGCATTTAACTGGATGAAGTGTCAAAGGGCAATGTGCAATGGGAAGCATTACAGAGGGAAAAATTAGTAAGGACAAAAGTCCTGTGGTGTGAGGAAGCATGGTACACTTGAGTTACTCAGAGGAGGCTGTATGCCCTGGGAAGAGAGAAAATGGAGGGAGAACTCTTACACAACTCTTTCAAAAATGTGATCATTAAGCTGAGATGAAAAATGAGATGACTCTGGACAAGAAATTGTAATCAAGTGTTTGGAGATATAGTTTTACTTTTATGTTTCTCAAAAAATTGAAGAAACATGAACATATTTGAAGGTCAGTGGGACAGATAGTGTAGAGAGACTCTTGGTATGTATAGGACAAATATGATTAATAATATAAATTTTCCAGGAAGAAGAAAGAATAGAATCCAAAGAGCAGATGGAAGGACATGACATTAGATAGGGAAAGGACCACTTACTCTTTCATAACAGCAGGGAAGAGGGCCTACTGGTGTCATTTCTATAGTTATTTCATGACAGTGAGCACCAAGGCTAATGGCTTGAGGTCCTGGCTCACGCATCCTGGGGCAACATCAGTCTAACCCCTGATATCTGCTCACCTGAACTGGATGTTGGTAAACAAAGAGATTGTTATTTCATGATTTGTTTGGATATTTTCTATAAAGATAAATGTTTTTGTTCTTATAAATTATACCTCTCTCTAATTCCTAATTATGTCTAGCTTTTCATGGAAGGACATTCCCAAGGAATTAAAACTTAATAAGATGCAACAATAAAATACTCTGTGTTTAAAAAAAGAAAATATCTATTTGTAAAAAAAGCCAATTCCTCCTTGAACTAAAAATTTTAGTCACATCTCTTCTTTCTTCTTGGAGTTATTAAATATCTGAGGTAATGACCAGTGCTGCTCTGTGGCAGTTTTGATTTATACTAAGGTACTAAAAATTATGTTTCGTCTGGGAATGTCACTGAAATATAGTGCCGCTTGAAATGCATATGTAAAAGTAGATTTAACTATATATATTTTTGGTAAAAGTTCAAGGTGTAATTGGAAATTATAGTTAAGAAAGACACAATCATGATCAGAAGCTATTTAAATTAGAGGACAACAACTCTTTTAATAAAATTTTCAAAGTCAAAGCTTTTAGTAATTGCAGATAGTTATGATATTAATCATTTTATAACTTATCCTCTAATAATAGTGAAATAAAATTCATAATAAAATTCAGAATATATTTGTTCCTTAGTAAAGTAAAATGGCTTTAATTCTAAATTACTGTTTTTTCAGAAAATGTTATTTTCTCTTTGAAACTATCAATATAGCTTAGGAGTTATTTCATTTCCCCATTATACAAGCATGATTATACAAACTGCCAAATTTGACAGAAACCAGAAATACAAGTTTTATACACTTTTTGCAATACATTTCTAAAACTTTGACAGAGAACATCACATATTGAGCAACTCTAACACAAAGACTCTAATTCTTTCCAGGACTTTAATTGGGAGATGTAATTAAGACCAGTTAAAATATTGCTTTTAAAATGACATGTTTTACTATTTCCTCCTGAATTAATTGATACCCTGCAGCCTGACCTTTTAGAAGAAGATTGGCTTCCTGTAATACTCTATTGAATCAAGTTCTTGCCCAATACCTAGACAACTGACCCTGGTCAACTGCAAGACTTAGATCCCAGCTCCTCAGTCACATTATGTTACTTCCCCAGCAATGATTGTTGATGTGGTGAATCTTCCACTGGCTTACTATATCCTATAGCTGTACAAAAGTGTTTGTATGTCAGGCCCTCCGTCATGCTAAATCAAGACTGAGTACTACCCACAACCACAAAAACTAAGCTGGCAGTGAGTTACAGTGTGGCACACCAATTCATGATCACACCAAGGCAGGAGCAAGGGCTTCCCTAAATGTGTAGCTTAAAACCTCCTCAGCTACCTGAGTCTGATATCCAGCCCTTCTGGTTGCTATGAGTCACCCCAGAGTGGAATAGCCACTGGGTGGAGGGATCACATACCTGTTCCTCATCCTGTTTCCCCAGTAAATAGTGCCCCAGCAGATCTTCTATATGCGCTGCCTCCCCATGTGCCTCATATGATCAATAGTCTCCATCAGTCATCTTTCAATTCACCAAAATATATTAATATGCTCTATGAATGAAAATATAAAAAGGGTCAAAACAGTGCAGTTATGCTGAAAGGTGAAGGTCATCTCCTATTGAAAATGTAAGAAAGTTTGCTTTCTTACACTGATAAGACCCAACATGACTTTAGCAGAGACCTACAATTCTAACCAAGGGTTTATGTATATGCTTTCAGAAAAAGGACTTGAAACACGTGTTCCGATGAAAAGACTGCACAACAATGTCAAGAAATACCTAAATGGTGTTCTTGTCCTCATCCCTGCTTATACAAACCAGATAATTCCCCTTCTCTGGAAGTGTTAAACAGGATGTATGAGTTGCAATCATTCAGTCATACAGCAGTTAATAAAATATCATCAATTTGCTGTCCTCTCTCCCTTGCCTGTCTTTATAGAGAAGCTTGGAAATGCAAATTCTTTCTTTCTTTATCTCCTTTCCAGTTAACTGTGGCCTAAGAAACAATTATTGTCAACAAGATATTTCAGGACATCTGAGGATCCTCAAGATGATTTCACATTCTCGGTTAAAGAAACATGCCACCATTCCATTCTTACCAATTTATTCTGATCCTTAGATGAATGTATTGTCTGCAGCTGGACAAGATCATGTTATCACAAAGGATTCTAACTTTGTTGAACTAGAGAACTAATTGAAACGTTTGCCTTCTTTAGAATTTCTTGTACAATTGGAGATGTTACTCCTATATTTTTAAGTCATTATTAGTTGTATTTTCTATCTTTTTCTGTGGAACTATGTCCTGATTTGTACAATTATAGATGTAAAATTTTGTACTGTTTTGATTATCTTTGAACTTGATAAATGGCTTAATATTTGTTCTTGACAAATTATGTTTTATCCCTTTGTCAGCTTCTTTCATGGCACACATATTTTACTGTTGGATTGTAAAGATGTCCACTAAAGTCTTTAAAATTCACTTTTGAAATTAATGTTTATGATATATGCTTATACACAGTTCAACAAACACACACACACATATATAATAAAATATGTATGTTTTACTCTGAAATTCAACAAAAACAAATTGTCAAGTCTTAAACACTATGACCAAAAGTAATATTAGAAAACAAAATCATTTGTATGTTAAAAGAGGTCAAGAATATAATGGAAATTACTTTGCAACTGCTAGTTAGAGCTTTTATAACAGTACCCCAATTATATGGAGCACTCATATAAGCAGTTTTTTTCTTTTTCTTTTTTTGTAGTGGGCTTACAGAATATCTCAGGCAATTGCTAGTTTTCCAAGAAGTCCATTTTCCTCACTTTATGTATGAATTTATAAAGAATTGATATGTCAACATTTTCATACTTTTATTGGCTTTATAGTTCTGCTGTGTTCAGCAGCGATTGAAATAGTGCTAAGTTGAGCTGTCATATGAATTGTAAGGCATTTGATATTTATACAAGCAATGTATCTTGAAAAATATAAGTATTAAGTCATGTTTTTTTTCTTAATTCTGTAGAAGCAAACAGATACCTTATTAATAAAATTATTCAGAATGTGATTCTGTACTAGTAGACTTTTTTCAAGGACTAAAATCACAGTAGTCCCCAAAGACAAATTTCTGTGTGAGAAAATACAACAATAACCCAAACTCACTACTAATTTGACAAATATTTACTGATCTCCAAATATGTATCAAGTACTGTGTCTCCCTTCAAAACCTCTATGGTCTTTTGGAAGATAGGCAAAAAGAAATAAGCCATTGTATACTCTTTAGAAGTAGAGATGATGTTTTGGGAGCACATAAAAGGGATACTGAATCCAGTTTTGGAAATGAAAGCTAGCAGAAATAGGAGATAAGTGGATGAAAAGGAGTGAAAGGGATGAATAGACACTGTCGTGAGGAAACAAAAAGGTATAATACAGTCTAACAGCTGAACACTATTTAATTGAATATATTACCTCACCAAAGGGAGATGGTGACAGATGAAGAAAGGGTAAGGAACAATTCATAAAAGGCTTTGTATTCTATGCTAAGAGATTGGACTATGCCTATAGAGAACTAGAGGACAATAAAAATGTTTTAAGATGAAGAATGAGAGGATCAGGTTTATATATATATATATATATATATATATATATATATATAATTTTTTTTTTTTTTTTTTGCGTTACACGGGCCTCTCACTGTTGTGGCCTCTCCCGTTGCGGAGCTCAGGCTCTGGATGCGCAGGCCCAGAGGCCATGGCTCACGGGCACAGCCGCTCCGTGGCATGTGGGATCTTCCCGGACCGGGGCACGAAACCTTGTCCCCTGCATCGGCAAGCGGACTCTCAACCACTGCGCCACCAGGGAAGCCCCAGGTTTATATTCTTAAACACCACTTTGATCACAGTATAAAGCTTAGATTTTAGGTGGTGTGGAGTTAGGAGTGAATAGACTAGTAGCACCAGTAAACAGACTGTTTCATTGATTCCAGTGATAGGCAGTTGTCACTTAAATTAAATGAGTATCGACATAAAGATTTGTGAATGGATTTGCAAGCTAAAAAAGAAAGCAAATCGCTCTGTGTATTAAGAGTTATTTTTCTACTAAAGCAGAGAAGTCTTGCCCAAGTCTGTATATGTAAGTGCCAGAGGAGAAACTTACATGCAATGTTCTGATTCTAAATCATTTGTGTTTATAAAAACTTTGTAGTTGCTAAAGTAAAAGTTTTCTCTTCCTTTTGAACTCTCTCTCTCTCTCTCTCTCACACACACACACACCACACACAAAAGCTAAGATCCATGACAAGATACAATAAAAATATAACAATTCTATTTACACCTGATCTGGGAGAACTCATTTTCATTCTTATCAATATCTTTCATTGGATAATATGTCAAAGAATTTTTCATTAAATGAGAAATGTGTGTGGGAGCCTCTAAAATGCAAACATAAAACAAAAATCTGGAAATTCTGTAGTTAGACAGCAGTATATGGTTCATAATATTTTTTAAATGAATTACAGCAAATCAGTGTTGTTATAACTCCATTCAGGTATCGATGTTGGATGTTATACAGTTAATTTTCAAAAATGTTACCAAAATCATCGATTATGATTTGGAACAACAAAAAGGTGAATTATGAGACTGCTTTCTTTTCTATAAAATGATCAACAATTTACTTAACATTCATTCTTTAATTAAATGTGCACTGAATGTGGAAGACAAGTTTGCTGTACAAGAGAAGGCTTCTGCTTTTCTTTCCAATATAGAAAGATGCATGAGCAATTTCACACATGCTGAAAGTAATTCATACTAAGTGGTGGTGTTGGGGAAGGGATTAGACATAAGTTGAGAGGTTTCATTACGAATACCCAGGGACTGGGTGTTTAAAAACAAGCAAAAACCAGGCAAAATATGCTTTCCTTACTAGCATAATTTTGATCACCCAGGTTCACATGCTAATAGCTAGGTCATTAGCAGTGATTAACCATCTAACTTACCCAGCACGTAAGTTCAATTTTGATTCTTGTGCTGTTAGTGTTTGAGTACATTAGAAAGGAAACAGGTGGAAAGAAACAGTCATAGAAGGTGAATCACATCTTGACAATATTGTAATTTTATAATCCTAAATTCAGGCAACAGCTCTAAGATGGCATTTAAAATCTTTCCTTTCTATATTCCTACTTGATATCATTTGTAGTTAAGATGATTAAACTTTCTAGAAAAGAAAATTCCTGAGATTTGTTTGGATTTAGGGTGGACATGTGATCTGGTGACGGCTGGTGTTAAGCAAACATGAAGTTGCTATGCTGAATCTAATGTGGTGCCAAAAACACTTTCTCTACTAGGTTCCAAGAGTATTTAGTATATCTGGCACTAACTTGCTAAAGCATCTATTTATGTTTCAACCAAATCACAGTTTTCCATAGTCATAGCATTAGAGGGAACTTAGAATTCATAAAATAAAACCTTATTACAGTATAGATGGCTGATTCATAAAATTCCTTAAATATATTCACCTGGTGTCTGAACAACTGTAGCCAAAAGGACTTTCACAAAATTATTTTCTTAACTGTGAAATATTTCTAGTGACTAGAAAAATGATCCTTGCACAGAGCCAATATTTCTCTTTCCAGTTTCCAAAAATTTATCTTGAGTCTTTTTTTTATATCTACCTAAAATATTAGCATATACAGACATTAAATTTTCTCTTTTCTCTATGGAAATAGGGGAAGGGGAAAAATATTCAATTTTAGAAGTAGAGAATACACTTGAAGGAGATATACTAATTATATCCATGAGTCCACTCTCCCTGTATAAAAAGTGAGAAAAGTGTAACTCAAAGTACTAGAAAGTGAAAATCATTTTAAAAAGTACACCCATTTATCTATTTATTTATATTTTTGAGCACTTAATGTTTTTTCAGGTGAATAAATGATGAGAATATTAATTTTTCTGCATGAAACTGATCTATATTTATTAAAATAGTTAAATATTGAATAACTCCTAAATTCTATCTCTCCAAAGTCCTATAATCTCTTATCGATGTATGGAGGTTTTCAATTTCAAAAAAGTACCTCTTATGAGATGCTTTTTAAACTGCAATTTAAATAACTTTAAGAAAATTTGATATATGATCATTTGTTCAAAACTTCATTAAATGTTTGTTTCTTGCTCTATTTGGCAATGTGACACCCAGATAAGAGATAGAAAAGTTAAGTCTTGTGTCAAAGATTTAAGAAAAAGTAATGAACTGTCACTATATGTGTAAGTGAAATGGTTAAAATCTTACTGTCTGCTTAGGAAGTGATCGACACTCTAAATATTTTATGAATATTTACTCAATTATTCCTCAAAGCAAACTTAGGAGATATGTAATCATAGTATCATTATTTTATAGAAAGAAACTAAGAGACAGAAAAATTAAATAACTTGCTCAAGATCACACAGACAGAACATAATAGAATGAAGCTTTGAACGCCAGATGAATAATTGAAGACTCCAGGGCCTAATCTATTAACACTATGCTTGAAATGATACAGGTAAACATCAGATACCTATAAACACATACAAAAGGATGCTTTCATAAAGGATACTTTATATACTGGAAATCAGAGATCTTTTCTTGAGGACTGTGCTAAATGAGTTTTGGTTAAAAGGACAATTAAGTAAAAAAGAAATGGAGAAAGACATTACAGACCAAGGGACATTGTGATGCAGGTCATCGGGTATTGAAAGAACTTAGAATGTAATATTGTTATTAATACTACAAAGCAGGGACAAATAAATGATAGGTTTCAGAAATGAATACTGTATTACATACTTGAAAGTTGCTAAGAGTAGATTATATATATTCTCACCATACACACATATAAAAAGGTAATTATGTGAGGTGATGAATGTGTTAAATAACATTATTGTGGTAACCATTAAGAGGTATATATGTGTTTCAAATCATTAAGTTGTACACCTAAAACCTACACAATGTTATATGTCAATTGCATCTCAATAAGGCTGGAAAAAAAATGGGAAAAAAGGCAAAAATTTCTCAATTGAATATACTCCACTCTGAACTACGTCAATTATTTTATTTATTAGCATTTATCTAACAAAAATTTATAAATACAATTCTATACCCACTCTAATGAATATGTTTATAAATATATCAAATTCAGAGGTCTTCTTATTTGAAAACAATAAATAATGATGCTCATATAACAGGCATGATTCACAACCTAGAGCCTAGAGTACTTACCCCATTTTTAAAAAACATCTAGAGTATTTCCAGTTTTCTTTTCGAGAATTCAAAACTTTACATACAAATTTTGGTGTGACTCTTCGAATTTATGTCATTAAACAGAAAATATTATCAATAAAGATCAATTTATATTTTATATATTTATATTATAAATGCATATTTAAATAGAATAAAATCATAAAATTCAATAAAACCTCTTCGGGTAAAATATGAGTTACTTTATTTCAATTATAAATGGTGTTTGGAACTGTGCAAACTACAGTAGTGAATAAACTGTCACATAGTTATAAGAGATTTTGCATACTGAAACCTCTTTTATAAATGACTTTGCATCTAAAACTGCATAGGTACTCATCTTTTGGCTTTACATTCATTCCTAAAAAATAAATATTTGAAAATATAGCTGTTCAATTCTTGAAAGTTATTTCTCTTTAATTTAAAAAATGCTGCAATGTCATCAACTGATTATAAAAAGGTAACTGATAAAATATGTTGAATTAACTGTAAAATTTGTGGGCTAATATTTGATTCTAGATCATTTAGTACACACACACACACAACTTCAGTTCAAAGAGAACAGGATTCTTTTTTTAAATTAATTTTTGGTTTTGTTTTCCTCATTCTTTGGATTGTTGCTATAGCTTCCCTAGCTAAATAAATATTCTTTAAAACTGGATCATTCATTCCCTGATTTCAGTGCCATTTGTTTTATCTCCATCTTTACTCTTTTATCAAGTAAACACACAAGTTTACTTGATTTTTTAGATCTTTCAGTTTGTGGCTTGTATATGAGGCTATTTTTCTCTTGCTTAACTAATGAATAATGAACTATCTGCTGAATCAGAATCTTTTTACACTGATACGTGAATGAAAAGGCATGTGCATTACAACTTATACATAAGAATATCATATGTCTGCTGAGATTTTGAGCAATATGTGATGGCTTTCTTGAAGGAAATATCTATACATAAAACTTATTTATGAATTTAGAATAATATATCTGAAATAAGTTATTTATCTTTGAACTCTGCAAGACAGCATTTTAAGAAATATACTATAAGATTTATCTTGTTGAAATAGTAATGAAGATGGGAGAAGATCAATATAATTAGATAACTGTACTCAAAATGGAAAAATTATAAAAGAAGGTATCTTGGAACATCAAGGAAGAAAAAGGAACAATGAAAATAGAAGAAATATGAGTACATACAATACGTTATCCTTTTCCTTATGAACTTATAAATCATATTTAATAATTAAAACAAAAATTATACCACCATTAAGACAATAATACTTAAAAGTGTGGAAGAAAAAAGTATAAATGAAACTGAGTTTTCCACACATCACACAAAGTGGCAAAATATTTATGTAAATTGAAATATGCAGAGCAACCACTATAGAAATATACTCAAAATCATAATAAATAAATGAAGACAGAATCATGAAAAAAAAAGTTCAAGTAACCCTCATGAAAACAAAGCAAAAGAAACAGTTATACATACCAGAGAAACCAGATAGAAAACAAATAACAATATTGTTATTATTATTGTTAATTAGTATTATTGTTGTTAATAACAATATTGCAGACTAAAGCAAAAACACATCAATATTTATTTAAAATGTAATTGCTCATTAAAATACACCAGTCGAGAGACAGATTATCAGAGTGGATTAAAAAGTTCGATCCAGCTTGTTACTTATAAAAATCTATGCTTAAATTCAATTGCATACATAGCTTAAAATAAAAGGACAGAAAAAGATATAGCATGTAAATATTAACCATAAAAAGCAAAAATGACTATATTAATAAGTAATAAAATAGACTTTATAACAAAGAAAGTTACTACAGACAAAGAGGGACATACATAATGATAAGAGAAAGGATCAATCCATCAAAAATTCAAAGAAATCCTAAATATGTACATATCAAAAAACAGGTCCCCAAAACTTTTAAAGCAAAAGTTGATAGAACTGAAGGAGAAATAGACAAATCCACAATTACTGCAGGGGACTTCAAAAACCCCCTGTTTGCAACTGATAAAGCTACTAAACAGAAAATCAGGAAACATTTGGAAGAGTTGAACAATGTAACAAACAAACAGGATCTAATTTGTTATATATAGAACACTCCACACAATAAAAACAGAACACACATTTTTTTGAAGTGCTGATGTGTTATAGATGGAATTGTGTCCCTCCAAAAAAAGATATGTCAAAATCTTAACCCCCAGCACCTCAGAATGTGATCTTATTGAGTAATAGGGTTATTGAAGATTCAATTAGTTAAGTCAAAGTCAAACTGGAGTAGTATGGGACATTAATTCAGTATGACTGGTGTCCTTATAAGAAAGGTCAAAACAGACAGAAATGCAGAGAGAACACCATGTGAAGATAGAGAAGTGGAGTGCTGCATCTAGAAGCCAAACTAAGTCAAAAATTGACAGCAAACCACCAGAAACTAGAAAGATATAAGGAAGATTTCCATACAATGTTTCAGAAGGAACATGGCACTGCTAAATATGTTGTTGGAATTCTAGTCTCTAGAACCGTGAGAGAATAATACAGTTCTGCTATTTTAAGCCAACCAATTTGTGGGACTTTGTTATGGCAGTCCTAGGAAGTTAATTCATCATGGAAGATTCAACAAGAAAGACCATATCCTAGACCCTAAATCAAACTTCATAAAACAAGTTTAAAAGAATTTACATCTTAGAGAGTGTGTTTTCTGATCATATGTAATCAAGCCAGAAATCAACAGAAAGACAACAGGACTTTTTTTTTTTTTTTTTTTTGCAGTACGCAGGCCTCTCACTGTTGTGGCCTCTCCCGTTGCAGAGCACAGGCTCCGGATGCGCAGGCTCAGCGGCCATGGCTCATGGGCCTAGCCGCTCTGTGGCATGTGGGATCTTCCCGGACTGGGGCACGAACCCATGTCCCCTGCATCGGCAGGCAGACTCTCAACCACTGCGCCACCAGGGAAGCCCATAATAGGACATTTTTCAACATAGGAATTTAAAAAAACACACTTTTTAATAATCCATGGGTAAAAGGCATTCATAAAGAAAATTTAAAAAATAGATCTTAATTAAAATTAAAGTGAGACATATGAAAACATGTGAGATTCATCTAAAGTAGTGCTGAGGGGGATTTGTATCACTAAAGGCTTACATTAGCAATAAGAACAGTTCTCAAATCAATAACTTAAGTTTCTACTTAAAATACTAGAAAAAGAAGAGTATAATAAATCCACAATAAGCAGAGGAAAGTGAAAATAGGAGAGCAGTAGAGAAAACCAAATAAACAAATGTTCAAAATAAAATTTTAAATTTGATGAACTTCCAACAAGAATGACAAACATACAAATTGAAAAGACATGAATCATAAATATTAGGATTAAGAGACATATCACAATAGATTCTGTAGCTATTAAGAGAAAGATAAGGGGATGCTATGAATGGCTTTGAACTCATAAATTTGAAAATTTGAAGAAATGGACCAATTCCTCCATGACCATCAACAAACAAAACTCAACCAAGATAAAATAGATAGTACAACTCATCTTATAACCATTTAAAAATGTATTTGTAATTTAAAACTTCCCCTAAAAATAAACCCCCAGGCTGACATGGTTTCACTGGAGAATTCTACAAAATATTTAGGGAAAATTAAGAACAATTTTGTGCAATCTTTTTGAGAAGATACAGGAGAGACTCCTTCACATCTCTTTTTATGAGGCCAGTATAACTTTCATCCAATACTAGACAAAGAGTACAAAATACAAAATTAAGGAATGATATCTCTCATAAACTTAGACACAAAAATACTTAACAAAATATTAGCTAACTGAATCCAATAATGTATAAAAAACATTATGCACCATGATAAATTGTGATTTATCCCAGTTATGCCAGTCTGGTTTAAAATGAAAATTAATGAATATAATCCATTATATCAACACTCTAAAAAGAAAAATATGATCATATTAATTAATGCAGGAAATCATTTGACAAAATCCAACAACCATTCATTAAAAAAAGCTCTCAAGAAATTAGAAATAGAGGGGGATTATCTCCTCTTGAAAAGGGAATTCTATAAAAGCTTTCAGATAAATCATACTTAATGGTGAACAAATTTTTTCTCTCTGAGATTGAGAACAAGGCAAGGTTACCTTGTTCAACTCTCACCACTCCTTTTCAAATTATTGCTGGACATTTTAACCAATTCTATAAGGCAAAGAGGAAAAAGGCGTACAGGTTTTAAAATGATGAAATAAAACTATATTTATTTGCAAATGACATGATTGTATACATAGATAACCATAAGAAATGTACAAAAATAAAATCAGTGAAATAATAAGTGATTTAAGGAAAGTAACAGAATATAAGATGACACTCAAAAATCAACCCCATTACTATATCACTTTATACTAATATAAAGTTTATATATATATATGCACACAAAATACATAGTTATATATAACTATATATTGCAATACTAATACTAATATATCACAATGAGCATGCTGAAACTGAAAACAAAACAGAATACCATTTACATTCACTCCAAAGAAAATGAAATACTTAGATATAACTTAACAAAAGAGGTACAGGTCTGGTATGCTGAAAATTACAAAGTACTGATGAAAGAAATAAAATAATACTTAAATATCAATAAGTGGAAGGAAATAATTTGCTCATGGAGGTTGGAAGACATAGTAAAGATGTTATTTTTCTTTATGATTTACTTACTTCACTCCGTTTGACAGACTCTAGGCCCATCCAAGTCTCTAAAAATGACCCAATTTTGTTCCTTTTTATGACTGAGTAATGTTCCATTGTATATATGTACTACATCTTCTTTATCAACTCATCTGTTGATGGACATTTATGTTGCTTCCATGTTCTCGCTATTGTAAATAGTGTCACAGTGAACACTGGGGTGCATGTGTCTTTTTGAATTATGGTTTTCTCAGGGTATGTGTCCAGTAGGGAGACTGCTGGGTCACATGGTAGTTCTATTTTTAGTTTTTAAAGGAACCTCCATACTGTTCTCCATAAATGCTGTATATTAACACATATATGTGGAATCTAGCAAAATGGTGCAGATTAACCTATTTGCAGGGCAGGAACAGAGATGCAGACATAGAGAATAGATGTATGGCCATGGAGGGGAGGGGTAGTGGGATGAATTGGGAGACTGGGATTGACATATATACACTACCATATGTAAAACAGATAGCTAGTGGGAACTTGCTGTATAATACAGGGAGTTTGGCTCGATGTTCTGTGGTGACCTAGATGGGTGGGATGGGGGAGCGGGAGTTAGGAGGGAGGTCCAAGAGGGAGTGGATATCTGTATATATATATAGCTGATTCACTATGTTGTACAGCAGAAACTAATACAACATTGTAAAGCAACTATATCCCAATTTAAAAAAGAGTGAATAAAATGTATTTTTCACAAACCGATCTATACATTTAAGGCAGTTTTTATAAAATCTCATCAAGGGGCTTCCCTGGTGGCACAGTGGTTGAGAGTCCACCTGCCGATGCAGGGGACACGGGTTCGTGCCCTGGTCTGGGAGGATCCCACATGCCGCGGAGCGGCTGGGCCCGTGAGTCATGGCTGCTGAGCCTGCACATCCGGATCCTGTGCTCCACAATGGGAGAGGCCACAACAGTGAGAGACCCATGTACCGCAAAAAAAAAAAAAAAAAAAATCTCAGCAAGGATTTTGTAAACATTAACAAGCCTATGCCAAAATCTACATGGAAATGGGAAAGGGATAAGTCCTAGAAGAGCTCAAAAGATCTTGACAGAAAAGAACAGAGTGGAAAGAATCACTCTACTTGATACACTACACTAACTGAGACAGTATGGTCTTAGCAGTGGAATAGACATAGAGATCATTGAAACAAGATAGAGTACCTAGATATATCCACAGAAATATATTCAACTGATATTTTGAGAAAATTACAGAAGAAATTCAGTGGAGAAAGGATAGTCTTTTCAATAAATGATGTTGGAACAATTGAGTAACCTTGGAAAAATTGAACTTGACCTAAAATTAATATCTTATACAAAAAAATTAATTCAAAATGGATTATAGACTTAAATATAAAATAGAAAACTACAGAAATTTTAGGAAAAATAAAAAAACACTGGGGAATATCTTCAGGATCTAGGGCTAAGCAAACTGTTCTTAGAATTGACACCAAAATATGATCCATTAAAGGAAGAGAAATTCAGTAAAGTAGACCTCATCATAACTAAAAATACTTGTTCAATGAAAGCCCAATGTGAAGAGAAGGAAAAGACAAGCTACAGAGTTAGAGAAAATATTTACGAGTCACATATCTGACAAAGGGTTAGTTCTATAGCATACACAAAAATGTCTCAAAACTCAATAGTAAAACAAACAAACAAAAATCCAACTAAAAATGTTCAAATGACAGAACCAATGTTTTATTTAAGATGATATATAAATGGCAAACAAGCATATAGCAAGGTATTCAGATTTATTAGCCATCAAGAAATGCAAACCAAAACCAAAATGAGATATTGCTATACATCCATTAGGATGGCTAAAGTGAAAAAAAAAGTGACAAGACCAAATGCTTGTGAGAATGAGGAGAAACTGGGTTATCGATATATTGTTGGTGGAAATGTAAAATCATACTGCCTCTCTGGAAACAATTTGTCAGATTCTTATAAAACTAAAAATGTAATTATCACATACCCAGCAATTGCAATCCTGGAAATTCACCCCAAAGAAATGAAAAACGTATGTATACCAAAAAACTTGTATACAAATGTTCACAGTAGCTTTATTTGTAATAGCCAAAAACTGGGTGGGGAGGGAAGGTATGTTCTTCAACAGTGAATCATTCAACTAGTACGTCCATCTCATAGAATACTGCTCAGCAATAAAATGGGACAAGCCACTGATACACAACACAACTTAGATAAATCTCCATAGAATTATGTTGACTACAAAAGCCAGTCCCTAAAGGTTACATAATGTATAATTCCATTTACCTAACATTTTGAACTGATGAAATTATAAAACTGGAGGACAGATTAATGTTTACCAGTGTTTTGGGACAGAGGAAAACAAGGGGGGTGGGAATGATAAAGGTGCACTTATACAAGCATAACAGGAGGAATCCTCGTGGTGTTGGAACTGTGTAGTACCTTGACTGTTGTGCTGGATACAGAGATCTACAAAGGTGACACATGCATTAGGAACTTAATACACACACACACAAACACACATGCATGCATGCAAAAACACATGAGAATAAGTAGAACTGAAAAGATTTGAATAAGATTAGTGGATTGCATCATTGCCAATATCCTTCATCTAATATTATAACCATAGTTTTGCTGGTACCATGGGGAATTGGAAAAAGTGTACAAGCAATCTCCCTGTATTATTTCTTGCAACTGTACATGAATCTATAATTATCACAATATTTTTTGAAGTTTTTTAGATTATGAACCTCAGGTAGGCAAAGAAATTATCAAACTGACAAAATAAGTATAAAAATTCTATAGAATAAGATGAGATATAATATACTTCAGGCAAATTCTACTAGTTCAAATGAAAGAGAATAAATATAATTTATTGAAACAGCCACTATGGAGGACAGTATGGAGGTTCCTTAAAAAACTAAAAATAGAACTAACATACAACCCAGCAATCCCACTACTGGGCATATACCCTGAGAAAACCATAATTCAAAAAGAGTCATGTACCAAAATATTCACTGCAGCTCTATTTACAATAGCCAGGTCATGGAAGCAACTTAAGTATCCATTGACAGATGAATGGATAAAGAATATGTGGCACATATATACAATGGAATATTACTCAGCCATAAAAAAAACGAAATTGAGTTATTTGTAGTGAGTTGGATGGACCTAGAGTCTGTCATACAGAGTGAAGTAAGTCAGAAAGAGAAAAACAAATACCATATGCTTACACATATATATGGAATCTACAGAAAAAAAAAGGTTCTGAGGAACCTAGGGGCAGGACAGGAATAAAGACGCAGATGTAGAGAATGGACTTGAGGACACAGGGAGGGGGAAGGGTAAGCTGGGGCGAAGTGAGAGAATGGCATGTGTATATATATATACTACCAAATGTAAAATAGATAGCTAGTGAGAAGAAGCCTCATAGCACAGGGAGATCAGTTCGGTGCTTTGTGACCACCTAGAGGGGTGGGATAGGGAGGATGGGAGGCAGGAGATATGGGGATATATGTATATGTATAGCTGATTCACTTTGTTATAAAGCAGAAACTAACACCCCATTGTAAAGAATTTATATTCCAATAACGATGTTAAAAATAAAAAAGAAAACAGTGGGGGAACAGAGTGGATGGGGCACAAGGAAGAATGACATTTCTCTGATTGTAACTCTTCTTGTTGTATCAATTTATGCCAGATATTAAGGGAGTTGTTTTAACAATGTTTGGCAAATAGAAACACAGGAAACAGCTAGACAAGTCTTCCACTTGCCAAATCTGAGAAACATTTGAACACCACAATAGATTTGGACAGTAATAAACTAGAAACCATTCAAAATAAGAATTCATGACTTCAAATTAATGACAGACACACAGACAGTTGGGTGGATGATAGATAGATAGATAGATCAGTAAAAAAATAGAGTGTGAGCTTACAGATGTTGAGTGATGGTTAGTAAATGTAGTGGAATTGTAGCAATGGGGAAATCATTTTTTAAAAGATCACAGTATAGTTTGGTATAAGCAAGAATCATCAGTGGCTACTAAACTCAGTGGAAGGGATGAACATCAGGTTATTTGTATCATGTGAAAGTGTCTCTGCACTGACAGCATATTACTTGTAAGGGAAAAATGTTATCCAATGTATACTTGGTATAACACCTTGGTCACTCAGTCAAATAAATTTTACCATTAAGGGTCATATGGATATTGTGTGCCTTCTTTCAATTATCTTGCTTCATTCAATTCTCCAAACTTCAGTGAGCATGATTAATAAAAATATTGTTTGACAATATCACATGCTTTTGGTGGTCTTTCATGCATTTAGAATTAGGTTCAACTTCCTTAATAGGGCTTAAAAGATATTTCAAGACCTAGAATATTTCTGGACTGTTTTAGATCAATTTTCTACTTTGGTGTATTTTGCAAACAATATTGAACTTCTTTTAGTTTCTAGAATGTTTCATGTTCTTTCTACTTTACCTTTTCTCATACTGTGTTCCCCCTGCCAACAAAAATCTTCTCTATACTCTACACTTCATACTCTATTGGGGCTCTCCTTGAATCTACAATTCCTCCTTAGAATCCCAATGAGTCTCCCATTCCCTTTTTTATAGTTTTTCTGTAATGAAAAACTATGTCCTTTTCCCGATGTATGTTTTAATCACCTCCTCTTTACCCAATTGCTGAGAGAGGGAATCCCACCCTAAGATTACGTCACTGTCTGAACACATAACATCCAACCCTGGATAGATGAAGTAGACAGAGGTTTATTAGGCATATCTCCTCACAGGTCAGTGTTGGGGACGTTGTACGCCATGCAGAGTCACACAGGGTCTGCACTCAGAAACAGAGTGAACAACAAGGGGCTATATGAGGCAGGCTTTGTAGTATCAAGAGGTGGAGGTGCCCCTTGATTTCCACAGGAGAATGTGATTGGTTTGAGTGACTAATTCTGCAGGATGGCAGGAAACTGAAACCTTCCACTCAGGAATAAGTAGGAATTGCACCTGGGCCATGTGATAAGGAGTGCTACTCGACCAAGGGACCTTATCTATAGGAACAGAGTGGGGATGGAACTTGTTGTTAGACCATTCAAAGTCCTCCCAATTTTACCAGATGTAAAGGGAGTACAGCATGTTACTTATTCAATAAAAATGTGTAAATTTTAGTTTTCTTTTCTCCCCAAACCATGATATCCCCTTGAAAATGCCACTTCTAATCAACTCAGCCATCCTCTGCACTCCTAAACACATTTGGCCCAAACTGTGACTTATAAAAATAATACTTCATACTTTGTGTTTCAGAAAATTTATACTGAATTTATTTATACTCTCAAATCAACTTGTAGTCTATTTACCAAAATGTTTTCCAATACATATTTATGGCATTATTTAACACAGGCTGCCTATAATTTTTGATATATATGTAAGATGAAAAATATTACAACCATCTAGGGTTTAATTTGCCAAAGCTTCCTGATGATACTAACTTGACCTTTGTATTATACTTAGCAGATTGCGACTTTTTTCCCACAAGAGTTGAATGGATTTTGATTTACCATCATTTGAAATATTTAATTATACAACTACATAAAAGTTCTGAGTTTAAGTAAAAACTAGTTGCAATGTACATTTGCTCTGTGTATCATTTATGGTGTTTGAAACCTCTGAAATGAAATGTACAGCTTCTTGCCTTATGATCGCATTTTCACAAAGACTTGAAACACTTTTGAGTTGTGCTTTGAGGAAAAACTATTTAAATATATTTTCAAGATGAGTTTACTGACATTTCAAAGATGACATCTTAGACTTTTCTTTCAAATAATTTTTTTTTTTTTTCAGTACGCAGGCCTATCACTGTTGTGGCCTCTCGTGTTGTGGAGCACAGGCTCTGGACGTGAAGGCTCAGCAGCCATGGCTCACGGGCCTAGCCACTCCACGGCATGTGGGATCTTCCCGAACCGGAGCACGAACCCGTGTCCCATGCATCGGCAGGTGGACTGTCAACTACTGTGCCATCAGGGAAGCCCTCAAATAATTTTTTAACTGACTTATTTACTTATTCCACTTGAATTTATCACTGAAACAATCACAAAATTTATTGAAATTAGGCTAAGTCTGTGATCATAACCTGACCAATCAACTCCTCAAAGAATATCCAAACTCTATCTCTCAATCATTCACTAATACTTCATTAAATAGTTATTAAAGTGTTTCTGATCTGGACATATATTCTGTTGAATGTTAGGAACAGAGTGGCAAATAAGTCAGATATGACTCATTTCCTAACAAACTCAAGTCAGTAGAAATATCAATTTAGAGAAAAATTTCTTAGGAAGATCTCATTCTACTTAGTGTTTTTACAAGGACAAGCCACGATATTAAATTTATAAAAGTATATTAGCTCTAGGAATCCAACCCCAGTCAGTGGAAGATGAATTGGATATATTCAAATATTCACAGCATTAGGTACATAGATCCCACATAAATATCCAATTGTATTCCTCCTACTCTTAGTATTAACTTATGTTCTTAAAAGAAAATATCATAGGAGAAAATATTTGAAAATGAAGCAACTGACAAAGGATTAATCTCCAAAATTTATAAGCAGCTCATGCAGCTCAATAGCAAAAAACCAAACAACCTAATCCAAAAATGGGCAGAAGACCTAAATAGACATTTCTCCAAAGAAGATATACAGACTGCCAACAAACACATGAAAGAATGCTCAACATCATTAATCATTAGAGAAATGCAAATCAAAACTACAATGAGATATCATCTCACACCAGTCAGAATGGCCATCATCAAAAAATCTAGAAACAATAAATACTGGAGAGGGTGTAGAGAAAAGGGAACACTCTTGCACTGCTGGTGGGAATGTGAATTGGTACAGCCTCTATGGAGAACAGTATGGAGATTCCTTAAAAAACTAAAAATAGAACTACCATATAACCCAGCAATCACACTACTGGGCATATACCCTGAGAAAACCATAATTCAAAAAGAGACATGTACCAAAATGTTCATTGCAGCTCCATTCACAGTAGCCCGGAGATGGAAACAACCTAAGTGTCCATCATCGGATGAATGGATAAAGAAGATGTGGCACATATATACAATGGAATATTACTCAGCCATAAAAAGAAATGAAATTGAGCTATTTGTAATGAGGTGGATAGACCTAGAGTCTGTCATACAGAGTGAAGTAAGTCAGAAAGAGAAAGACAAATACCGTATGCTAACACATATATATGGAATTTCAGAAAAAAAAATGTCATGAAGAACCTAGGGGTAAAACAGGAATAAAGACACAGACCTACTTGAGAATGGACTGGAAGATATGGGGAAGGGGAAGGGTAAGCTGTGACAAAGCGAAAGAGAGGCATGGACATATATACACTACCAAACGTAAGGTAGATAGTTTGTGGGAAGCAGCCACATAGCACAGAGAGATCAGCTCGGTGCTTTGTGACCACCTAGAGGGGTGGGATAGGGAGGATGGGAGGGGGGGAGATGCAAGAGGAAAGGGATATGGGAACAGATGTATATGTATGACTGATTCACTTTGTTATAAAGCAGAAACTAATAAAAAAAGAAAATATCATAAAATAATTTAATTTAGGGTAGGTCATTTTATGTAACTAGCATCTTGTGATATTTTATTAGAACACTTAAGAATAAGTAGAACCCACCAAATTTTGAATAATGTTTTATTTCTTTATGTTGCCATTATAATGGTGATTATGTCCTGAAATGTTGTAAAGTATTTCCAACATTAAGCTAAGATTATAGCTGCTTTGATACTCAGCATAATACAAGGCATTTCAAGGAATAAGCAGTATTTTAAATTTCCCTAGTGAGGTCAGTCATCAGAAAACATACTAAACAAAAGAAAGCAACAAAAATTAAATAATACCTAATAAAACCAAAAAATATAACCAATAAAACCAAAATACCCCACAGATGTCTTTAAAAGAGGACACAGAAGAACAAAAGCAGCCTGTTTTTGAAAATGCCATCAGTTTCTGCTTATATTGGGCTTTTAACTGTTGTGGAAATTACTCTGAAAATGGTGGGACTAATCCTATTGCGATAACCAGGGAAATGGAATAGTTGGTAGATCACAGAAAAAGAATCCAATCATCTAGTTAACTTCAGGGACTACTAAGGTGATTGTCTGAATGTAATTATACCATTACTTTTTACAAAATTATATTAGCATATTTTAGTTTGGTTTAAAGTTACTATTTTGGTTTTCTTACAGTGGCCTAATTGAGAAAAAAACTGAATTCTGAAGACAAAGAATGTAATTGAAAAGTGCAAAAATAATTCACAGGTTTGCAATAGTATTTTGGCAGGTTAAATTTCACTCCCACAGTGATTTGAATGAAGAGCTCCGAGAGAAATGGTCTGGGTGCAAAGCAACCCTAAACAAATTTTGTGAATGCATTAGTCAAGCAACATACATGCAAAATGAAATTGACAAATTCAGTGCCGAACTATTCCCCAAGTCTATTGGAAACTAGAGTCTGTGAGTTAGCTTTAAGCAACTTATGAGATAGGGATTCCATCTATTTTTCTTATATTTTATTCCATTCTATGAGTTATTTTAAGGTGATTCCACAAATGCCACAGATCTAAACTGTCTTTTTTTCAATACATAAATCGTACTGTTGTTTCTTCTGCTCTTAAATATGATTATGATATGATTGCTTTGGAGAAATTCACAACAGTTCTTTTACAAAATAGAATTTAAATAGGTCCTAAGAGATTGATACTGTGAGGTGGTTTCACCATTAAGATGTTTTTACGATATGTAAAATATAGGTTAAAGTGTGGTTATCAGAACCACATGGTCTTTTTTACACAGCAAATGTGGCTCTCCATTTCCACCCCCATCCTGGATATGGCTATTAGGAGTTAATAAATCCAACACCCTCCCTTTTCTGCCACATCCACCTTCCTCTTTCCTCTAGTAACTCACTGCTGTAAGGCAGTACGGTTAGGCAACTACCCCCACATGACCAATGTGGACGATGAGACCAGGGTGCCATTTTTCTACAGTGTAGAGCCCAACCAATATCTTCCTCTTCAGGGTTTGTTAGAAATAAATGGAAAAACTAGGGTACTGTCCCCAAATAACAATATAGAAACACTGACACCGAAGAAGTGGCAACTCCTGGAATAGACCTCTACTCAACACATGCTGTGATCAGAAACACACCTGAAGGAAAATATCCTGATCCTAGAAAGTATGACGCAAATGGTCTATTACTTCTATTGTTCTAAATGGGCCCCCAACTGGGCTAGTATTTATCCACGTCACACTGCTCACTTTGAAAATTACAGCGCTGAGGACATTTGGGTAAGGAGAGATGTGGTAACCACCCACAGACAGAACAATTCTAATGCACAAGCTTGTCATCAGGCCCTCCCAAACTACTCTTGCAGTAGTCTAAAATCAATTAGTAAGCCAAGAGCAGAACCACTCAAGAAGCTAGCCAAGAATCAACGATCATGGCTGTTGCATCCTGCTTACAGTGACAGTTGTTTTATAAGATTTAAGGATTCTTTTAATGATGGGACTCAACACACTGGCACTCTGGATAAATGAAAGGCAGAACTCTATGTTAGTTACAACTCTAAAAGTGAGAAGGTCACCAGCCAGAGTCACACAGGGGCTGTACCATGGAGCAGAGTACAGCAAGCTGGAATTGTAGGAAGCAGTTTTTGTCTGACTCGTGGGATTGGGTGAGCTAGGTTTTGCTAACTCCCTGTAGTTTGTCTAATTTGAGTAACCATACAGGCTCAGGGACAGATTGGGCTGTCCCTATTTGTCTGTTACGTAGTATGGGTACAGTTAGGGTGGGTGCATATTGACCCTGGTGTTTGAGCACCTTACTAGGGAAGTGGCTGGGTGTGGACTTAACAAGTTGTTGGAAAAGGGGAACTGCCCAGTCTCTAGCCAGGGACTCAAAACTTTTTTGTTGTTGTTGTTTATTTATTTATAATTTATTTTATTTATTTGGCTGCATTGGGTCTTCATTGCTGCTCACAGGCTTTCTCTAGTTGCAGCGAGCAGGGCTACTCTTCGTTGCAGCGTGCGAGCTTCTCATTGAGGTGGCTTCTCTTGTTGAGAAGCACAGGCTCTAGGCGTGCTGGCTTCAGTAGTTGTGGCACATGGGCTCAGTAGTTGTGGCACGTGGGCTCAGTTGTTGTGGCGCATGGGCTTAGTTGCTTCACGGCATGTGGGATCTTCCTGGATCAGGGTTTGAATCCATGTCCCCTGCATTGGCAGATGAATTCTTAACCACTGTGCCACCAGGGAAGTCCCAAAACATTTTTTGTTTTAATTCCAGTGAAAGCCGGATCTTAGAGACCTCAGGATTATACAGGGGCAAGCACTGGGATGTTCTGGGATAAAAGAAAACAGCTGAATGCTCCTGATGCTGAAGGCCTCTCCTCCCACACTAGTTCTTAGAATCTGGCTCACACCATTTATCATGAAAATCCAGGAGGCCTAGCCAGACAACCCCATTACAGTCACAGTGCAGGGCATCTTGCTCCAGAGGCTGGGCCAGGCTGGTAGGAACTGGCTCTGGACCAAAGGCTGGGCAGGGAAGAGACCACCTGAGGCTGGAATCTGTGAGAGAAGTGCACATACTTTGGTAGCAGTTTTTAAAGCCTTACAAGATCTGGAATGAGGAATGGACTATACACTTGCAGTGAGTATATAGTGTTTCCTCAAGGAACCTTAGTCTCCCTTTTAATCAATGAGTTCTGGGCTTAAGAATTGGTTAAACTGTGGAAAGTAAGGAGGTCTGGGGCAGAGCAAATTTGTGTGGTTTTGGAGAAGGCCCTGGTACAGAATGTGGCATGAAATACTCAGGTGTTATGCTCTGGTGAAAACCTGCCAGGTGTAAGGTCAATCTAACCTTTTATAGAATCACCTCCTACAGGTGTAGCTACAATCAGAGTTGAGTTGAAAACATATGATGAGGGAACTGTAAGGCTTTGCTACAAGGGCTTTCTTAGACTCATTTTAATGTGGGACAAAAGTCACAAAGAAATTTAATTGACAGGTGAATTTCTTTGTCCATTGTGAGATATTTGTATTATTTCACAAACATGGTTTTTAAAATACAACTTTCTCCATTGAAAGTCTTTTCAGATCCACTCTGCCATGTGTCAGGGATAATGTGATGGATGGTTTTTCTGGTAATCTTATTTGAATCTCAAAATAATTATCCTAAAACATTCTCAACACTGCTAATTCATCTCCTTAATTTATTTACAGTTTGGTGTTCTTTTTATTTCCATTATTGAGGAAGTGGTTTGGGAGGTCAGGTTTCCCTCTATTAAGTGTTACAGGTATTGGTGGGGAAGAAGCCAGGAGGATTGAGGTATTGTTACAAAGTATCTGACAACTTTCCTTCGCCCTTGAGGAGAAAATAAACTATGTTCATTTATGAAATATAAGACAAAATAGTAAACTATGAGCTTTTAATGACGATTAAATTGCTTTAAATTTTATAGTAACCCTAGATTTTCTCACAATACCTGACATGAGAGAGGCTTAAGAAGGGCATACTAGATAAATGAATGAAAAATGTCCAGTACACTTTACACCTTTATCTAACCTTAGGTTTCAACATTGCATTCTTCATAGCCTTGCTAACTGCACTCATTACTGAGAAGGATCTCAGTGTTCCAAACTCCATTTCCCTGTGTTCATTGTCCTTTACCATTTTCAATGTTTCCTGTTGAAAATTTCCTTAGTTTTGAAGTTTTTGCTTAATTTTTTTTCAGTCTCTCTTTCCATACATAAACCTCCACCATATATTATACATCTTTCACGGAACTTATGGAGGTGTTATACCTTTAAATTGTAGGTATTTGTATAAGTATTGTACATTGCCTGTGTTATTCTATCTTTGTTTTGTTTCTTTGATTAGACTCTTTCAAAGGATCTATAGAGTATTTATTAGAAGGATGATGGTAATAAGTTTAGGGAAATATTTTTTAAATATAAAAATGTTATTTCTTTGAATATGGTGAACAGGCTGCCATGCAACAAATCACTTGTTAAACACTGGGGATACAATAGTGAGTGAGTCATACAAAATCATTGTTCCCATAAAGCATATCTAATGAAATAACAGATAAGAAATACGCAATTATACAAGCTCTAGATGAACACCACTAAATTCTATAAGTGAAAAGTACAAGGTATTATGAAAATTTATAAATGGAGACAAGCACTTACCTGATGAACAGGTATTTGAATTTGTCAGAAAACTGAGTAAAAATTATTGTCTTAATCCATTCTAGCTGCTGTAACAAAATAAAACAACTGGGTAGCTTATAAACATCAGAAATTGATTTCTCACAGTTTTGGAGTCTGGCAAGTCCAAGATCAAGGCTCTGTCAGATTCTCTGTCTGGTAAGGACTGGCTTCTTTATAAACAGCCATCTTCTTATTGTATCCTCACAGGTGAAGGGGCAAGGGAGCTGTCTTGGGCACTAATCCATCATGAGAGCTCTGCTTTCATGACTGAATCGCCTCCAAAAACCCCAAATTCTAATACAATCACATTGGTCATTTCATTTTAACGTACGAATTTGAGGGTGACACAAACATTCAGACCATAGCAGTTGCCAAGCAAAGGATTTTATTATTGAAGTTATTTTGTTTTGAAAGAATAGTGATGACTGAGCATGTTAATAGAACATTTAGAAAGTTGAAGCTTAGCTCCTTGGAAGAAAATATGTAAGAAACTTTGGCTGAGACATTGGGATCCTAGTAGACTTGGTGTGAAGCTAATCAGTGGCTCCACTGTGTAAGGCATTTTGGATGATGCTACAGATATTTCACATTCTAGGGTCATTCTTTGTAAATTTTATCTATAAATATGTTTATCACAACATTAGTTCTAATATAAATATTGGAAAAACTCTAAAATTTAAAAATTATTAAATGAGCCAATGTATGTTATATAATATGGTAAAATATGTTTCTGCTAATATTGTTTATAAAATATTGAATGACACAAGAAAACACATAAGTTCAGTTGAAAGAATTCTAGTGCACCAGTGTGTATATTATATAAATGTAACTAGATGGCAGTCCTATATGTATGGGGAAAACATGCATAGAAAATTATGTGGAGCAATAAACACTGAATATTTTTTAAACTCTGATTTCATTTTAAAATTTTCTTCTGTAAGCTTTTTCAAGTTAGATAATAAAAATGACATATCTTACATTTTACAGAAAAACCTTATACATGGTTGTTGATATCATACAAGGTATTTTTAGAATATGTTGTTCAATATATTTCCTAATTAGTTAAGATATCATGATAATAATATAGATCATATAGAGCCTTGGCTGTCAAAAAGATTAACTTTATCAGAGTACATGATTAATTTACACATACTTCATAAAAATCATACAGATGCATATAGTCATTTCAGGGCACTGAGAGGGAAGATGATATTGAAATTTAATAAAAGTGCATTCAGTGAATATAATATAGAGAATATTAAAGTAGCAGTGAGCCTCAGAAGTAGTCTAAAAATCCCCATATTTTAAACAAGTAACTAAGGAGTGGAATGGTTTAATTATTTGTACAAATTATAGTGTGTGTGAGGAATAAAGTCACACCTAGAAACAGTGGTTCTTTGTTTTTGTTTTTTTTTTTTTGAGAGTTCAGGTCTGTATTTTCTTTTTAAACATCTTTTTTGGAGTATAATTGCTTTACAATGGTGTGTTAGTTTCTGATTTATAGCAAAGTGAATCAGCTATACATATACATATATCCTCATATCTCCTCCCTCTTGTGTCTCCCTCCCACCCTCCCTATCCCATCCCCCCTAGGTGGTCACAAAGCACAGAGTGATCTCCCTGTGCTATTATTTAGGAGCCCAAGTGTATTTGGTTAACACACCAGACTGGACTCAAATTGTATGTGTGAAATTTGCTCTGACCAATCATCACATTTTCTGTTTCAGGTTATGCTTGGTCTAGAAATATTAGTAGAATATATGTATTTCTTATTTTTTCTTACATGTTTTCTCTAACTACTAAACTTCCACAAATAAAATATTTCCACAAAATAAACTTACAAAAAGCACATGCTTCTTGCCACAAAAAAATCCATCATTTTAAGAGTTAAGAACACAAGTTACATATACATGTGAACTAGATTGTAACAAAAACATCAATTCTTTTGGCTATCATCTTTGTTATCATTACCTGTTGTTGGGACTGAATCAATCTTGAGGTGATCTGCATCAATCGTTAAAACAGCTTACATGAGCAGATCAGTTATGCCGTGGAACACACTTACTCTGCACATGTGACCACGGCATTAGACTAAATCTGTTAGCTTTTTAAAAGCTAATAACTATTATCTTTCCAGTGTACATGTTTCCTTTAGAGCTGCATAATTTTTTCATTGTCCTTTTCTTGTCCTGCCTAAACATTTTCTACCTTTTGTGTAGAGGAAGAGCAAAGACTGAGATAATATATTTAAAGTAAAATATCCTTTTTTTCTTTACCTTTTCAAAGAATATTTAATTTCTTTGTTAGTGTTCAACAAATTTTCTATCTCTGCAATAAGTCAAATGAAAAATTAGTTTTATAAAGCTTATATAAGCACTTAACGATATAACTAAATTGAAATATATTACATAATTCTTATTTGAATAAATATTTCTACTATACATAGCAGAATTGTTAAGCACTAATGTTAAAATTTTGAAGTAACAGTATTGTTAGTGATCACTGCTTTAAAATACTCTTTTTAAAATATTTATGTCTTGCCAGTATAAGTTCAGATCCCTTTTCTAACAGAGATGTTCAGGTCCTCTCTGTTTCCTTACTTGCACATTTGTCTCCACATTATTAAACACCTTGATCTTCCCTACCTTTGAAAAACAGATTATTTTGTCCAGATGGACTAATAGTTTTTGAGACCAATGATATACTTGTTATAATCCATCACAAGGTGTTGAGTTTAAAGTCAAATAAACTGACAATATAATACAATGTGAAAAGTGACTTGATAGCAGTAAAATTGCAGTGCCATGGAAGAACAAAAAATACTATGTAATCTGAAAAGTAGGGGATAAATAACACCTTTCTGGAGGAAAAGACCCTCAGTACAAGTCTTACAGAATCAGTAGAAGCTAAACAGGAAGCAGCTACTCAGAAAGGAAGAGCAAGCAGCAAGTTCAAAGTTAGAGCTGTGAGACAATGTCTCTGCACTTGTGACTAGTATATTTTTCTCTTATTTATTAAATTAAAATTCCTCTCATTTTGGCCTTGGCCAGTTGTTCTGAGTCTACTTCCCTGGGACCTTTAAGACTTGATTAATTTATTTTGTCAACAACCATGCTGAAATCTGGATGAAATCTGTCTACTCACATTTCCTTCATATAAGAGTACATAAATGCTGCCAATGATAAAAATGAGTTCAAATTGGGCCTAATTATTAGGATGTACTAATGATAAAAATAGGTGAATAGTATTTATTTACTGAATCTGAGAAATAAATATGTAATAAAATAAATGAATGATGGAGGTTATAGTACATAATGGGGCAATAAAATGTATAGTGTGAGATTCCCATGTGAAGCACGATAGAACATTTACATTTTTGTTAAGTTCAAGGATGCTTACAATTCTGAGGGATATGGTTTACTGAAAGAAATGGGTAAATAGATAGGAAAGAACAAAAATATTTGCCACTGAGACCACAGATATGGGGTGATCTGGAACACCCACAATCTCACAAAGCCAGAGGGTGGTGAGTCTTGCTTGAAGACAGCCCCCAAAGAATTTACTTAGGGAGGAGAGAATGAGAGAAGTAGAAAGCTTAATGGATGCAAGGTTGCAGGGAGAGCCCCGGAGCGTGGGTGCCACAGGTATACCAGTTGAAGCACCATGGTAAGGAGTAGACAAGCAAAACTGTAGGAACCATGGAACGAGAGGTCTGAAGGAAGTGTTCTTCACTAAAAAAGCAATATTTGGAGGAAGGCAAAGATGAAGGACAAAACAAAAAGGTGGAGAGAGTTAGGGGACACGTGATTGTATAGCACACGATCTTTTTTAGTATTGTCAACATAATAATAGAGCGTGATAAGACAAGCTTCATCTCAAAAGGGTTAATTCTGAAATATATATAGCTATTAGTGATGGATCGATTTGGTAACACTCTAATACACTATGTTTACATCAGTGTATAACTTTGAAAAGGGAAGCTGAAATGTAATGTAATGAAAACATATTTTAGGGAAAAAAGTTACTTTGAGTTAATATGTACTCTCCTTGCAAAGGGCATTTTCTCCTGTGGTTCCTTGGCAGACTTGGTTTTGAGAGAATATTATCTCTTTCTACTGAGAAAATATGGAAGGAGAGCATTATTTCTTAAAATATACAGAATTTTAAAAGAATTGAAGCAGGAAAATATATTGTGAAAAAATCATTTAAAAAGGTATTATTAACATGACTGGGCCTTCTCTTTGTAGCTGGTATAGCAGGCTTTAGTGCCCTGTGAGACAATCACATTTATATTTTATTTTTTTCAACTAATATCTGAAGTCTGCATTTACCAAATCTGCCAAGAAGCTCACATTTTTCCTTCATGAAGCTCACTTATCCCCAAATCATTCTAGAAATTCAGGGCTATTTAATTCAAAAAGTAAGTCCCTCCACAAAAGTCAGGAAATGGTAACTGACAGAACTAACACTATTGGTACTGTTATCATTGCCACATAGCATCGATATTAAAACTGCTCACAGCATTTATTGGAAGCTTATTCAACACTTGAGACTCCACTGTGCTAGGTTTTAGAGCCTCCAGAATGGTGTTTCCTAGCTCGATTTTAAGACTATAGCTACTTTAGTTTATATATGCTCACATGCTGTTGTCAAGACAAACATGGACCTTAAGAACTTTCAACTTCGACACAGTCTCCCACCTTACCTCACCCCATTCTACCCCCTGCATCTAAACTAACAACCAAAAAAAAAAAAAAAAAAAAAAAGGAATTTTGAGGAGTGTAGGTTATTATTCCAGAGTCCTGTTGCTATTACGTTGAATTACACTATGGATCATTTCATAACAATGGTGGGGACCGTTCTAGTCTACCTAATGATACTGACCATCAAAAGAGAAGTTTTGGTATTGGTTTATTTTCCGAAGTCTTGAAACCTTTTTAACACTTCCATCACCTCTCATTAGAAGCCACTTCTGATCTGCAAGTGTTTTGGAGGAGAGACATTTTTTCAAGCCACATCTGTTCCTGTGCTCTTTTCTCCCTACTTATGATAAATGAGCAAAATGGAACATTGAACATCATGACCGATAGGTATAATCATAAAATCAGTTTAGTTTTTGGTCATAATGTGTCTCCTTTAATTCATAGATTAAAAAATGAAACTAATTCTTCCTTTTCCTCGGTATGAATCTGGGGCAGGCCTTATAACTTTTCTGGTCTGTGTTAGCCAAAATTACCGTGGACATTGCAAATTACAATGCACAGTCAATTGAGTAATTAAAACTCTTGTCCAATATTTTAAATCAACACTTCACACCTAATCAATATGAAGTTTTCTTTCCTTCCCTAGTCAGGTATGTTTGTGGAAGCTACACTTTGCAGAAGGTGTGCAGTTGCCTCTCCCTTTTTCACTCACTTCTTCCATTTGCTAACTGTTGTCTCTGACTCTTCTGGCTTCAGTGGAATGTAGAGAAAGGAGAGAGGTCAGGTAGTTGGGGAAATTTGTACCCAATTGTCTCTCTGGACTAGGCAAATGCTTGATACTGACGCTTGCTTGGGTGATTTTGTGCATTGTCTGAGACATCAACCCTGTGTTCCTCTGGTTGTACATCCTTGTAGAAGGCTCCACCTCTGCTTTGGATGATTAGTCACCCTGAGCCCCAGGTTTTTTAGTGTATATCTTCATACAGACTTTTCTGCTATGGTACAATTTTCCCAGAATGAATGTATCTTGAAACATGCAGAGGCTTCTTGTTAAAATTCATATAATATTAACACTTTCTTACAAATACACACACACACACACACATGCATCATTAATAAAAAAATGACTAATAAAAAGGGTGCTATTTCTCATAATGTAGAATCTGTTCTGAGATTACAGGACATCAATGACACAAAAATGATGACATGTTTGTGAAGTCTGCCTTACTAGCTCCCTGGTGCTTAGGCTGTCTGCTTTAAGTCCTGCCAGTTGCTTTGTCACTCTACTCCCTCTTCTCCTTTCACTGTTCCTTCAGTCCAGAAGTTTTAAATTTTCACTATACATTGGGATAACCTGGGGAAATTTTAAAAACTTCTGTGGCTCAGGCTCTACTCCATAGATTTGTATTTAATTGTGCTGAGGTGCACTCCTGGCATAAATATATTTTTAGAAGCTCTCTATGTGATTTCAGTGTGCATCCAGGTGCTTCTCTGCTTCATAATGAGCATCACAGGCTTTTAGCAAACCAATTAACCCCAAGTTGTATTTCTCAAAAATTTCAGATAAACAGGAATATTATCAGGATATCTATTAATCTATCCATCTACTGAGAGAGAGAATTGTGTGATAGCAATAACAACAATTTTGAAAAATATCCGGATTCAAATCATTACTCCATCTTCCCCTAATTTCCCTCATTCATTTAAATACTTATTATATTAATTCCTTTCCATATGTTATGAGCTGAATTGTGTCCCCTTCCAAAATTCGTGTTGAAGGTCTAATCCCCAGTTCCTCAGAATGTGACTACATTTGGAGATAAGGTCTTTAAAGAGGTAGTTAATGTTAAGTGAGGTCATTGTGTGGGCCGTAATTCACTGTAATTGGTGTCCTTATGGGAACAGGTGCATAAGACATGGACACACACAGGAGAAAACTGTGTGAAGACACCAGAACATTACCAACTACAAGCCAAGGAGAGAGGCCTCAGTGTGAAACCAATCTTGGCAACACTTGATCTTGGACTTCTAGTCTCCAGAACTGTGAAAAAAATAAATTTCTATTGTTTGAGCCACCCAGTCGGTAGTGCTTTTTTATGTAGTGCTTTGTTAAGTTGTAGTCTTAGTCCTAGCAAGTTAATATACCTTACATCTCAAATATTATTGACTTAAGTCAGGCCTTGATAATTTCAAACAAAGACTATTATATTTATCTCCTAATTCTTCTAGTTGCATGCATGCTTCCAATCCATTCTCCAAAATGCGGTCAGAATGATGTATCTAAAATACCACTATGACTATACTATTTCTACTTAAACTTCTTAAGTGACCTTACTCCTAGTCCCTGTATTGGTGTCTTGACTTTGAGATTTTCTAGTACCAGATGTTTATATGTGATATGTTTATATGTCTATCTTGTTGTAAGGATTATAAAATTCTTAAGGGACCAGCTATTACTTATTCCACTTTTTAGTTCCCAGATCTAATGCAATATTTGGAGTAAAATCACTTGATATTTGTTGAAAAAACGTTGCACTCATTGTTGGGTCTAGGTTCAATAAATAATAGCAGATTACCTGCATCCCTGACCCTGACAGATAATGCAAACCCAAGATGACCGCTTAAAACCTCTCATTAAATTTTACGTTGAAAGCACATGCCCTTTCTGGAGGAGTGCTTCAAAGTGCAGTTTATTCCTTCTATTGCATCTTGACTTCATCAAGTGAAAGAAGATCATGGATGTATATTGCATTGTGTGGGAACCTTCTGAGATAGTCTGAAAGCTTAGTAAGCAGTGCATTTGGGTATGTGATTTTAGTGAGGAAAAGATCCATAGTTTTCATCTAGTGGTCAGGTTTCTTGACTCCAAAATGTTACAAACTGTAGATTATATATTTATAGGACTTATATTTACATCGAGCCAGACAATAGTAACTAATGATATAAATCACATTATCTTGAAATTTCCTGAAATACTTTGGTTTTTATTCCTCCACTTTCACTGAGGATTACTCTCTTCAAAGAAAACAAAGAAACAAAACAAAACTACAAGAGCACAATCTTTTTGAAAGCTTTTTTTCTGAGAGAGTTTTAGTTAAATGTTGCTCATTATATCAGTGCTCCCATGATGCTTCCCATATGAAAAATGCCTTGTACAGACTCCACTATTCAGCAAATATTTATTTCCTAGAGACCAAGACATTTTACTTTACACCAGAAATATACTGGTAAATAAGATAAACTGAGTTTCTGCTCTTTTGAAGCTAAAATTCTAGAGAAAGAAGGCATGCAAACTAGTGACAACATGTAAGGTGATAACATGCAAACATTTAAAGTAAGAGATAGCAACTAATACTCAATAATGGGTATCAAAGACAGTATTTCTAAGTAGATGTCATTTATACTAAGACCTGAATAGTATGAAGTAGACATAAAAATACTAGAGAAAGATCATTATAGGCAAATGAAGCTGCTAGTGAAAAGTCACTAAAATGGAAAGTAATTTGTCATAGCCTAGACCCAGATGGAAGACCAGATGTCTGGAGCTTAGTAGGAGGAATGAAAAGTGGCAGATGATAAAATCTTGGAGGTGGATTGAAAGAGGATCAGGTTGGACAATGTAAGCTTTGAAAATGAGTTTAGAAGCTATTCTAAATGTGATGGGAAACCAACAGAGGATTTTCATCAGGAGGCATGAAAAAATATGATTTTTACTTTTAATAGAACTCATTATTTTTTCTGTGAATAACAGATTTTATACAAGCAAAGGTACAAGAAAAGAGAACACCAAGGAAGCTATTGAAGCATATTAGGATAGAGGTGATAGTGATTTGATGACAAGGAGTAGGTCTACCACAAGTGTAGACATCCAAGTGAAAATATAAAAGCAGCCATTTACACATATGGAACTGGAACCTAGTGGAGTTATATAGATGGCAAGAAACCAAAAATCTTGATACTATTTGTAAGAAAAACATGTTCACAGAGAAGAAAAAAGATGCGTGAAAGAGTTATGAATTACTCCAAAGTTTAGAGGTGAAGGAGAAGAGAAGGAACTTACCAAGGACACTGGATGGAGCAGAGAGTGAGGTAGGAGAGTGTGGTGTCATCAAAGACAGAGGAAACAATGATCAGATTTAGAAACATAGAGGTCACGTGTCTCTTTTTCTTTTCAAAAATATTTTTAAAAAGTGATTTTTTCCTCAGATTTGATTAAAAGATTAGAAAAATATTCTTATATTGAAAGGAAACAATTTTCTTATAACTAAAATTGTTCAAGCATACAGATAGTGTGTTGTAAAATACTTTTCTTAGAGTTCATTTTTTAAAAGTAATAAAGGTAGTGCTACTGAACCAAAGAAGCAACTTGATAAGTGGATTAAGCAAAAGAAAAATACTTTCAATCATAAAGGGCACATTTCTGGGACTTCCCTGTTTAAGACTTTGCCTTCCAATGCAGGAGGTGTGGGTTTGATTCCTGGTCGGTGAGCTAAATTCCCATATGCCTCACTGCCAAAACACCAAAACATAAAACCTAAGCAATATTTTAACAAATTCAATAAGCACTTTAAAAATTGTCCACATCAGGGCTTCCCTGGTGGCGCAGTGGTTGAGAGTCCGCCTGCCGATGCAGGGGACACAGGTTCGTGCCCCGGTCCGGGAAGATCCCACATGCCGTGCAGTGGCTGGGCCTGTGAGCCATGGCCTCTGGGCCTGCGCGTCCGGAGCCTGTGCTCCGAAACGGGAGAAGCCACAACAGTGAGAGGCCCGCATACCGCAAAAAAAAAAAAAAAAAAAAAAAAAAAAAAAATTGTCCACATCAAAAAAAAATCTTTAAAAAATAAATAAAGGGCACATTTCCTCTGTTTGGTCATCCTCCCATTCATTGTAAAAGACAACCTTCATGTTTCACTATTGAGGCTACCTTTAAGCATTGAATACTTTTAGCTTCTAAGCTTATGTTTATTTTTTAATTAATAAATGTTATTTTTAAGAGCACTTTTACATTCACACTAGAATTGAATGTAAAGTACAGAGAGTTTCCACATATCCTTGTCCCCACACATGCACAACCTCCTCCACTATCAATTTCCTGCATTACAGTTGTACATTTGTTACAACTGATGAGTCTACATTGATATCTCATTATCACCTATAGCCCATAATTTACATTAGTATTCACTTTTGGTGTTGTGTATTCTATGAGTATTAACAAATATATAATGACATGCATCCACCATTGTAGTACCATATAGAATAGTTTCACTGCCTTAAAAATCTTTTGTGCCCTGTCTATTCATCTCTCCTTTGCCCCATAATCCCTGGTAACCACTAATCTTTCTACTGTCTCCATAATTTCACTTTCTCCAGACTGTCACATTATTGGAATCATACAGTATGCAGCCTTTTCAGATTGGCTTCCTTCACTTAGTAATATTCAGTTACGTTTCTTCCATGTATTTTCATGGCTTGATAGTTCTTTTCTTTTTAGTGCTGATTCATATTCCATTGTCTGGATGTATCAGAATTTATTTATTCATTCCCCTACTGAAGAATATCTTGGCTGCTTCCAAGTTTGGGCAATTGTTAATAAAGCTGATATAAACGTCTGTGTGCAGGTTGTAGTATGCTCCTTCAAAGTTCACATTCCCATGGAATGGTTAGACTGAGCACTCATTCAGTGCTTGTTTTCATTTGCTACACTCCTTTTGCTTTTCCTATAATAAAGAAACTATCAAGTCTAAGATTGTTCAGTACTATAGCATAAACTGAAGTCCATAGTGATTTCATGAAGAAATACTAGAAAACCATTTACGTGTTGCTGGGATTCAAATATATTTAGTGCTATTAAATAGGGTACCAAATTTTCTCATTGGCATATTTTTCTACCTAATAAAATATGTACAAACATAGATTTTTTCCTTGAGACAAAAAACTAATTTATCACAAAAATAACCTTCATTAAAAATTAACCAAACTTGCAACATATTTATTTACCTTAAATTAACACTCATGAAAAAACAATTGCCACCAAGTTTTTAGAAATTCATTGAAATCAGCCACAGTGCAGTTTTGATGAGCAAGAATGAACATGGGTAGGAGAAAAAGTGATAAAAGAAATTTAAGGCACATAATATTGTAGTAAGAGGATGACTGTGAACCGTCCAATTGGAAATTCTGAGAAGCCAGAGAAAGGCAAAATGTCATCAGGCCCTTAGTACTTATATCATGTGTTTCAAAATGCTGTGTAAGGTCAGTTCTGCCTGCTAATCCTCCATTGCTAATATATGAAAACCATTGAGAAGTAGAACATGAATTTACCAAATTCATAGACCCCAGTGTAAATAACTTCTACTTCTGGAACTTAGCTCAAACAACTCCAGTAATGTTGAGTCATCTACTCCTGCTGAAGTAGTCCTTTGCTTGTATCCAATGTGTCCACTTAAACAATAGACTAATTTGTTGAAACTTCATTCTATTTCTGTCAAAGGAAATGAAAAACAGAAATCAACATTTTCTTTCTTAATATTTTAATTCAAGAAAAATTTTTCTGCTTCCTGATTTGTGCACTATTCCTGGTTAGTGAGGGTTTTAAAAAGAAAAGTCCTGTCATGGATTTGGCCATTTGACTTTCAATCAGCAGATTTATTTTCAGATAAGTCTTCTTAAAATATCAGAATTTCTCTAAGCAAGCATTTTTTGATTGAATATTTTATAATGTACCACCAGTTCCTATATTAGGATATAATTATAACACCTTTTTGAACTTGTTAAGTTTCCTCATATTTGGATAGGACCTCTAGATTTTCAGATCTAAATGTCCTGTAATGAACAAGACAATAAACAAAATTTCTTTGTAATGGTATGTTATTAAAAATGTACAAATCTGCCTCAAGGCATCATTAGGAACTGCAAGAGTCCTTCTTAATGTTATAGATAGAAGAGTTGTCAAATAGTGTTTCCAATTGCTCTACTCCCATTTTTTTCTGAAGAAACCTGAGCCAGAATTTTATCCCTACTGAGCCACTGAAATGGCTCTGTCAAGTATGCAAGTTATTTTCATATTTCAGTAAACATTGGTCATGTCTTAGTCCTAATCTTATTTGAGTGGTCACTCACACTTGAACCAGAATTCTAGGCTCTAATGTCCAAATGCTTACTCTTGTTGACAATTTCCTTGGAAATCTGATAGGAAATATAAACTTAACCTATCTAAAACTTAAATTTTGAACTTTTCCCCAAACCTCCTTATTCGGCAGATATTCTTACAAATCAGATAATGGCGACACTATTCCTCTAATTCCTCTCATGCAAAAATTCTTGGGAGTCAGGCTTTCTCTTTCTTGACACAGCTGTTCATCAAAAATTCTATTGTCACTATTTTAAAACATATCCATAATTTTATCACATCTTATCTCCTCCAAGGTTATTCTCTAGAGCAAACCACCTATGTCCCTTGCCTAGATTATTGTAAGTGCGTTAAAAAGGTCTCCCACTTCTGTCACTGCCAAATTCCTGCATGACTTGCTATCTTACTTTCTTTAGTTCTTTGCTCAAAATTTATCCTGATCATGACGTCTTTCCTGGTAACTTTCTTTAAAATTTAATCAAGGTACTCCATATCAGACAAATATACACAAATACACAGATAACACTTTCTTTTTTTAATTTAATTTTTATTTTATATTGGGGTATAGTTGATTTACAATGTTGTGATAGTTTCAGGTGTACAGCAAAGTGGTTCAGTTATATAGTACTTTCTATCACTTTTATCGGCATTGTTTCCCATAACACTAATTAGAATCAACAGACAGAGGATGAGAGAACTGTTGCATATCTGCCAGCAAGGAAGGAGGGATAAGATCCCAAATTCTATATTAATTATAATAATAAATGTTGTCTGCTACTAAATATGATATTTGGTACCAAACAAAATATGGGTTTAATTTTTGGATCACTGCATACATGAAACAACCCAACAGAGCCTAATCCACATCTAATCACATTTAAATGAAAAGGACCTGGACTTTGAGACTAAACTTTGTATTGTAATGAGAAGTGACTAGTATGGTTTGGGGGAAAACTGAATGTATTTCACACGTGAGATGAACATAAATAAATAATTTGTAACATGAGAGTGGACTGTGTTCCATTAGAGATGACTAGAAATTCTTCTTCATTGAAATGTGGGGCCTATTTTCCCTTCTCTTGAATCTGGCTTTACCCACTGATTTATTTATTTATTTATTTATTTTTGGTATGTGGACCTCTCACTGTTATGGTCTTTCCCGTTGCGGAGCACAGGCTCCGGACGCGCAGGCCCAGCGGCCATGGCTCATGGACCCAGCCGCTCCACGGCATGTGGGATCCTCCTGGACCGTGGCATGAACCCATGTCCCCTGCATCGGCAGGCAGACTCTCAACCACTGCGCCACCAAGGAAGCCCCCCACTGATTTATTTTGACAAAATAATAAGCACAATGTTTAAATGATGAGATAAGGCCTTAAGTGTTCTGTAGGTTCTGTCTTTGACATTTGAAACTCTTCTTTTTTAGCTCAAACGCTAATGCTGCAAGGAACTCTAAGCATCCATATGCAAAGGCTGTTGTGGAGGAGAACTGAGGCTCATGGCCTGCAGGCCCATGTGAGGTCCTAACTAGCAGTCGTGAATAAAGATATTTTGGAATGTTTAGCCATGCTAGTCCTTCAACTAACACCAGATAAAGCAAAAGGACTGTCAAGTCAACCCACAGGAATACAAGCTATAGTAAATTGTTCCTATTTTAAGGCACTTTTTGAAATTAATATTTTAACACACAGCAATATATGACCAAAAAAAAACACATGTTACTTCAGGAACACTTGCCTCCTTCCAATTTGTTGCTCTGCTCTCATCCAGAGACATGGTGTACTTTTAAGGATTCTCTATATCCAAGTAGGAGATGAGGAATAGAAATATGGAAAATCATAAGGGTGATATTTTAAGAATCACACACAAATGTAATATATCTCTTTTGCCCATATATCATTGGCCAGAACTTGGTTAATAAGGCCACATTCAACTACTAAGAATCTCAGAAATTTAGTCTAGCAGTGCACCTGAAGAAGAGAATAAACACTAGCACTTTCCACAATAAGATAGGAACACAAACACTATACTACTTTCTTTCCATAATATCGGAAGCAAAAGGATCTGTAAAGTATGATGGTATAGATATCAAAGTAGGAGGTTTAGGAAAAGGATTATTAATTTGAAATAAATCTTTGGTATAATGAATGAGAACTAACTTTGGAGGCTTTTCTGGAATTCAGTTGTGATTGTAGATCATAATTTTATAATGGCACCAATATGAGCAGTTCTCTCAATCAATATTCTATGTAAGTCATGGGCAACTTAAGAAAAAGTAAGATTGTATCATTGAAGTAAAGTTGAGTTTTTGGAAAATTATGTGCAATATTCAAGGAAAAATGAGAGAACTGCATCGGTTAGAGAGTTGGCAGATCTTGTCTATGATGTCCTGTCATAGAAAAGTTAATGAAGACAGGGACACAGAGACTAGTAACATGGAGTAACAAAGTTATAAAACTACCAGTGAGGTAAAACATCATACCCAGTGGGATTAGTCAAGTGGAAAAAAATCAAAAAGATAAGTATTTGAGGCCACAAAATTAATGATTTTAGAAGTAGTAAAATTATAGATGATGACAAGCTCTTCCAACTATCTGTATCAATAGGTGAATGAACTGGACTGAAGTGGAGTGCAGAGAAAGATTATATATACATAAGTTTAAGACTGTATAGGTAATAGCTATACATATTGAAATAATTCAAGTTTATTTCAAAACTTGGATAAAATTTTTCATTACATCTATCAATAAAATGTCAAATTTTAACAGAGGTAGGAAAGGGTGAGAATAAAAGTACATATTTTTTAATGATGTGGAATAGTGATTAAGAAACAGATACTTAATATGAGCCTCAAAAGAAGAAATTGTTTATCTTTAAGTGGATCAGTGAAGATCTATGAATTATAGTGGAAAATCAGAGAATGGTGACCTAATAAAAAATGTCCACTTCCAAAGCCTGAAAAAAATGCAGCTGTGGAATTGCAAATTATATGTGTGTTTCTGCATTGTTAGGGATGTCTGAAAGATACATACTGAGTGTTCGGACCAGAACTAAAAGAATAAGCTTTGGAATGTACTTTATTGACTGACTAAGCAGAAAGAAAACTCTACAGATATTTACCTCTCAGAGATATATTTTACATTTCAAAAGGAATAGGGCTTACACTCAGGACTTACCTTTACCCAAAAATATTTTTTTTACATTCTAAATTAGAGCAAGAACTTGGGATTCTTTCTTTGGTTGAAAGTTTTTTCTTCTTTCTTTCAGGAGGGGAGGGAGAGGTATGTATATAGACAGGTACCATTCTATTCCTTTGGTCCTCATTTATACTACAGACACTAATATGTGTAGGATAGCATATGGTTCTTAGCATATTGCCTCTAGAACAAGAACTGAGGTAAAGGAAAGGTGGCACAATTATTATGTAAGTATTAATAATTCAACTGTCCGATACAGAAACTTCATGTGTGCATTCAGGATAATATTAACAAAGTAGATATTAAAAACCTATAGCACTATAGCAGGGGAATGCCAGGTTTTACTTAGGACCTGTAGGACATTGGGAGAACAATATAAAGGTAAAGATATACAAGAACTTAACTATGGAATAAGGAATCTGAAGGTCAGTGTAAAATTTTTGGATAAGGACAGAGGAAACACAAAAGAGTATGGGAGTGAGACTCTAAGATGGAATAAATGATCTTGGGGGGTTTAAATGTAGATGGTTACTGAAAGTGCCCCAGATGTGAGATGTCATCAAATAAGCTATATTCAAATTTTCAACAGGAACTGATACATAAAGTTTCCATGACATAAACAATCATAGCAAACTGGATATTATTGAGAAATTACTGAGCCCTTAAATATGTTTCAGACAGTTGTACAAAAAGTTTCCTTTCTGTCTGAATCCTGACCTTGTAGTGAAAACAAGCACAAATTCCTAGGGTGGACACAAGTCAGAATTGGTCTTGCCTACACTTGTCTATAATTCAAAGGAAATCCTAGCCAGAGAAAATGAGATTGATGTTCAAGATTGGATGATCAGATTTTGCCATAGTGAAGAAGGGTGAGAGCAATAATCTAGACAGGAAACCTGATGGATAAAGACATGTCCTGTTGTACTATGTACATAACTCAGAGAACTTAATTTCTATTGTATACACAGGAAAGAATTTCAAAGCCACAACCCATAAGTTATTTTCAGAAAATTATCTTTCTTAAGAGAGATTTCTTCATGTGATTTTCACTTAACCAGAACACCAAATCCCTCTACTCAGGCAATAAAGTAAGTACATACTAATCTCAAATCACAAAAAGCTGAAGAAAATTGTTTCTTCAACCTTGGTTCTGTCTGCATTATGCTCATTGAGAAACATGAGTGGATTCTTTAAAAATGAACAAAAACTACGTTTTATTAAAAAAATGTTTTCTAATTGTCTACAAATTTGTCATAAGGATTAATGATCTAAATTGCTGAGGTACTTATAACCATGGTGATCCAATGTCAGTGCTATTAAGTGTTTGTTGAGTGAATACAGTTTGAGAAGCATTTTACATTTCATCTGAAATAAAAAGAAGCAGCTATTTAGTTCACAACCTGTGGTTTTGGAAGGACATATTCTTAAGGTTTCATGCTTGGAATTCTGAGTTTTCTATGACAGCAATTGTGTGTGTGTGTGTGTGTGTGTGTATGTGTTTGCATGTGTGTTTTTTTGTTCCTTCAGACTTGATTTTTCCACATGAATTTTTCTAGATTTTTAGTTTAATACCAAAATCTTGTCTTATTATTAAAAATAATATATCAGAGAATGCCTTCATATTTATGGGATTCCTACCTGAATTCAATAGTCACAAACCATTAGCATCTATGATAAAATTTTATATACTATCATTTTAAAATACCTGGAATTCTATATCAATACCCTGTTATACATATTTGAGAGGTTTCTATTAAGAATTGTTTTAAATTTTCAATTGATCATACACATATTATTAATTTTGAAGAAACAAAGGGAACCTGTTTAGGATGTTTTGTATATTTTGGGCTAATTAAATGAAGAAATCAAAATTTAAGCTAACTTTAATTTTTTCCTGGTGAAGAGATGTTAATTTTATTAATTAAATTTAGTAAATGTTAGTTTGAGTTTTAAATATGAGTTTCAAATAAAGGTAACTGATGTTTCTTAAGTGGGAAAAAATAAGCTTTTAATAAACTTTATATGTCTTTCAACAAAAAGCATTGTCAGTAAGAAACCCAATTAGTCAATTTTCAGGGTAGTCCATCGTGGTTTAACTCCATAATTTTCATTATGGCTTATTGGCATCAGACAGTTAAACTTGCTATACTACAATAAAAATGAAACAAGTACTTATCAAACTGTGCATATACTTCAAATATGTTTAATATCTTATTGCTGTACTTACATTTTACTCACCAGGACAAGCTTCACTGAAGTTGCAGTCTTCTAAACAGAAAGAAGAAAATCACTTTGAACTTTCTACTTTGAACAGTAAATACCAGCAGAGGAAAATAGGCTGTGTGGACAAATGACTTGCTGTCTTTGCTTATTAGTCACCCACACATAAATGCAGTATTATTTTTCTATTGCTGTGTAACAAATTATCATAAACTTAACAGTTTAGCAATGCACAATTATCTTGTTTTCCATGGTTTAGAAGTCCAGACATGACTTTACTAAGTCTGCCACCCAGGGTCTCACAAAGCAGAAATTAAAGTTTCAGGACCTGGAAGGGTACAGACAGCTTCCACTGCTAGGAATTCCGCTAGCAGGCCACAGGGCCTGCCCACGTTTTCCCAGGAGGATGTGGAGAGCCTCCTTGATTAGGAACTCAATCAGTGGGTGCCAGTAACTGTCCTGGGGTTCTGGGAGGGCTCAGAGAGCTTTCCCTGCTATGAATTCTGCTAACAGAGCACAGGACTCACCCCCACTATCTCAGGAGGGCATGGATAACTCCCTTTACTAAGAAATCTGCCATTGGGCACCAGTACCCACCCCACTGTCTCAGGAGGTGGTAGAGAGCTCTACCCATTAAGAAATCTGCCCAGAAGAGGGGATGAAACCACAGCTGAACCCCAGGGGCTGTGTGAGTAAGGAATAAGAGCTGAAATCTCTCCTTGCAGCTGCACAAACTACAGAGTCACACCTCCGTTGATAGCTTCCTAAATTTAGCCCCTGCAAAACATCTGAAGGGACAACAAGTACTCCTGTAGCTGGGACGGATCTGGTTTTAGCAGCTCTGGGATTTGTGAGCATGTTCACTTGAGGATTCGGCCAGGATAAAGTCTGAGCTGCCTCCATAGCACCCACAGTGGGTCCAGGTTCATGACTACTGCAGTCCTGGGACCTGACCTCAGTGGATCTGCAATGGTGTCCTAGTGAAAACAACACTTAAGAGTCACCAGGACCAATTACTGGCATAGCCACAGTTAAGGTGGGAATGAGAGCAGTACCAACAACAGTGTACTTTGTGAGCCCACACAACAAGCAAAAGGGACACAACAGAGAATATTCAAAGGTGAACAGCTCAAGAGGAGGAATACTCAGTGGCTTCTCTCCCAATGGGTGTCCCCAATCCTGCCTACCTTGCACCACGGATCAGAAACACAACTCAGAAACAGATCTGCGTGCCTCTACTCAAAAAACTTGGGAACAGACCCTGTCCTTGATAGGGAAGTGACAACCACAGAGCAAAGGGGAGGCCCTGCTCAATATCTAGGGCAGGCCCTGTTCACCACAACACAAATCAAGCTCCCTAAGAAGGGCATAACAGCACAAGACTCTGGAACAAACTCACCCACCAAGGGGCAGATACCAGAAACAAGCCAAGCTATAATCCTATAGCCTGCAGAAAGGAGACCACAAATGCAGTAAGTCTGACAAAAATGAGATGACAGAAATATGTTGCAGATGAAAGAGCAAGATAAAAACCTACAGGAACAACTAGAGGAAGAGGAGATAGGCAATCTGCCTGAAAAAGAATTCAGGGTAATGACAGCAAAGATGATCCAAGATCTCAGAAAAAGAATGGAGGCACAGATTGAGAAGATACAAGAAAAGTTTAACAAAGAACTAGAAGACCTAAAGAACAGAGATGAACAATATGATAACTGAAATGAAAAATACACTAGAAGGAATCAATAGAAGAATAACTGAAGCAGAAGAACAAATAAATGATGTGGAAGACAGAATGGTGGAAATCTCTGCCACAGAACAGAATAAAGAATGAAAAGAAATGGGGACAGTCTCAGAGAACTCTGGGACAACGTTAAATGCACCACATTTAAATTATAGGGGCCCAGAAGAAGAAGAAAGAGAGAAAGTGTCTGAGAAAATATTTTTAAGAGATTATAGTCGAAGAAAAGAAAAAAGTCCCTAACATAGGAAAGGAAATAGTCCCCCAAATCCAGGAAGTGCAGATAGTCCAAAACAGGATAAACCCAATGAGGAACATGCTGAGACACATATTAATCAAACTAACAAAAATTAAATGCAAAGAAAAAATATTAAAAGGAACAAGGGAAAAGCAACAAATAACATACAAGGGAACATCCATAAAGTTACCAGTCAATTTTCCAGCAAAAACTCTGCAGGGCAGAAGGGAGTGACATGACAAATTTAAAGTGATGAAAGGGAAAAACCTACAACCAAGAATACTCTACCCAGCAAGGTACATTAAGACTCAACAGAGAAATCAAAAGCTAAGAGAATTCAGCACCACAAAACCAGCTTTACAACAGTTACTAAAGGAAATTCTGTAGGCAGGAAACATAAGAGAATAGAATGAAAGAAATGGGGGAAGAAAAAAGACTTACAAAAAACCCCCAGAACAATTAAGAAAATGGCAATAGGAACATACATATTGATAATTACCTTAAATGTAAATAGATTAAATGCTCCAGCCAAAAGACATAGACTGGCTGAATGGATACAAAAACAAGCCCTGTATATATGCTGTCTACAAGAGACCCACTTCAGACCTAGGGACACATACAGATTAAAAGTGAGGGGATGGAAAAAGATATTCCATGCAAATGGAAATCAAAAGAAAGCTGGAGTAGCAATACTCATATCAGACAAAAGAGACTTTAAAATAAAGACTGTCAGAAGAGACAAGGAATGACACTACATAATGATCAAAGGATCAATTCAAGAAGAAGACATAATTTTAAATATATATGCACTCAACATAGGAGAACCTCAATATATAATGCAAATGCTAACAGCCATATAAGGGGAAATCAACAGTAACCGAATAATAGTGGGGGACTTTAACACCCACATACACCAATGGACAGTTCATCCAGAAAGAAAGTTAATATGGAAACACAAGCCTTAAATGACACATTAGACCAGAGAGACTTAATTGATATTTATAGGACATTCCATCTTAAAGCAGCAGAATACTCTATCTTCTCAATTGCACATGGAACATTATCCAGGATAGATCACATCTTGGGTCACAAATCAAAGCTCAGTAACCTTAAGAAAATTGAAATCATATCAATCGTCTTTTCCCACCACAACACTATGAGATTAGAAATCAAACACAGGACAAACTGTAAAAGACACAAACATATGAAAGCTAAACAATATGTTACTAAATAACCAATGGATCCCTGAAGAAATCAAAGAGGAAATCAAAAAAAATACCTAGAGACAACTGACAATGAAAACATGACAATCCAAAACCTATAGGATACAGAAAAAGCAGTTCTCAGTGGGAAGTTTACACCAAACAATCTTACCTCAAGAAACAAGAAAATATATCAAATAAACAACCTAACCTTACACCTAAAGCAACTAGAGAAAGAAGAACAAACAAAACTTAAGTTAGTTGTAGGAAAGAAATCATAAAGATCAGAGCAGAAATAAAGGAAATAGAAATGAAGAGAACAATAACAAAGACCAATAAAACTAAAAACATGTTCTTTGAAAAGATAAAAAAATGATAAATCTTTAGCTGGACCCTTCAAGAAAAAAAGGGAGAATACTTAAATCAATAAAATTAGAAATGAAAAAGAAATTACAGTGGACACCATAGAAACACAAAGGATCATAAGAGACTACTACAAGCAACTATATGCCAATGAAATGGACAACCTGGAAGAAATGGACAAATTCTTAGAAAGGTACAACCTTCCAGTCTGAACAAGGAAAAAGTAGAAAATATGAACAGACCAATCACAAGTAATGAAATTGAAACTGTGATTAAAAATCTTGCAACAAACAAAAGTCCATAACCAAATGACTTCACAGGTGAAGTCTATCAAACATTTAGTTCCTTCCAAAACTATTCCAAACAATTGCAGAGGAAAGGACACTCCCAGCTCATTCTATGAGACCACCATCACCCTGATACCAAAACCAGACAAAGATATCACACACAAAATTACAGACTAATATCACTGGTGAACATAGATGCAAAAATCCTCAACAAAATACTAGCAAACAGAATCCAACAATGTTAAAATGATCATACACCATGATCAAGTGGGATTTATCCCAGGGATGCAAGGATTCTTCAATATATGCAAATCAATCCATGTGATACACCCTATTAACAAATTGAAGAATAAAATCCATATAATTATCTCAATAGATGCAGAGAAAGCTTCTGACAAAATTCAGCACACATTTATGATAAAAACTCTCCAGAAGTGGGCATAGAGGTAACCTACCTCAACATAATAATGGTTGTATATGACAAACTCATAGCAAAGAACATTCTCAATGGTGAGAAACTGAAAGCACTTCCTCTAAGATCAGGAAGAAGACAAGGATGTCCACATTCACCACTATTATTCAACATAGTTTTGGAAGTCTGAGCCATGGCAATTAGAGAAAAAAAAAAGAAATAATAGGAATCCAACTTGGAAAAGAAAAATAAAACTGTCACTGTTTGCAGATGACATGATACTATATATAGAAAATCCTAAAGATGCCACTAGAAAATTACTAGAGCTCATCAATGAATTTGGTAAAGTTGCAGGATACCAAATTAATACACAGAAATCTGTTGCATTCCTATACACTAACAGCAAAAGATCAGAAAGAGAAATTAAGGAAACAATCCCCTTTACCATCACAATAAAAATAATAAAATACCTAGGAATAACCCTACCTAAGGAGGCAAAAGACCTGTACTCAGAAAACTATAAGATATTGATGAAAGAAATAAAAGATGACACAAACAGATGGAGAGATGTTCTTGGATTGGAGGAATCAATATTGTGAAAATGACTATTCTACCCAAAACAATCTACAGATTCAATGCAATCCCTATCAAATTACTAATGGTATTTTCACAGAATTAAGAGAAAAATTTTTACAGTTTGTATGGAAGCACAAGAGACCCCAAATAGCCAAAGCAATCTTGAGAATAAAAACAGAGCTTGAGGAATCAGGTTCTCTGACTTCAGAGTATACTACAAAGATACAGTAACCAAACAGTATGGTACTGTTACAAAAACAAAAATATATGTCAACGAAACAGGACAGAAAGTCCAGAGTTAAACCCACACACCTATGGTCACCTAATGTATGACAAAGAAAGCAAGAATAAACAATATAGAAAAGACAGTCTCTTCCATAAGTGGTGCAGGGAAAACTGGACAGCTACATGAAAAAGAATGAAAATAGAGCACTCCCTAAAAATAAGCTCAAAATGTATTAAAGACCTAAATGTAAGGCTGGACACTATAAAACTCTTAGAAGAAAACAGAAGCAGAGCACTCTGACATAAATCACAGCAAGATCTTTTTTGATCCACCTCCTATAGTAAAGAAAATAAAACAAAAAATGGGATATTATTAAACTTAAAAGCTTCTGCACAGCAAAGGAATCCATAAACAAAACAAACAGACAACCCTTAGAAAGGGAGAAAATATTTGCAAACAAAGCAACCAACAATGGATAAATCTCTAAAATATACAAACAGCTCATGCAGCTCAATATCAAAAACAAAAACAAAAACAAACAACCCAATCAAGAAAGGGAAGAAGATCTAAATACACATTTCTCCAAAGAAGACATACAGATGGCCAAGAGGCACATGGAAAGCTGCTCAATTTCACTAATTATTAGAGACATGCAAATCAAAACTACAGTGAGGTATCACCTCATACCAGCAGAATGACCATCATTAAAATATCTACAAACAATGAATGCTGGAGAGGGTGTGGAAAAAAGGGAATCCCCTTACACTTTGGTGGCAATGTAAATTGGTACAGCCGTTATGGAGAACAGTATGGAGATTCCTTAAAAAAATAAAAATAGAACTACCATATAATCCAGCAATCCCACTCCTATACATATATCCAGAGAAAACCATAATTCAAAAAGGTACATGTACCCCAATGTTCATTGCTCCACTATTTATAGTAACCAGGACATGGAAGCAACCTAAATATCCAGCAATGGAGGAACTGATAAAGAAGATGTGGTACATATATACAATGGACTCAACTCAGTCATAAAAAAGAATGAAATAATGCTATTTGCAGTGGCATGGATGCACCTAGTGATACAAATATCATATGATATCACTTATATGTGGAATCTAAAAGAAATGGAAAAAAGGAACCTATTTACACAAAATAAATACAGCCACAGATGTAGAAAACAAACTTATGGTTACCAAGGGGGAGAGTGGGGTGAGGAATAAATTGGGTGATTGGGATTGACATATACACACTATTATATATAAAATCCATAAACAGTAAGAACCTACTGTATAGCACAGGGAACTCTACTTAATACTCTATAATGACATATATGGGAATAGAATCTAAAAAAGAGTGGATTTATGTGCATGTATAACTGATTCATTTTGCTGTACAGCAGAATCTAATACAACATTGTAAATCAACTATAATCAAATAAAAATTAATTTAAAACTATATATGTATCAGCTTCCTTCATTTTTCTTACCTATAAAATTAAGGTAAGAGACTGAAATGGTTTTTTCAGATTTGTGTCCATAAACATATTAATAGATATTACCTTCACAAAGTGTTCTGTGGTCAAATAAATTTTGTGAATTATTAGTTAAATCAAGTTAAACACATTTCCTTTCAAGTTTTTTTTTTTAAATTCTAAGTGCACTGTGAATAAGGTTGCCCGATTTAGCAAAATAAAAATATAGAATATTCAGTTAATTTCAAATAAACAGTGAATAATTATGTGTCCTATAGTAAGTATGTCCTGTACAATATTAGGAATGTTCTTTTACTAAAATTTTCTTCTATATCTGAAATTCAAATTTAGTTGGGCATATTTTATCTGTGAACATCCAAAGTTAACTGGGCATATTTCATCTGGCAACCCTAATGTGAATATCCACTAAAATGATGTAATTTTCCTAATCAGAAGCTTGTTTTGCAGAATATTTGATGAGGATGAGTTTCACAGCACCTCTAGTTTGGAAATAGCTGTAATCATCATTAACTCTATCAGTTGAAAAAATTTTGAATGGAAGTTAATTCAAGAAAATAAAAAAATAATATTAACAGCTAATATTTATACAGTTCGTACTGAGGAGAAGAAACATATATGGATTTCATCATTAACTCCATGAAATAACTGTTATACTTCTTATTTTTTTTAATTGCACTTTGGTGCCTCAGGATGCTGAATAAATCTCTCAAGATTTCACAGTTTGTAAGTGGTGGGGCTGAGATATGAACATTAACTCTTTTGACAGAGTCCAGAGTCCTACCACTACCATCACTTAACCACTACCATATGCTTTCTCTTTATTGTATATTTCAATAAATATTTTCAAATATAACTCAGTAGACTATTTTTATAGAGAGAATTATTACTGTTTTGATTTTAGATTTGAGAGGGTTTTTTTTGGTTAGGTTTTCAACACTGAATTTATAAGAAACATTATTGTGTTTTGTTAGCAAATCTTGGCATCAATCATCATGTGAATGTGCATTGATAAAGCATAAATAAAATAACCAATTCATCTTTTCTCTAACAATGGGAAAAGAAAAAATCCCAAATCATTCTAAAATTGTGTTACTTTTAAAAATTAAGCAATCTTTGCCTTTAAAGCACTTTACATGGATATTTATTTAACATTGTAAAATACAGAGGTAATAAAAAGGTTCATGCATGTACTTTGTGTTGTAAAATTGATGTTGAGTTGCAAAACTGGAATACATGAATTTGGGTTTGAGAGACCTTTAATTCTAATTTCTTATATTTTTATGGTAACATAAATATATGGTGCTATTATTATACATAATTTTTTTGCAAGAAGAAATTGCAAATATACCTTTTAAATTTATTGTCAATTAGTCATTTCAAACTGCTTTACAGAAAGGAAAGAACAAATGTTGACTTGCTGTATCCCTGATGTTTGGTTGCCTAGGTCTGGGTCATCACTTACCAGATGCAATTGGACTCAGAGACATTGCTACAGACATTTTGTAGATATAGGAATATAATGGTGGATGTGACGAGCATAATAAGGAGGTCTTCAGGCTACTTCTTAAATTAAAAGAAATGAGAAGCCAGGAATAGTTAGCATTACTGAAATAGGACTTTTTATACCTGGATTGTCCTTTAGCCTGAACACACTGTGCGTCTACGGTCAAATTAACATTGCTATCTAGTCATTGCAGATAATTTGAATTAATATAAATTCAAAAACTGTGGGAAAACTAACCAGGCTGATTTTTTTTTTTTCCTTAATGATATTCAGGAACTGAAGGGAGAAATAGACTATAATAAAGCTGGTATTTTTTTCACACATTCCCGTTGACAGAACTTTTAGTAGAAATAATGTTGGTATTTTAATCAAGGAAGTAAATATTTAAAAATTAAATAATTTATGGTTTTTGTATGGTATAATTTACATGATTTATTGACTGTCAGGAAGAGTTAGAATTAAATGCTCTGTTTAATAAAGAATAAACATAAATAAATGATTTTAGATTTTTTAAAATGCTTTTAAACTACAGAGCACAAGTATGACTTAAAGTCACCAAAAAATTACACATATCAACAGTATATCAATAACCCAAATATATATATATATATATATATATATATATATATATATATATATATATATATATGTATATTCACAAGTGACTTGGTAATATGATAGTGAAATTATTACATGAATACCATATAAATAATAGATCATATGCACCTAAATAAGCAGGTATATAAATTATATGTAGCAAATAGCAAGTCCTAAAAAGCCACCTATAATCCATCCTGTAAGTCTAGATCCCATTCCTAAAAATAGCATATATTACTTGAATTATTTTCCTAATTGCCTTTTCCTCAATATTATTAATAATCATGATAATAATATATAAGTAACCATATTTTGATGGTGTTTTATTTAGTTACATTCCCCCCCCCCCCATGGAGTGTTTGGAAGGTAGTTTGAGAAAATTGTGAATGGTCAAAAGAAGGTACCAGCACTGTATAATTAGTAGTACAATTTCACCTGGAAAATTGACATGGCTAAATGGTTCACATATCACAAAAGAAACTTTGAAAAGGATCATATTATTAGGATGAGCTTGTGTCAAATTATAAAAGAAGAAAATATGCAAAAAATAAGTGTTCTTGATTTTTTCCCCACATACTACAGAATCAAAGAAATAAATAATAGTTCAATTTGGTAATGGTCCTCCTGTTGACAAAGGATGAACTGTTTATATCATTAAGTCTTAGCTGTATTTCTGCAGTTAACATAAAATAGCTGTATTCCTGCAGTTAACATAAAACCCTTTACAATAGCATAAATAAGTTAAACGTTTATTTACCTAAGGCTTGGAAAGTCTTGGGTACTAAGGCAATAGGAAATTTGGGGATATGCTGCCCAGGATTCAAGTGGATAAGCACAAGAACAACTTTTTTCATCTTCCTGGTCAACTTTTGTCTTTCAAACCGTAGAGAGAAGACAGCCATTGTAACTCCAACTTTGGGTCTGAGTTCAAGGCACAAAAATAAAAAGAAAAAGGAGAAATAAAAGGGAAAGGCATTCTCTCCTAATAAAAATATACCTTTTATTATTATTTTTTAAAAAACTTAAGAAAGCCCTATCCAAGGACTTTATTTCACCATTTCATCATTGGCTAGATTTGTTTTAAATGATCACCACATAAGCATGGAATGTGGAAAGGCAGATATATTAGTTTTTCAGGCATAATGGTAAGAAAAAAAAATAAAAGGAGGGAGAAATGTGAATATTTCTTTAAAGTAACAAATTCATACCATCTTCCAAATAGATACTGTCAGAATTACATTAAACTCATCCTTTTCTGTCACTGCTGTCATTTAATACCATTTAAAGGTAAACATTGCCTATAGATTTGCATTTTCTCATTTTAGACAGAATAATAGAAGATAAATGTATCAAGGATTTCTTCTTTTTTGTTTTCTACATTTTCAGAGCCATCATTATTAACCTTCTCCTTGGATGAGACGAGAGACAATAGTTCTTAGCTAAAATGTTGAAAATGGTGGTAACTTAAGGGAGTTATGGTATGTATGTGTGTGTGTGTGTCTGCATGTGTGTACACGTAGGATTTAAAAATATTGTTTTCCTGAAAAAAAGTCTGGTCAATGAACATTTGTTATGAGATAAAATTTGCTACTGACTGCTTATACAACTTGTACATCTTATTATTTGTTTCCAATTAAAAGCGTATGCAGGGCTTCCCTGGTGGTGCAGTGGTTGAGAGTCTGCCTGCTGATGCAGGGGACACGGGTTCGTTCCCCAGTCCGGGAAGATCCCACATGCTGTGGAGTGGCTGGGCCCGTGAGCCATGGCCACTGAGCCTGCGTGTCCGGAGCCTGTGCTCTGCAACAGGAGAGGCCACAACAGTGAGAGACCCATGTACCGCAAAAGAAAAATAAAAATAAAAAAAAGAAATAAATAAAAGTGTATGCATATAGAATCCAGAGTTTGTTTTAAAAATATTAAGGTTTCATAATTCAAGTGAGTCTACATTGAGCTTTTTAAATATATGTAATTTCATTACATAAGAAATCAAATACTCCTTTTCAAGTAGTTTGAATTTCTTGAACTTGGCTTTATAATTTATAGATGAAAGAGACTTCTTTGCCTATTCCCCTATTTGATTTTTTTTGGGGGAATGTGTTTGCTTACAGACTCTGGGCTATATTTCATCCTTAATGAAATCAATAGTCTTGTGAAGAGATGAAGGATGGGCTGAGCCCTACCTACATATTTAAGTTGTAAACATTTCTTTTTGTTTTGTTTTTTGCATAGACCTTTGATCACTGTAACCACCTGGTATGTAAAAGATTTCCATGGAAGTTCTTAAACATGATTCTTTTTCATCCTGCTGAGACATTTCCTGAATATTAGCAGAAATAACTCACTTGCTCACTTGTAATACAAATGTCAAGGTAAGTACTGTCAAGAAAAAGAGTGATGTTAGCACTGTTCCAATTGCTTTGAAACTGCCTCTGAAAATAAGTGCAATTGACCAAAAAGAGGCAAATATCTTCATTATTCTATAGACTTAGAATTAATGTTAACTCAAAACTGAATTCAATTAGAAATATCTGGTATTCATCTCTTTATCATATTTATTCACGGGGTGATTGGCCGACATTTTCTTTGATAGGTCAAAGTAAGGTATGTTTTTAGTTACCCATATTGTGTATTTAAGAACAGAGAAAGTGCATTAGATATTTACTGAGCAAAGAAGTATTTGGCTATGGGTTCAACTTTAAAAGATAAGAACTATCCTGCCAACACCCTTTGATGATAGTATTCTGGATTGGGTTCAAGGGGCATTGTATTTGAATCTCTTTCAGGCAAAAAAAATTTTACACTTGCACAACAAGAGAGTAAATAAAGATTTTCTTCTAGATTAAAAATAAATAATTGCTCATTTATAGCTGGAAAACCAATCACTAAAGAGTGGGGGATTGGCTAATGTGTCTTCGATTACCTTTGAGATTTATTTTATAAAAATAAAGCCCTTTCATTTTTATTTATCAGCACGTAGATAGAGCTCTAGAGAAAACAAACAATAATTGACATTTTCAGGAAAAGATTATAAGGAAGCTTGAAGATCTTTGTTAAAAGAGTAGTCAGATTTCTGACTGGCCATATGTTATGCACACTTCAAAAACAATTTGAAATTTAATTTCATTTCAGATTGTAATTCAAAAGATAGCATTTGATTGCTTCAGAAATTGATCAAATAGACATTAGTTCCTGCTCTTAAAGTCTTGCTGGTAATGCTTATTTCAATCCACCAAATCTTCTTCTTGACTTAAGTAGAATATTTCAATCTAACTGCTCCCTTTGTCATGCTGAATATCTGCATATCTTTTTAATAAAATGACCAGGACTTAAATGAATGTGGCTTTACTCTGAGAGCACTACTACCTTCTGTTGCTAGAAGTCCTGTGACTAGGTGTGGATGGGTCTGTTTGGGAGGCACGGCCTCAGTGATCCAGTTCTCTTAAATGCTCCAGTGCAAGTTCTTGCTCTGGCTTTAGCTTCTTGAAATAATACTACAGATAGATAGATAGATGATAAAAAAATATAGATCGATAGATAGATAATCTACTATGGGGTTTATGCCATCAGACTATATTATCATCTACTTATGATTTCATGTTTTCAATACTGTATGCTAACACATATATATGGGATCTAAAAATAGAAAAGGTTCTGACGAACCTAGGAGCAGGACAGGAATAAACACGCAGATGTAGAAAATCGAGTTGAGGACACGGGGAGGGGGAAGAGTAAGCTGGGAAGAAGTGAGATAGTGGCATTGACATATATACAGTACTAAATGTAAAATAGATAGCTAGTAGAAAGCAGCTACACAGCACAGGGAGATCAGCTCAGTGCTTTGTGACAACCTAGAGAGGTGGGATAGGGAGCGTGGGAGGGAGATGCGCGAGAGAGGGGATATGGGGATATATGTATACGTATAGCTGATTCACTTTGTTATAAAGCAGAAACTAACACAACATTGTAACGCAATTATACTCCAATAAAGATGTAAAAAATGTTTTCATGTTTTCGTATACAGGTTTCTGGGCTGTTTTTTTTTTTTTTTTTTACATTTGTCCAAAACTTTATATACCAAGTGTGAACTAAATTCTCTTCACTCACAGTCACAAAGACAAGCATCATACTCATTCTTTCTTCTTTCTGCATTTTTAGTGAGATGTAACTCCACCTAACCAAAGCCATTTCCTACAACTTTCTCTGAATTTCTCTTACTAATCTACCACAGACCTTCAAGGCAACTTAAATGTCATCTCCCTGGTGAAGCTAATTCTTACTAAATGAGGCTTAACTTGGTGTCATTTATATTGTTTTACTTCTTTGTATTCTCACCTCTCTTTGTGTTCACCTCTATTGTAGTATTTATCATTCTACATAGTAACATTTATATTTTCCTAGCATCATTAATATAACTTGGACTACTTAAGAGCAGGGAATGGACCTTATTTAACCATTTTCCCTCAGATGCAGCAAAATATCTATTCAGTAAATACTTATAGAATGTTAGAGAAAAATAAGCAAATAAATGTTCCAAATGACTGATTAATGTCATTTTTGTTGTTAAACTGATAATATATAAACTCTCTATGATAAAATGCAACAAATAGAGTATGCACATCTAAAAAAATTAAAATTATTTAATTATTTTCATTGAAAAAATTCCTATTTGTAACACAAAATATAAGAATTTACATAACTGTATAGAAACTCTAAAAGTTAACCAGTTTGGTCAGACTATTTCTTCATCCATACAGGAAGATCTGTAATAAGGCTGTTGACTGAAATTTTATTTCCAATTCTTGAAAATTGTCATAACATTAGCCTCAAAATCCAAATATCCTAAAATACACCTTGTCTCCTTTATAAGAAAATGATAAATTAACAAATGAAGAATATAAACTGTATGTATCTACTGACATTTCAGCCTTATGTATTAATAGAGTTACCATTGATTGCTTAAACTTTAAATTTTTCTACTAAAAATATCATTATATTGTTTTTTGTCACTGATTTTCCACATGCATTATGAAATTAATATGGATCTACAGAAACTCTTCTCTATGGTTTTAAAGGTTTAAAATTTGTACACATTTGAGTTATAAACAACGATAAAGAGGTAGATTAGAAAAATCCTTGCAGATTGGCACAAATACTAAATTATCAGTTTAATAGTCTGCGTGAGGGGGTTGACTAGCTTTTAGTTTCCATTATAAAAATATGATTTTATAATGATATGGTGTGTGGGACATCAGCAGCTCTCTATCAGTGAGTTGGGTTACATGGCACCATAAATGCTACATAAAAGGAAGAGATAACACAATCTGGAGATTTAAATTAAGTATAAATTATAAAAGATTATTAATTACAAAAACTCAAAAATTATTAATAAAATATTGGTTAGGAAGATATAAAATGTACTCTTCTTGAAATAAATTTTGGAGACCTTCTGTATCAGCTTTTTTTTTTTAATAGTAGAAAGAAACAACTCTTTGCCAGTGTAAAATTGGGGGTACAATGGTTTATGTAAAAAGAAAGGGAGGATACTTAATTAGGTCATATAACTAAACTGCAGGAAAGGCAATGTAGCAGCTGAGACAAAAACATATCTCAGTCCAGGACTTTAATTATTGAAAACATTGTTTTTTTCCATTTTTGACATTCACCCTCCCTTTGCTTGTTGTTCTCTTAAACTATCTTTCACCACATGAGTATAAACATATGATACCACAGCTCAACCATATTACATCATGCAACTTCACCCCCAAAAGGTACTGGATCTTGTTCTTTCCTATTGGATTAGCTTACACAAAATGGGGTCTCTACACTGGGTTGAAAGAAGGATTCTTGAAGATTCTGATATACTGTACTTTTTCATCTCTATAGTGTTAGTAAGAATGTTTAGCCACCATTGACTCATGTGAAGAGAAGCACTAGGTTTTATGTGAATAGGAAGGATGTATAATTAGAAATCAACTCTTTCATTCAGTCATTTCATCAGTTTTCTCATGTATAATATCAGTGCAATAAAAATTTACACTACTAGAGCTAATGCCATAATAGACTTCCCTAGTGCTTATCAGAATAACTGTGATATATTTAGAACTCTAAATATACATAATGCCATTGTTATCATTAATATTAGATGATGACAAGTTAGGGGGGAAGCAATAAAGTTGAGAAGAGGCTTCATATAGGTGATAATACATGAATTGTTTTTTAAAGGCAGGAGGGAAGAGCAGCAGTTAAAAGCTAAACCTTGATTTACATTAGAAATAGCATCACATCGTAGAACATAACTATTTTATGCTCTCTGGCTCTTAGTTTCCTCACCAGTAAATGTCGATAATAAAAGCTGCCTCAGTGGGTTTTTGAGCATTAAAAGCATCATATGAAAATTACCCAGTACAACATTAGAAAACTGTATGTGGTTTAAGAGTTAGATATTTTATTAGTAGCAGTTTATTCCATGAATAACATTTTTTAAAAATTGTTTGTCCATCATGCCTAAATGTCCTGGTTGTTGCAATGCTGATGTGAGATGGTGCTTATGAAAGACCTTCACAAAATACAAAATACTTTAAGTAGTAGATATAATATATAGTTATAAATGTGTATGGAAACTTGGTGGTGGTAGTTTAACTCAATTTTTGCAAGCTTTTTCTTTTCTATGCATATTTTAATATTTGTCTTACAATAAATGCTTTGTACATTTGTATGGCAAAGGTAAACCTGGCTACTTTTTATAAGATTTTGAAACATTTTGCTTTCCATGTAGGATTTAATATTTACCCACAGGACCAAAGTAATCATCAATTATTGCTGACTTTGGAAACCAAAAAAGCTAGAACCTATTTTAAAATGAAGCTACTCAATTCTGTTCTGAAGCTGCAGATTTTTCCAAGTTAAATATTCTGTTTCATAAAACATATCTGTTAAAATATTAATGTTGAACTTCTAAGTTCATTCACACTGACAAATGGCAAAGCACAATTCTAATTCACCTAGGAATTTCAGTTAAACACATTGATCCATTTTATGCTTCTATCATATTTCATAATCATAAAAATGAGAGAATCATTTTATGGCCAATGTTGAATGTTGCATATTAGAAAATCTGAAACTTTTTGTTCTACTTTAGAAAACTAGGTGTACATTAAAAGCTTTTGAATAATAACCAATGATTTACATTTAAACAGTTACTAATAGTCATATATGAATAAAATGTACAGTCACAAAGGTATATTTTATAAAAAGGCAAAGCATTTACTTTGGGATCCTCATGACTTAGTGGAACTATCAGAGGACAGAAAGCTGTAGATATTTTTCTAATATTAGATTTACTATATATAAAATATGAGAACCTAGAAGGTAATTTTCTCTCTCTATGCCTCATTTTTTTCCTCTGTAAAGAACATAACTTGGGCTAAATGATGTTTATGACTTCTTCTTGCTCTAAAAATATGTTTATGAAATATGTGATAATCAGTTTTTTGTTATTTTGAAACAGTTTATTATCATCCTCATTATGATTTAGAAAATTATCCCTACATTTTTATAATCTAATATAAAAGAAATAAGACAAGAATAAAAAGGGTCATATTTTACACACCTCTGTATGAAAAACAAACAAAAAATAATTTGAAAGTCTTTTTTTAAAAGAAAATATGGTAAAGTAATTACTATATTACCAAATCTGGAATAATGTATTTATAAAACCTGAAAACAAATATGCTGGAGTTTTTCAATTTTTATTAATTTTCTTTCAGTAGTGAAACATAACATCACTATATGTTTATATTCTATTGTACTTTATGATAGAAAATAAGTGTTAACATGTGAGTATAAACTGAATTTTCATTTTTTTTAATCCATTAGTGAGATAAAGAGCAAAAATATGTCAATGTCTCATTAGGATTGGAAATACCTATCTCACCGAGCAGCAGAATAAATAATTTTAATTTGTTGAGAAAAAATCTTTGACGTGATTTATATATATATATATATATATATATATATCAGTATACATAGAGGGAGATGTTTTTCATTCCAGAATTCCACTACATCCTCAAAGCTGACGATAAGGAAAGATAATTATGACCAGGTTCCTAAGAATGACGCCAGACACATCTTGATTTCCAAAATCTTCATTCCTCTATTAGCTGCAATCACACATTTACTGTTCATATAAGGGGAGATCAGATATTTGAGGAGGTTCTTTAAGGAAATCATACATGTAGAGAATGACTTACTAGTTTTCACTCTTCTCATCTGGTAAGGGACTGTGTACTTCCCTTTACCCTTTTCCTGAACCTAAGCTAGGAAGTGCTAGGAAGTCACTTGTAGACACTGGGGTTGCCATCTGAGAGAAGACTTAATCTCATACTGTCCCTAGAAACGTGCAGAACACTCTACATATCCATTTGCTGGGTGTGGAAACATGAAACTGGTATTACTGCTCACTTGGAGTCGGGTGGCTGCCCACGACAAAACGGCAGCACAAGGGAGTGAGCAGTTAGCTAAGCTGCATTTTTACTATTCAGTAGGGACCAGGGTGCATTTTACTTATACAGTGGGAAAATGGACAATTGAAGAAGTTGGCTACAATGAAGTCAGCTGTGGTGAAGAGCTCGTTACTGAAAGCGACTGTGATTGAAGCTCTAGTTTTGGGGATTAAGGGGTGGGTTTTATTTTTTATTTTTACTTATTTATTTTTTTAACATATTTATAGGAGTATAATTGCTTTACACTGGTGTATAATTTTCTGCTTTATAACAAAGTGAATCAGTTATACATATACATATGTTCCCATATTTCCTCCCTCTTGCATCTCCCTCCCTCCCACCCTCCCTATCCCAACCATCCAGGTGGTCACAAATCACCAAGCTGATCTCCCTGTGCTATGCAGCTGGTACACACTAGCTATCAATTTATGTTTGGTAGTGTATATATGTCTATGCCACTCTCTCACTTTGTCATAGCTTACCATTTCCCCTCCCCATACACTCAAGTCCATTCTCTGGTAGGTCTGTGTCTTTATTCCTGTCTTATTCCTAGGTACTTCATGATGTATATATATTTTTCTTAGATTCCATATATATGTTAGCATACGGTGTTTGTCTTTCTCTTTCTGACTTACTTCACTCCGTATGACAAACCATAGATCCATCCACCTCACTACAAATAACTCAATTTCGTTTCTTTTTATGGCTGAGTAATATTCCATTGCATATATGTGCCACATCTTCTTTATCCATTCATCCGATGATGGACACTTAGGTTGTTTCCATCTCCAGGCTATTGTAAATAGGGCTGCAATGAACATTTTGGTACATGACTCTTTATGAATTATGGTTATCTCAGGGTATATGCCCAGTAGTGGGATTGCTGGGTCATATGGTAGTTCTACATGTATTTTTTTTTTAAGGAACCTCCATACTGTTCTCCATAGTGGCTGTACCAACTCACATTCCCACCAGCAGTGCAAGAGTGTTCCCTTTTCTCCACGCCCTCTCCAGCACTTATTGTTTCTAGATTTCTTGATGATGGCCATTCTGACTGGTGTGAGATGATATCTCATTGTAGATTTGATTTGCATTTCTCTAATGATTAATGATGTTGAGTATTATTTCATGTGTTTGCTGGCAGTCTGTATGTCTTCTTTGGAGAAATGTCTATTTAGGTATTTTGCCCATTTTTGGATTGGGTTGTTTGTTTTTTTGTTATTGAGCTGCATGAGCTGCTTATAAAATTTGGAGATTAATCCTTTGTCAGTTGTTTCATTTGCAAATATTTTCCCCCATTCTGAGGGTTGTCTTTTGGTCTTGTTTATGGTTTCCTTTGCTGTGCAAAAATAGATCCCACTTGTTTATTTTTGTTTTTATTTCCATTTCTCTAGGAGGTGGGTCAAAAAGTATCTTGCTGTGATTTATGTCATAGAGTGTTCTGCCTATGTTTTCTTCTAAGAGTTTGATAGTATCTGGACTTATATTTAGGTTCTTAATTCATTTTGAGCTTATTTTTTTGTATGGTGTTAAGGAGTGATCTAATATCATACTTTTACATGTACCTGTCTAGTTTTCCCAGCACCACTTATTGATGAGGCAGTCCTTTCTCCACTGTACATTCCTGCCTCCTTTATTAAAGATAAGGTGATGATATGTGCGTGGGTTTATCTCTGGGCTTCCTATCCTATTCCACTGATCTATCTTTGTGTTTTTGTGCCAGTACCATACTGTCTTGATTACTGTAGCTTTGTAGTATAGTCTGAAGTCAGGGAACCTGATTCCTCCATCTCTGTTTCTCGTTCTCAAGATTGCTTTGGATATTCGGGGTCTTTTGTGTTTCCATACAAATTGTGAAATTTTTTGTTCTAGTTTGGTGAAAAATGCCAGTGATAGCTTGAGAGGGATTGCATTGAATCTGTAGATTGCTTGGGATAGTAGAGTCATTTTCACAATGTTGATTCTTCCAATCCAAGAACATAGTATATCGCTCCATCTATTTGTCTCATCTTTAAATTATTTCATCAGTGTCATAATTTTCTGCATACAGGTCTTTTGTATCCTTAGGTAGGTTTATTCCTAGATATTTTGTCCTTTTTGTTGCAGTGGTAAATGGGAGTGTTGTCTTGATTTCACTTTCAGATTTTTCCTCATTAGTGTATAGGAATGCCAGAGATTTCTCTGCATTAATTTTGTATCCTACTACTTTACCAAATTCATTAATTAGCTCTAGGAGTTTTCTGGTAGCATCTTTAGGATTCTCTATGTATAGCATCATGTCATCTGCAAACAGTGACAGCTGCAGTTCTTCTTTTCTGATTTGGATTCCTTTTATTTCCTTTTCTTCTCTGATTGCTGTGGTTAAAACTTCCAAAACTATGTTGAATAAGAGTGATGAGAGTGGGCAACCTTGTCTTGTTCCTGATCTTAGTGGAAATGCTTTCAGTTTTTCACCACTGAGGATGATGTTGGCTGTGGGTTTGTCATATATGGCCTTTATTATGTTGAGGAAAGTTCCCTCTATAACTACTTTCTGCAGGGTTTTTATCATAAAAGGGTGTTGAATTTTGTCAAAAGCTTTCTCTGCATCTATTGAGATGATCATATGGTTTTTCTCCTTCAATTTGTTAATATGGTGTATCACATTGATTGATTTGTGTATATTGAAGAATCCTTGCATTCCTGGAATAAACCCACTTGATCATGGTGTATGATCCTTTTAATGTGCTGTTGGATTCTGTTTGCTAGTATTTTGTTGAGGATTTTTGCATCTATGTTCATCAGTGATATTGGCCTGTAGTTTTCTTTCTTTGTGACATCCTTGCCTGGTTTTGGTATCATCCTTGCCTGGTTTTGGTGGACTCATAGAATGAGTTTGGAAGTGTTCGTTCCTCTGAAATTGTTTGGAAGAGTTTGAGAAGGATGGGTGTTAGCTCTTCTCTAAATGTTTGATAGAATTCGCCTGTGAAGCCATCTGGTCCTGGGCTTTTGTTTCTTGGACGATTTTTAATCACAGTTTCAATTTCAGTGCTTGTAATTGGTCTCTTCATATTTTCTATTACTTCCTGATTCAGTCTTTGCAGGTAGTTCATTTCTAAGTGTTTGTCCATTTCTTCCAGGTTGTCCACTTTATTGGAATACAGTTGCTTGTAGTAATCTCTCATGATCTTCTGTATTTCTGCAGTGTCAGTTGTTACTTTTCCTTTTTCATTTCTTATTCTATTGATTCGAGTCTTCTCCCTTTTTTTCTTGATGAGTCTGGCTAATGGTTTATCAATTTTGTTTATATTCTCAAAGAACCAGCTTTTAGTTTTATTGATCTGTGCTATCATTTTCTTCATTTCTTTTTCATTTACTTCTGATCTGATCTTTATGATTTCTTTCCTTCTGCTAACTTTGGGGGTATTTTGTTCTTCTTTCTCTAATTGTTTTTGTGCAAGGCTATGTTGTTTATTCGAGATGTTTCCTGTTTCTTAAGGTAGGATTGGATTGCTATATACTTCCCTCTTAAAACTGCTTTTACTGCATCCCATTGGTTTCAGGTCATCGTGTTTTCATTGTCATTTGTTTCCAGGTATTTTTTGATTTCCTCTTTGATTTCTTCACTGATCACTTCGTTATGAAGTAGTGTATTGTTTAGCCTCCATGTGTTTGTATTTTTTACAGATCATTTCCTGCAATTGATATCTAGTCTCATAGCATTGTGGCTGGAAAAAAAATGATACGATTTGAATTTTCTTAAATTTACCAAAGCGTGATTTGTGACACAAGATATTATATATCTTGGAGAATGTTTCATGAGCACTTGAGGAGAAAATATATTCTGTTGTTTTTGAATGGATTGTCCTATAAATATCAATTAAGTCCATCTTGTTTAATGTATCATTTAAAGCTTGTGTTTCCTTATTTATTGTCATTGTGGATGATCTGTCCTTTGGTGAAAGTGGGGTGTTAATGTCCCCTACTATGATTGTGTTACTGTCATTTTCCCTTTTTATGGCTGTTAGTATTTTCCTTATGTATTGTGGTGCTCCCATGTTCAGTGCATAAATATTTACAATTGTTGTAATAGTCTTTGTTTCAAAGTCTTGGTTGTAGGTTCTTCTCCTTCATCAGTTTAAATATGTCCTGCCAGTCCCTTCTGTCTTACAGAGTTTCTGATGAAAGATCTGCTGTTAACCTTATGGGGATTCCCTTGTGTGTTATTTATTGCTTTTCTGTTGCTGCTTTTAAAATGTTTTCTTTCTATTTAATTTTTGACACTTTGATTAAAATGTGTCTTCACATGTTTCTCCTTGGATTTATCCTGTATGGAACTCTCTGTGCTTCCTGGACTTGATTAACTATTTCCTTACCCATATTAGGGAAGTGTTCAACTATAATCTCTTTAAATATTTTATCTGTCCCTTTCTTTTTCTCTTCTTCTTCTGGAACCCTTATAATTTGAATGTTGGTTTTGTTTAATGTTATCCCAGTGATCTCTGAGACTGGCCTCAGTTCATTTCATTCTTTTTTCTTTATTCTGCTCTGCAGTAGTTATTTCCACTATTTTATCTTCCAGGTCACTTATCTGTTCTTCTGCCTCAGTTATTCTGCTTTTGATCCCATCTAGAGTATTTTTAATTTTATTTATTGTGTTGTTCATCGTTGCTTGTTTCATTTTTGGGTCTTCTACATCCTTGTTAAATGTTTCTTGCATTTTCTGTATTCTATTTCCAAGATTTTGGATCATCTTTACTATCATTATTCTGAATTCTTTTTCAGGTAGACTGCCTATTTCCTCTTCATTTGTTAGGTATTGTGGGGTTTTATCTTGTTCCTTCATCTGCTGTGTGTTTTTCTGTCTTCTCATTTTGCTTATCTACTGTGTTTGGGGTCTCCTTTTTGCAGGCTGCACGTTCTTAGTCCCGTTGTTTTTGGTGTCTTTCCCCAGTTTTTAAAGTTGTTTCTGTGGGTTGTGTAGGCTTCCTGGTGCAGGGGACTAGTGCCTGTGCTCTGGTGGATGAGGCTGGATCTTGTCTTTCTGGTGGGCAGGTCCACGTCTGGTGGTGTGTTTTGGGGTGTCTGTGGACATTTTATGATTTTAGGCAGCCTCTCTGCTAATAGGTGGGGTTGTGTTCCTGTCTTGCTAGTTGTTTGGCATAGGGTGTCCAGCACTTTAGCTTGCTGGTCATTGAGTGAAGCTGGGTATTGGTGTTGAGATGGAGATCTCTGGGCAATATTCGCCATTTGATATTACATGGAGCTGGGATGTCTCTTGTGGACCAGTGTCCTGAAGTTGGCTCTCCCACCCAAGAGACACAGCACTGACTCCTGGCTTCAGCACCAGGAGACTTTCATCCACATGGCTCAGAATGAAAGGGAGAAAAAAGTAGAAAGAAAGAAAGAAAGAAAGAAAGAAAGAAAGAAAGAAAGAAAGAAAGAAAGGTGGAAAGAGGATAAAGTAAAATAAAGTTATTAAAATAAAAAATAATTATTAAGAAAAAAATTAGGTAAAAATAACACAAAAAACAAAAGAAAACAAAACAAAAGAAAAGGACAGATAGAACCCTAGGACAAATTGTGAAAGCAAAGCTATGCAGACAAAATCTCACACAGAAGCATACACATACACACTCACAAAAAAGATGAAAAAATAATAAATCTTGCTCTCAAAGTCCACCTCCTCAATTTCGGCTGATATTTTGTCTATTCAGGTATTCCACAGATGCGGGTACATCAAGTGGATTGTGGAGATTTAATCCGCTGCTCCTGAGGCTGCTGGGAGAGATTTCCCTTTCTCTTCTTTGTTTGCACAGCTTCCGGGGCTCAGCTTTGTATTTGGCCCCGCCTCTGCGTGTAGGTTGCCGGAGGGCATCTGTTCTTCGCTCAGACAGGATGGGGTTAAAGGAGCTGCTGATTCAGGGGTTCTGGCTCACTCAGCCCGGGAGGAGGGAAGAGTATGGTGTCCGGGGTGAGCCTGCGGTGGCAGAGGCCTGTGTGACGTTGCACCATCCTGAGGTATGCAGTGCATTCTCCTGGGGAAGTTGTCCCTGGATCCCAGGACCCTGGCAATGACGGGCTGCACAGCCTCCGCAGAAGGGAGGTGTGGAGAGCAACCTGTGTTTGCACACAGGCTTCTTGGTAGTGGCAGCAGCAGCCTTAGCATGTCATGCCCGTCTCTGGGGTCTGCACTGTTAGCCGCGGCTCACACCTGTCTCTGGACAGCTAAGCAGCGCTCTTAATCCCCTCTCCTTGTGCACCAGGAAACAAAGAGGGAAGAAAACGTCTCTTGCCTCTTTGGCAGGTCCAGACTTTTCCCCGGACTTCCTCCTGGCTAGCCGTGGTCCACTAGCCCCCCTTCAGGCTGTGTTCATGCCACCTGTCCTCTCCCTGGGCACCGACCAAAGCCCGAGCCACAGCTCCCAGCCCCGCCCACCCTGGCGTGTGAACAGACAAGCCTCTCGGACTGATGAGTGCTGGTCGGCACCGATCCACTGTGCGGGGATCTCTCCACTTTGCCCTCTGAACCCCTGTTGCTGTGCTCTCCTCCATGGCTCTGAAACTTCTTCCCTCCACCACCCGCAGTCTCTGCCCACGAAGGGGTTTCCTAATATTTGGAAACCTTTCCTCCTTCACAGCTCCCTCCCACTGGTGCAGGTCCCGTCCCTATTCTTTTGTCTCTGTTTATTCTTTTTTCTTTTGCCCTGCCCAGGTACATGGGGAGTTTCTTGCCTTTTGGGAGGTCTGAGTCTTCTGCCAGCATTCAGTAGGTATTCTGTAGGAGTTTTTCCACATGTAGATGTGTTTCTGGTGGATCTGTGGGGAGGAAGGTGATCTCTGCATCTTACTCTTCCACCATCTTCTCCCTCTCCCCTCAAGAGGTGGGTTTTAAAAGGTCATCTGTAGATGATATAACCTATCACATCAGCCAACTAAAAAGAAAACTATATTTTTACTTTCCCTTCTTCTCCGTTCTCAGCATTTACACAGGAGTAAACACAAGTAAATACTCTGGGAGAGAAGTGGAATAAGAAAACTGGAAACACAGACCACATCCCTGCAACCTCCTATCCGCACCCTCACAACTGCTAGTCTCTATGCTGCTGGTCAGGCCTCAGATGAGGGAATTGGAGGAGTTTGTAAATGAACAAGAATTTTCAGTTTTGATTCAGTCTGTTCTTAGAGGAGTATATTCTTATATTTGCAAGTTACTAAGAATCTCTAAGATTCACTTGAGATATTAGTAAGAGGCAAAGATACAACAATTGGTACAACAAAGTTTGTTTAATATAGTGGTGGGAGAAAACACTGTTTGCCTATTATAATCTACCAAATTCAGCCCCTAATAAATATATTTAATAATCAAAACAAACTTGTGATAGAGGTACAGCTGTCCTCATCCTTGAATAAAGAAACTCTTAGTGAATGAAGATCTGAAACTTATGCTTGCTAATCCACAAAGACTTTACTATATTCTACCACTCATTTAATAGTTCCTGTCATAATTTTATAACTCATATTTATTTATGAATTTCTGACCATATCAAGTGGAAGATCAGAGAACTAACTTTCCAAATCCTTCATTAATGTCATATCCAAATGCATTTGAAAGTAATTTCTCACATTAATTCTTGCTTTCCAGCAAGTTTAGACTTCTGTCTTTATTACTCCTGTCTCTGACTTTGCTCTGCTGTTTACTTTCCTGACAGCAATCTCATCCTTCCTGTATGCATATTCTAAATATATACAATTTTAAGATCAAGACCAAGCCAAGTTTCCCAACATAACTGAGCTTAGTTTGAGCTGTTATTGTCCAAGCTTTAGCTATGATATGAAGAAGCTAACCTCTGAAATGTTAAAGAAAAGCTTACACCATTATTAAAACATGATAGCACAATCAAGCATATCCATTTACATCAATTCATTGACTAGTCAAACATATTTTGTTATTGTTATACTTTTCTAGTGCAAATTTAGAGTGCCTAAGTAGAGCAAGAAAGAAAGAAAGCTGATCTTGGAAATATCAAAATAAAGAGGAGTCTTATGATTTAAAATAAAATTTAAAGCTTTAAAATATTAGACTATATATTAAAATACTTTATAACCTTAAAATTCTAGAAATGGATTCAGGAAGAGAAATATATTATTATTATTAGTTAGAAAAAATCAAACTCTAATTATCACGTGACTACAATCAATTTTATATGTTTTATTTTCCCCATATCTTTAAAAATTAAAAGTATTTTTTACAAGCAATTGTAAAGTGAATTCCCTGGTGGTACAGTGGTTAGGACATTGTGCTCCCACTGCTGGGGACCCAGGTTCAATCCTTGGTCCGGAAACTAAGATCCTGCAAGCTGTTTGGTGGGGCAAAAAAACAAAAAACAAAACAAAAAAAATACATAAAAATAAGAGTACTTTTAGATTATTTATATATAGCTCTTATTCAGATATAGTGATTAATGATTAATGACTACTGATTTTTGAATAATAACTGAAATGTGTAGAGTATTGACATAAAAAGCACAGAAAGTGTATGCCCATATATATATATATATAAATTATTTTTAATGTTGAGCCTTCTTTTAATTTATTTATTTTGATTTTTGGCTGTGTTGGGTCTCTGTTTCTGTGCAAGGGCTTTCTCTAGTTGTGACAAGTGGGTGCCACTCTTCATCATGGTGCACAGGCCTCTCACTGTTGTGGCCTCTCTTGTTGCGGAGCACAGGCTCCAGAAGTGCAGGCTCAGTAGTTGTGGCTCACTGGCCTAGTTGCTCCACGGCATGTGGGATCTTCCCAGACCAGGGCTCGAACCCGTGTCCCCTGCATTAGCAGGTAGATTCTCAACCACTGCGCCACCAGGGAAGCCCACGTCAAAATATTTTGACAAAATATTCAATGCTGATAACACTTTAGATATTGGATTGCTTTTATCTTTAAGTATGCTAAAACTAAAATGAAAAGTTTCTAAGTAGTAGATCTTTTAATATATATGTATAACTTTTCAAAACTTTGACATAGTGAACAAAAATTGAACAAAAAATTGGATTTAATATAATAATATTGGATACAACTGTGATCACACAATGTTATGAGTAAAAGAATGTTCAAAGTAGTAGTTATAGCATCTTGGTTGTGGATTTAATTTCCATAAAAACTATATCTAGGCTTCTTAAATTTACTTACAAATAACACACAACCCCTGCCATAAATCTACAATAATATTTGGCTTGCTTGATTTTCTTTGTGCTTTTGACTTGCAGAAACTCCTGATAAGATACTATTAAAAGTGCAAAGAGAAAAAGAGAGAGAAAGAGGCAGAGAGAGAGAGAGAGAGATACCAAGAGAAATTAACAGCTGTCTCCTTGCTAATTAAAAGCTCCTTGCTTTCTCTCCATATGACCAGTACAGCTGCTTTATATCCTATCACTGCAAAGGAATCAAATAAATTCAAAGGCAATATTGAGACAAGCATCTGGTTTTGGGTATACCTACCATGATGAAAGTATATTTCATACTGTCAGAAAGTTAACATTTTCATGGGCCACAACAGATTATCTTTTTTCCTCATTCAACTTCTTCCACTGTCCCCAGTGGTAAAGAATCAATACTTTTGCTTCCATTTTCAATACTAAATATATCATATCATTGTTTGCTTCACTGGTGCAGACACCTTCCTCCTACCGTAAATGCTGTGTTCCAGCTCTGAAAGTTTTCCCCCGGGCTTCCCATTCAAGGATTGGCTTGTAACTATGGCTTAATACAATGTCAGAATCTCTTAAGGAAGATACAGCCTGTCAAGTCATTTCAAGTATGAACCTTCATCTACTGAGATTCTGAAAATATCCTTTGAGTGTTTCAAGCATGAGCAGACAAAAAAAAGGCTAACAAGTCATTTGTAAAGATAATAGCTAACAACATGCATTCTTGTTTCTCTCATCCTCTTTCCATTAAATGTTCATAAAAAAAGAGAGCAGATGGCAGGGCCCCAGTCTTGTTTATTTATAAACAGGTCAGAGGAAGCTTGAAATTCTACTTCTTTAGAAAAAGAAGGAAAAAAAAGTATCTCCAAAACTCTGTGAGGGTGCAAGTATAAATGAAACATGGATGAGATGTCACTTTTCTGAAGGAACTCCATCTAAGGTTGGAGAAAGAGATGCTTCTGCTAAAATGTATGTATGAATTTAAAAATATATATTTACTGTATTAGAAAAAGTAAACTATATCCACTTCTAATTCCATGGTGCATTTAGGGGGTAGTTTGAGGAGCAGTAGGAAATGCTTTATAAGTTTTGAAGACAATTAGCAAATCCCATGGACTTTCGTAGTTTGGAAGGTCAGTTCTACATATTTCTTAAAACAATACTCTGACTGCAGAGCAGAATAAAGAAAAATGAATGAAAAGAATTGAAGAGAGCCTCAGAGACCTCTGAGACAACATTAAATGCACCAACATTCAAATTATAGGGGTGCAAGAAGAAGAACAGAAAAAAAAGGGACTGAGAAAATATTTGAAGAGATTATAGTTGAAAACATCCCTAATATGGGAAAGGAAATAGTTAATCAAGTGCAGGAAGGACAGAGAGTCCCATACAGGATAAATCCAAGGAGAAACATGCCAAGACACACATTACTCAAACTATCAAAAATTAAATACAAAGAAAATTTATTAAAACAGCAAGAGAAAAACAATAAATAACATAGAAGGGAATCACCATAAGGTTAACAGCTGATCTTTCAACAGAAACTCTGCAAGCCAGAAGGGAGTGGCAGAACATATTTAACGGGATGAAGGAGAAAAACCTACAACCAATATTACTCTACCCAGCAAGGATCTCATTCAGATTTGATGGAGAAATTAAAATATTTAAAGAAAGGCAAAAGCTAACATAATTCAGCACCACCAAAACAGCTTTACAACAAATGCTAAAGGAACTCCTCTAAGCAGGAAAAACAAGAGAAGCAAAAGACCTAAAATAACAAATGCAAAACAATTAAGAAAATGGTAATAGGAACATACATATCGATAATTACCTCAAATGTAAATGGATTAAAAGCTCCAACCAAAAGACACAGGCTTACTGAATGGATAAAAAACAAGACCCATATATATGCTGTCTACAAGGGAACCACTTCAGACTTAGGGACACATACAGACTGAAAGTGATGTGTTGGAAAAAGATATTCCATGCAAATGGAAATCAAAACAAAGTTGGAATAACAATTTTCAAATCAGACAAAATAGACTTTAAAACAAAGACTATTACAATAGACAAAGAAGGACACTACATAATGATCAAGGGATCAATACAAGAAGAAGATACAACAATTGTAAATATTTATGATCCCAACATGGGAGCACTGCAATACATAAGGCAAATACTAACAGCCATAAAAGGGGAAATCGACAGTAACACAATCATAGTAGGGGACATTAACACCCCACTTTCACCAAAGGACAGATCATCCACAATGACAATAAATAAGGAAACACAAGCTTTAAATGATACATTAAACAAGATGGACTTAATTGATATTTATAGGACAATCCATTCAAAAACAACTGAATACACTTTCTTCTCAAGTGCTCATGAAACATTCTCCAAGATAGATAATATCTTGAGTCACAAATCACGCTTTGGTAAATTTAAGAAAATTCAAATCGTATCGTTTCTTTTCCAGCCACAATGCTATGAGACTAGATATCAATTACAGGAAATGATCTGTAAAAAATACAAACACATGGAGGCTAAACAATACACTACTTCATAACGAAGTGATCAGTGAAGAAATCAAAGAGGAAATCAAAAAATACCTGGAAACAAATGACAATGAAAACACGATGACCTGAAACCAATGGGATGCAGTAAAAGCAGTTCTAAGAGGGAAGTATATAGCAATCCAATCCTACCTTAAGAAACAGGAAACATCTCAAATAAACAACCTAACCTTACAGCTAAAGCAATTAGAGAAAGAAGAACAAAATACCCCCAAAGTTAGCAGAAGGAAAGAAATCATAAAGATCAGATCAGAAATAAATGAAAAAGAAATGAAGGAAATGATAGCAAAGATCAATAAAACTAAAAGCTGGTTCTATGAGAAGTTAAACAAAATTTATAAACCATTAGCCAGACTGATCAAGAAAAAAAAAGGGAGTCAACTCAAATAAATCAAATTAGAAATGAAAAAGAAGAAGTATCAAATGACACTGCAGAAATACAAAGGATCATGAGAGATTACTACAAGCAACTCTATGCCAATAAAATGGACAACCAGGAAGAAATGGACAAATTCTTAGGAAAGCACAACTTTCTATGACTGAACCAGGAAGAAATAGAAAATATGAACAGACCAATCATAACACTGAAATTGAAAGTGTGATTAAAAATCTTCCAAGAAAAAAAGCCCAAGACCAGATGGCTTCAAAGGTAAATTCTATCAAACATTCAGAGAAGAGCTAACACCTATCCTTCTCAAAATCTTCCAAAATATAGCAGGGGAAGGAACACTCCCAAACTCATTCTACGAGGCTACCATCACCCTGATACCAAACCAGGCAAAGACGTCACAAAGAAAGAAAACTACAGGCCAATATCACTGATGAACATAGATGCAAAAATCCTCAACAAAATACTAACAGACAGAATCCAACAGCACATTAAAAGGATCATACACTTGCTCAAGTGGGTTTTATCCCAGGAATGCAAGGATTCTTTAATATATGCAAATCAATCAATGTGATACAACATATTAATAAATTAAAGGATAAAAATCATATGATCATCTCAATAGATGGAGAGAAAACTTTTGACACAATTCAACACCAATTTATGATAAAAACCCTGAAGAAAGTAGGCATAGAGGGAACTTTCCTCAACGTAATAAAGGCCATATATGAGAAACCCACAACCAACATTGACCTAAATGGTGGAAAGCTGAAACCATTTCCACTAAGATCAGGAACCAGACAAAGTTGCCCACTCTCACCACTGTTATTCAACATAGATTTGGAAGTTTTAGGCACAGCAATCAGAGAAGAAAAAGAAATCCAAATCGGAAAAGAAGTAAATCTGTCACTGTTTGCAGATGACATGATACTATATATAGAAAATGCAAAAGATGCTACAAGAAAACTACTATAACTAATCAATGAATATGGTAAAGTAGCAGGATACAAAATTAATGCACAGAAATCCCTTGCATTCCTATACACTATTGATGAAAAATCTGAAAGTGAAATTAAGAAAACACTCTTGTTTACCACTGCAACAAAAAGAATAAAATATCTACAAATAAACCTACCTAAGGAGACAAAAGACCTGCATGCAGAAAATTATAAGACACTGATGAAAGAAATTAAACATGATACAAATAGATGGAGAGATATACCATGTTCTTAGATTGGAAGAATCAACATTGTGAAAATGACTATACTACCCAAAACTATCTACTATCAAACGACCCTATCAAACTACCACTGGCATTTTTCACAGAACTAGAACAAAATTTTTCACAATTTGTATGGAAACATAAAAGACCCCGAATAACAAAAGAGACACTGAAGAGTAGATACTGGCATAAGCACTTCTAGGCAATTCTTCTGAGGTCTGTCTCTCAATTCGGAAAACAAATTAGGAAAACATACATTTAGAAGAAGCTCAGGTAGATATAAAAAATTAAAAATTCTTTCTATATTTCGATTGGTAACCTTAAATTCTAGTAACATTCTTGTTGGCATCCACTTGTATTAGCCTCTGTGATGTTTAACACAAATAGAAATTTTGTTGTTATTGTTAAAAAAGAGACAACAACCCCAAAATGGAGTCAATTGTCCTAAGCCCCACATCAGCAAACCAAGACTTAATACCTAACCTAATTGCAGTTTCAGCCTCTCCCAGAAATGTAACCTCTAACCATTCAATATGGAAATACCCAGTCTGCACTGGTGAGGTAATCCACTCAGTAGAATATTTTTGTCACTCAGAGGACAGTGACCTTGCCTAAAACAATCAATTCTTTGTTAGAAACTTCTCTTTCCCACCCCTTTTTGCCTATGAAAAACCTTTTATTTTGGACAGCTGTTCTGAGTTCCTTTCGACTTGCTAGATGGGATGCTGCCTGACTCATGAATCATTGAATAAAGCCAATTAGTTCTCTAAGTTTATTCAGTTGAATTTTGTTTTTACGAGATTCTGTGGCAGTGGCAGGACCAAAGCAGACTTCCAATGGCTTCAGAGACAATGAGAAACACACGTGTCTTATCCTCAAACCGACTGAGTTATCTTTCTCACCCTTTCCAAAGTGCATGGGAAAGTTCCTCTTGGTTCTGAGCTCTGTTGTCTTTGCACCAACCTGTCAAATCTAATTGGCTTTTCACTGTCCCCCATTTGGTTGCAAACCACCAGCTCTTGGTTTTGTCCCCAGATTCCATGTTGGGAACTGCTGGTGGTTTAGTCTGCAGTTTCCCATTTTTGTGGAACCTCAGTCTGCAGTCCCCATTATTTGGGGTCTGCTGGCTCAGTCCTCACTCCAGTCCCCAGATCCATGCCAACATAGAACTGCTGGTGGTTACCAGCCAGAGTTAGACTGGGTCTGAGTTAAAAATCAGTCTGGGTCTGGAGTTGGATTTGGTGTGACTTAAGCTCGACTGAGTCCAGTGTGTGTTGTGTAGGTAAAGGCTATTGTTAATGGGAATCTAGGAAGTCAAAAAGTCACAGAAATTGGTGAGTATGGGTTGAGCACTTAGAAGCAGTTAGAGCACTCTAAGGCTCCTGTATTAGGATAAGTTGTTCATGGAACAAGTTAGATTAACACTAGGTCACTCACCAACCTCAAGAAATTACCCTGCAACAAGGTACACTGTAAAACACCACACAATCTTCAACCCAGCAGTACATTTCTCTTAGGTATTAGTTTGGCTCTGAGAGACCCAAAAAGACTTAGCAAAAATGAATGAGATAATTAAATTCCAAAGAGTTGAGTGAACCACTTTCCAACACACCTTCTTGTTTTATCTCTAAGAACTATGGCTCTGAAAGCTATGAATATCTACAAAAATGGCAAAATCTTACTGAAAGTAACTTAGAATTGCAATAGTCATTATGGAGAATGTTCCAATTAGATAAGATCATTTATTTAAGAAGTACACTTAAAAGCAAGTGTTTCCGAATTAAACAAATGTAATGGGATACTTATTTTATTTGGCATGTAGTCGCTTCCAGAAGCCTTCAAGCTTCCAACACTGTTTCATTAAAACATTTATTGCAAAAGGCTAATAAAAATGAAAGACAACAAGAAGTACCTAAGACAAAAAACATCAAGGCTGACATGACTTCTACTGCTCCCCTCTATCCTCCTTTACCTGAGTGCTCATGTTTTACTAATTTTATATCTGAATTGCTTTTCTACTGAAGAGACTATGAAACAGTCCTTTAAAATTAAACCTCTTGAGGTTGCAGACAATCCTCCTCATGTATCTTTCACTCCATGGTCAAAAGCTGACCAAAGGGCCATCGTTAAGAAATTTCCTAAACCCAGGGAGGAGTCCCCCAAAGTTTCTTGAAGAATTTAGAGTCATTATTGAAGTCTATGACCTCAGGCTGCTTATGCATATGTTGGTAGGACCTAGTGAAGCCGAAACATGGATACAGAAAGCAGAGTGGGGTAACCCTAAGGATGATATGTCAGGTTTCTTGATCTTCAACATGGTCCCCTTATGGATAAGAAAAAGCTTGAAAAAATAGCAACCCATCTTTAAAAAGCCATTCCTAAATTCTTCCTTGCCTGCGCTCATAGGTCTGTTATTCAAATATGCAAACAAAAGAAAGATAAACCTGGTACAGACTTTAAGGCCATCTGCAAGCTCTCTTCCTATGGTATTCTGAGTTTCATACAATAAATGGTGTCACCCAACCTGCTCTAGCTGCCCTATTGTAAATGGATTACTGCTACAACAGCTCCAAGGACAGAGACCTAAAATAACATCTGGGACTCCTGCATTATACCCTCCTAGGGGTATATTATCATAACACTGGGGTATGAGAAAAGGGATTGATGTCTCAGTCGTAATCAACTGGGACACTGGAAAAGAGATTGTCCTCAAAAGTCCTATGTACATTTTTCAACATTAACTCCAATGCTGTAATATCTACTCCCATAGGAAGTTCCCCATATGGGCCCTTCTCAGAACTGACAGGACCCCAAGGGACCCTCTGGTAAACTGCCACCAGTAATAACCTTAAGCAGCAAAGGGGAAACAGAAATTAAAGTTAACCCCAAACCTTTCCAAATTCTGTTAGCTACTGGAGCTACACTTTCTACTTTCTACTTTCTACACTTTCTATCCAGTCTCATAAGACCAAAACATCCCTCAGAGTGAGAAAGAAGTTTCTATAGTGGGGCTGACTAATAAAATTCGGGGAGTTTCTGTCTCAACCAGTAAAAATGACTCTGGGACCTTTTACTGAAAATCATTTATTTTTGCCATATGATACAGCTCCAGCCAATCAATTGGGTAGAAATATCCTCTCTAAATTAAAAGGTCTAATATGTTTTCCCTCCAATGAAGAATTCACCTTAGAATTTATTGACCAACCTGAACCTGATCTTTCCAATCTGTTTCTGACATAGAAAAGGAAGAATTCCAACAAAAGTTCCCTGATTTAATTGAGGTGTCCCGAAATCTATGGGCTACTTCTAATTATAACATTGGGGGAATAAAAAGTGCAGAACCTATAAAAATTCAGATAGGATAACTAAACCTCTTTCTAAATTGCCTCAGTAGCCATTAAAGGTTGAGGCCATGCAAGGCTTCACACCCAGGGGCTGATTACTCTTGCCACCAGCCCCTGTAACACACAGATCTTGCCGGTCTGGAAACCTAATGGTTGAGGATGGCTATAAGCAAGATAGTTTTTCCTCATTTCTTGGTTGTTACAAGCACAAGCATCTTTTCTCACAATTTCCACGAGACTCAAATTGGTTCACTGTTGCAGATCCCTGTTCAGCCTTTTTCTACATTCCTGTATATCCCAACAGCCAATATCTATTTGCCTTTGCTTGGAATGATTAACAATGTACCTAGACAGTCATGCCGTAAGGGTTCATTGAAGCCCCTTCTTATTTTTCCCAGGTGCTCCACCAAGATTTAAACACTCTCTAGTTCCTTGGGATATCTAACCTTTTAAAATGTGTGCTCTATAAAGCAGAAACTAACACACCATTGTAAAGCAATTATACTCCAATAAAGGTGTAAAAATAAATAAATAAATAATAAATAATAAATAAATAAAATAAAATATGTGCTCTGGTTACCAAAGAGCCGTCCATAAAAAAATTATGTTTATTTGCAGCAACAATTAGCTGAAGATGAACATAAAGTCTCTAAGGAAAAATTACAATGATCTCTAGACACTGTTCACTATGTAGGCCATAATCTAAATGCTGACGGAATCCAGCTATCTCCAAAAAGAATTAAGCTAATCCAAGAACTTCTTAAGCCCACAAGTAAGTGACAGCTTCATGGATTCGTAGGTGTGGCTGGTTATTGGAGAGTATATGTTCCAATTTTTTCTCTAAATAGTTTCCCCACTTATGAACTTAGAATTTCACTCTATGAAATTTCAGTCTCTGAGCCCCTTCCTTGAGGAAATAAACATGAGCTGACCTTTGCAGGACTAAAACAGAACCATCAGCCTTAGGACTACCTACCTATTCAAAAAAATTTACCTTATTTGTGCATGAAAAAGATAGCCAAGCCCTGGGAATGCTTATGCAAAAACATGGTAATAAACATTGGCCTATTGCCTATTATAGCATACAGCTTGATACAGTTGCTCATGACTATTCTATCTGCCTTAGGGCTATAACTACTGCTGTAAAGTTAGTAGTAGCTTCAGCAGATATAACACTAGGAAATGATGCTTTTTCACAAACTCTGAGCACTGTCCAAAGTCTCTTTAATTCTGAATTGTCTCAACATTTCCCTGCAAGCTGACTAACCTCCTATGAGACACTTCTGCTTTCACAAGATAATTTGCATTTTAAAAGCTGCAATATCCTTAAACCTGCTTCATTAATACCCCTGCCTGACCAAGGTGAGCCCCATGGCTGTAAGGTAATAAAGTCCCATTTTGTGTCACTGTGTCCTAATTTACAAGACACCATTTAACTAATCTCGATCTTATTTTGTTTGTTGATGGGTCACATTGTAAAGACAAAAAAGGAAATTTCCAAGTTGGCTGTACTGTTACTACCCAATACTACTTGAGAGGGGCAATCTCCCACAAGCTAAATCAGCCCAACAAGCAGAGTTCCATGTCCTTACAAGAGCATGCCAGTTAACAAAATGACAAATTGTTAATACTTATACAGATAGGCTGCATGCCTTTGGTTCATCCATGATTTTGAGATGTTATAGAAACCAAGGGGTTTTTCTTACATTCATTGGGACCTCAATAAAAAATGAGCAAGTAGACAACCCTCTTACTGCTATTCTCTTACATTCTGAAATTCCTGTCATCAAAATTGAGGAACACTCTAAAAAGATTAAACCTAAGTATCAGAGAAATGGTCTTGCTGACTTTCTTGCAAAGGCAACAGTAAAGATATCTATACAGATTGTGGCCCATGAAGAAGAAGTCTATTCTGCTTCTGCAAAAATGACTCCTTGTTCCAAGACTTTTGCCATCCTCATGTATTTGCAACATGGCAACAGTCTGCTTCTGAATCAGAGAAATTAGGATGGGTAAACAACAGTTGTAAATTCAATGAACAGTCAAGGCTATGGTAAACCCAATTAGCTGTTTTGCTCTTACCAACTCCCTGGCAAATGTCTTTTATCAGTTTTACATTTCTTCACCCACCATAGTGCATTTAAGATGGCTCAAACTATGAAGAAACATTGGTAGGGAGACATCTATGAAATTGCAAAAAGAGTTTACCACCAGTGTCTGATTTGTCTGGTCCATGATCCTAGAAAAACTTTTTGTTCCCAGAGGCCTCAAACCTCTTCTCTCTGGACCTTGCCGGCACCTGCAGCTACACTTCATTCAACTACCACCTAGTATGGGTTAACAATGTATTCTTCTTATTGTATATATGTTTTCTGGGTAGGTTGAAGCCTTCCCCTGCCACAAAGCTGATGCTCTCATGCTGGCAAAGAAATCATTGGAAAATGTGTTTTCCACCTTCCACAATCACCAGTGATCAAGGCACTCACTTCATTGGGCAAATCACATAAGTCTTAACAAAAACTTTCCAAACTTCTTGGAATTATCACTGTCCCTATCACCCTCAATCATCAGGCAAGGTTAAAAGAACAAACGGGATACTTAAGCTTAAAATCTCTAAACTTGATGAAACTATTTGACACTGTTGGTCCAAGGTATTGCCTCTGGTCTTGCTGACTGTCCACAGTACCGTCTTTGGGAAACATAAACTCACTCCCATATGAGATAGTCACCTGTAGACCAATGTCTATTGATAATCAACTTTCTGCTGATCCCTTGTTATCTCATACTAGTATGGCTAATTACTGTAATTCTTTAATGTCTTATGCCAAAGACTATCATCAACAGGTTAAAGAAACTTTCCTGAATCCCACTTCAAAGGATCCTTTTGGCCACAGTCTGGAGCCTGGTGACTGGGTATTCTGGAAATGTCATCAGAGGAAGACAGCCCATGAACCGCATTGGGATGGACCTTACAAAGTGCTCCCAACCACTGACACTGCTGCAAAACTAGAAGGCATTGAGCCTTGTGTATACATCTCACAGCTAAAGAACTCTCCAGCTGACATCTAGTCCCGTAAAGATGCTGGAAACCTTCAAGTAAAATTGAGGAGGAAAAGAAATAGCTGACATTAATGTAGACTGCTTCTACCCAACACACGTGATTGAGACCTCACACTTTAAACATGAAACCACTTTTTCTTTTCTTTCTTTCCTTTACTTTGGCATTGACCTGGGAAGATAATGCCATCATCCATATCCCCCAGGCCATTTTTAATGAGAGTAACTTTTCAGACTGCTGGATTTATCATCAGAGATTCTGATCTATCCATAATACTAGTGACTACCTGATACTCCCTTTGACCAATTTCTCTTCTATTCCCAATTTCAGCACAAACTCAGTCAACCTCCTCTAGCAGTCTCTTACCAAAATCAACTTTTACATTCAGAACATCCAGTGCCTTTTTTTTTTTTAACCTTTCTTTGATTATAACTGTACTTGTCCAATTATACACAAATACCTGTGTAAATCTTATTATATTTGCACCTCTAAGATCTCACCAGCAGCACCCATCTTTGCATGGTATTCTTTATTTCAGGATAGGAGATTTACTCCCCAAATTCAATAAAAACATAAGCGACTCCTGGCTTGAATGGGAAAATGTAACAATCCCTGCAAATGAATCCACTAACAGATTCATCTTAACAAGAATGGTTTGTACCTCAACAGGGTTTACCTTTGTCTGTGGTGCTTAGCATTCTCCTTGAGCCTATGAATGCCTAGATGACTGGTACACAGGCAATGACTCTTAGGTTACCTAACTGTGTCCCTAACTATTCACAGATGAATTGAGACAACTCATCGGTCAACTCCTCTGAATTTACACTGAGTTAGAAAGTACCTACAAGAACACATTCATAGTTCAGTATTCATTTCTTTTGTCAGGACCCTACTTCCCTGGTTATAAGTAAATGTAAATGAAGCTATGATCAGGAACCTCTCCTTAACTTTTGAAAATATTGCAGAATCTGCTACTAAAGCAATAGCTGCCCAATAAAATCCTTAGACTCTCTGGCCAAAGTTGTTCTTGATAATAGTATAGCTCTGGATTATCTTTTGGCTGAGTGAGGAAGTGTCTGTGTTGTGGCCAACATCACCTGCTGCACGTGGATTAACACTTCTGGGGAAGTTGAAACTGTTACATAACATCACTGAGCAAGCCACTTGGCTTAAAAAACTGGCTCCTTCAAAAGGGTCTTTCTTTAAGTTATTTTATTTTGATTGGTTTTGGTCTTGAGAACCATGGTTCTGAAGTGCACTCCAAACATTGGGAGTTATCCTGCTTATAATAGTCATAGTAGTCTCCCCAGTGCACTGTACTCTCTCAAAAGGTTTAAATGCGTGTTTGCAGCCACTACTCACCAAGCAAATAATCTCTCTAGACTGACATGCCAGAAAAAGAGTGAATAAAATGACCAACTAAAAAATTGTGACCCTGAAGTCATGACCTGTGAAACCACAGAAATTCAGAAAAAAAAATAAAATAAAATCATGAGCTGTGATTATTACACAGAAGATCAGTAAAAGCTGTGAGAACTACAGAGTGGTAGCTGAGAGTAGTAGTAATGCCTTAAATTTAGATCACATCTTGGGTAGGCTGAGAGTCTAATCAAAAGGGGGAAACTGTTGAAAAAGAGACAACAGCCCCAAAATGAAGTCACTTGTCCTAAGCTCTTCATCAGCAAACCAAGAATACCTAACCTAATTGCATTTTCTGCCTCTCCCAGAAATGTAACCTCTAACCAAACAACCTGGAATGACCCAGTCAGCACTAGTGAGGTAATCCACCCAATAGACTCCTTCTGTCCCCCAGAGAAGGTGACCTTGCCTGAAACAATCCACTTTTTCCTAGAAACTTCCCTTTCCCACCCCTTTATGCCTGTAAAAGTCTTTCATTTTGTAGAGCTCTTCTGAGCTCCTTTCTACTTGCTAGATAGGATGTTGCCCAATTCATGAATCACTGAATAAAACCAGTTAGTTCTTTAAATTTACTCAGTAGAATTTTGTTTTTCAACAATATGTAGGAACTTGGAGGTCATTGTTGGCTGTATCACATAGTGTCACCAGAAGACAGCAATGAAACAGGGCCACACAGATTAAGTGGCCCTGCATTTTACCATTTTTAATATTAATTTAACTACCTTTTTTAAAACCAGTACACTCTTTGTAATTAATCTTAACTCATGAATTCCTAAATACATACATACATTATATATACATTATATATATATATATATATATATATATATATATATATATATATATATATATATATATAAAATGATAACTTCCTCATTATGAAAGTTACAGGTGCCTGGCCTAAAGATTATTTATCAGTGTAGTTAGTTCTCAAACTTCGGAAGCTTTGAGTAAGAACACAAACACTCCCAAATATCTGTAAAAGTAGTTTTGTATCACAAATTCAATGTAACATACTCTGAGTGTTCTGAGCTCAACTGTTTACGAAAAATTGCCTTCTTCTGATGAAGTAATCTGCATCTAGATTTTGTCACCATGGTAAAAACAGCTTCCTGCAAATTTGTCTTACAAGGAAGTTGGTACTTTGGAAATGATGTGGTCTATAATAAGATGAACAAAACATACTGGTATCAAAGTCAGTATTAAGTTAGTTTTATATTGAAATATTTATTTTATATGTTTAAAAGTAAAATGTTCCCAAAAATGAGAACTGTTAAGCTGAAAAAAAATATAAAGTATAAACATTAAAAAACATAAATTTTAGAGAGGACTGGGGCTGGTGGCAGGAAGAGGGCCTGAAGGGGTTAGTGCACCACGGCTAGCCTGAAGGGAGTCCAGGGAAAAAGTCTGGAGCTGCCGAAGAGGCAAGAGACTTTTTCTTCCCTTTTGTTTCCTGGTGCGCGAGGAGAGGGCATTAAGAGCGCTGCTTAAAGAAGCTCCAGAGATGGGCGGGAGCCACGGCAAAAGGCGCAGACCCCGGAGACGGGCGTGGGATGCTGGGGCTGCTGCTGCCGCTGCCACAGGGTCTGTGTGCGAGCGCAGGTCTCTGTCCACCCCCCTTCCAGGGAGCCTCTGCAGCCCACCACTGCCGGTGTCCCGGGACCCAGGGACGGCTTCCCCAGGAAAGTGCATGGAGCGCCTCGGGCTGGTGCAATGTCACGCTGGCCTCTGCCACCGCAGGCCCACCCTGCACTATGTGCCCCTCCCTCCCCTCAGCCTGAGTGAGCCAGAGCCCCCGAATCAGAGGCTCCTTTAAACCCATCCTGTCTGAGCTAAGAACGGACGCCCTCCGGCGACCTACGTGCAGAGGCGGAGCCAGGTACAAGGCTGAGACCCGGGAGCTGTGAGAGCAGAGGAGAGACAGGGAAATCTCTCTGTGCAGCCTCGGAGGCAGCGGATTAAAACTCCACGGTCCGCTTGATGTGTCCTGCATCTGTGGAAGGCATGAATGGACAGCGAATCATCCCAAATTGAGGAGGTGGACTTTGAGGACAAGATTTAAGATTGTTTCCCCTTTTCCTCTTTTTAAAACGAATCATCCCAAATTAAGGAGGTGGACTTTGAGAGCAAGATTTCAGACTTTTCCCACTTTTCTACTTTTTACAACAAATTATCCCAAATTGAGGAGGTGGACTTTGAGAGCAAGATGTTCGATTTTTTCCCCATGTTCTCTTTTTGTGAATGTGTATGTGTATGCTTCTGTGTGAGATTTTCTCCATATAGCTTTGCTTCCACCATAGGTCCCAGGGTTCTATCCATCAGCTTTTTGTTTTTTTTTCAATAATTACTTTTTTATTTTTAATAACGCTACTGTATTTTATACTTTATTCTATTTAACTTTATCTTCTCTCTTTTTTTCCTACCTTCCCTTCCTCCCTCCCTCCCTCCGCCCCTTACTTTCTTTCTTTCCTTCCTCCCTCCCTCCTGTCTTTTTTTCTTCCTTCCTTCCTTCCTTCCTTCTTTTCTTTCCCTCTCTCTTTCTTTCTTCTACTAATACTTTATTTCTAATTTTTCTCCCTTTTATTCTAAGCCGGGTAGATGAAAGGATCTTGGTGCTGGAGCCAGGAGTCAGTGTTGTGCCTCTGAAGTGGGAGAGCCAACTTCAGGACACGGGTCCACAAGAGACCTCCCAGCTCCACATAATATCAAGCTGGAAAATCACCCAGAGTTCTCCATCTCAACACCAGCACCCACCTTCAGTCAACGACCAGCAAGCTACAGTGCTGGTCACCCTATGCCAAACAACTAGCAAGACAGGAACACAACCTCACCCATTAGCAGAGAGACAGCCTCAAATCACAATAAGGCCACAGGCACCTGAAAACACACCACCAGACGTGGACCTATCCACCAGAAAGACAAGATCGAGCCTCAACCACCAGAACACAGGCACTAGTCCCCCCCACCAGGAAGCCTACACAACCTATTGAAACAATCTTAGCCACTGGGGACAGACACCAAAAACAACGGGAACTATGAATCTGCAGCCTGCAAAAAGGAGACCCCAAACACAGTAACATAAGCAAAATGAGAAGACAGAAAAACACACAGCAGGTGAACGAGCAAGAAAAAAACCTACCAGACCTAACAAGTGAAGAGGTAATAGGCAGTCTACCTGAAAAAGAATTCAGAATAATGATAGTAAACATGATCCAAGATTCTATTTCCAAGATCCAAAATCTTGGAAATAGAATAGACAAAATGCAAGAAACAGTTAACAAGGACCTAGAAGAACTAAAGATGAATCAAGCATAAATTAAAATCACAATAAATGAAATGAAAAATACTCTAGATGCAATCAATAGCCGAATAACTGAGGCAGAAGAACGGATAAGTGAGGTGGAAGATAAAATAGTGGAAATAATTCATGCAGAGCAAAATAAAGAAAAAAGAATGAAAAGAACAGAGGACAGTCTCAGAGACCTCTGGGACAACATTAAACGCACCAACATTCGAATTATAGGGGTTCCGGAAGAAGAAGATAAAAAGAAAGGGCCTGAGAAAATATTTGAAGCGATTATAGTTGAGAACTTCCCTAATATAGGAAAGGAAATAGTTAATCAAGTCCAGGAGGCACAGAGAGTCCCATACAGAATAAATCCAAGGAGAAATACTCCAAGACACATATTAATCAAACTGTCAAAAATTAAACACAAAGAAATCATATTAAAAGCAGCAAGGAAAAAACAACAAATAACACACAAGGGAATCCCCATCAGGTTAACAGCTGATCTCTCAGCAGAAACTCTACAAGCCAGAAGAGAGTGGCAGGACATATTTAAAGTGATGAAGGAGAAAAACCTGCAACCAAGATTACTCTACCCAGCAAGAATCTCATTCAGATTTGATGGAGAAATTAAAACCTTTACAGACAAGCAAAAGCTGAGAGAGTTCAGCACCACCAAAACAGCTTTACAACAAATGCTAAAGGAACTTCTCTAGGCAAGAAACACAACAGAAGGAAAAGACCTACAATAACGAACCCAAAGCAATTAAGGAAATGGGAATAGCAGCATACATATCAATAATTTCCTTAAATATAAATGGACTAAATGCTCCCACCAAAACACACAGATTGGCTGAATGGATACAAAAACAAGACCCATATATATGCTGTCTACAAGAGACCAACTTCAGACCTAAAGAGACATACAGATTGAAAGTAAGGGGATGGAAAAAGATTTTCCATACATATGGAAATCAAAGGAAAGCTGAAGTAGCAATTCTTATATCAGACAAAATAGACTTTAAAATAAAGAGTATTAGAAGAGACAAAGAAGGACACTACATAATGATAAACGGATCGATCCAAGAAGAAGATATAACAATTGTAAATATTTATGCACCCAACATAGGAGCACCTCAATACATAAGGCAAATACTAACAGCCATAAAAGGGGAAATCAACAGTAACACAATCATAGTAGGGGACTTTAACACCCCACTTTCACCAATGGACAGATCATCCAAAATGAAAATAAATAAGGAAACACAAGCTTTAAATGATACATTAAAGAAGATGGACTTAATTGATATTTATAGGACATTCCATCCAAAAAGAACAGAATACACATTTTTCTCAAGTGCTCATGGAACATTCTCCAGGATAGATCATATCTTGGGTCACAAGTCAAGCCTTGGTAAATTTAAGAAAATTGAAATTGTATCAAGTATCTTTTTCGACCACAATGCTATGAGACTAGACATCAATTACAGGAAAAGATCTGTAAAAAATACAAACACATGGAGGCTAAACAATACACTACTCAATAACGAAGTGATCACTGAAGAAATCAAAGAGGAAATTAAAAAATATCTAGAAACAAATGACAATGGAGACACAACGGCCCAAAACCTATGGGACGCAGCAAAAGCAGTTCTAAGAGGAAAGTTTATAGCAATACAATCCCACCTTAAGAAACAGGAAACATTTCGAGTAAACAACCTGACCGTGCACCTAAAGCAATTAGAGAAAGAAGAACAAAAAAACCCCAAATTTAGCAGAAGGAAAGAAATCATAAAGAAATAAATGAAAAAGAAATGAAGGAAACGATAACAAAGATCAATAAAACTAAAAGCTGGTTCTTTGAGAAGATAAACAAAATTGATAAACCATTAGCCAGACTCATCAAGAAAAAAAGGGAGAAGACTCAAATCAATAGAATTAGAAATGAAAAAGGAGAAGTAACAAGTGACACTGCAGAAATACAAAAGATCATGAGAGATTAGTACAAGCAACTCCATGCCAATAAAATGGACAACCTGGAAGAAATGGACAAATTCTTAGAAATACACAACCTGCCAAGACTGAATCAGGAAGAAATAGAAAATATGAATAGACCAATCACAAGCACTGAAGTTGAAACTGTGATTAAATATCTCCCAACAAAAAAAAGCCCAGGACCAGATGGCTTCACAGGCGAATTCTATCAAACATTTACAGAAGAGCTAACACCGATCCTTCTCAAACTCTTCCAAAATATAGCAGAGGGAGGACTCTCCCAAACTCATTCTACAAGGCCACCATCACCTTGATACCAAAACCAGGTAAGGATGTCACAAAGAAAGAAAACTACAGGCCAATGTCACTGATGAACATAGATGCAAAAATCCTCAACAAAATACTAGCAAACAGAATCCAACAGCACATTAAAAGGATCATACACCATGATCAAGTGGGGTTTATTCCAGGAATGCAAGGATACTTCAATATACGCAAATCAATCAATGTGATACACCATATTAACAAATTGAAGGAGAAAATCCATATGATCATCTTAATAGATGCAGAGAAAGTTTTCGACAAAATTCAACACCCATTTATGATAAAAACCCTGCAGAAAGTAGTTATAGAGGGAACTTTCCTCAACATAATAAAGGCCATATATGACAAACCCACAGCCAGCATCATCCTCAATGGTGAAAAACTGAAACCATTTCCACTAAGATCAGGAACAAGACAAGGCTGCCCACTCTCACCACTCTTATTCAACTTACTTTTGGAAGTTTTAGCCACAGCAATCAGAGAAGAAAAGGAAATAAAAGGAATCCAAATTGGAAAAGAAGAAGTAAAGCTGTCACTGTTTTCAGATGACATGATACTATACATAGAGAATCCTAAAGATGTTACCAGAAAACTACTAGATCTAATCAATGAATTTGGTAAAGTAGCAGGATACAAAATTAATGCACAGAAATCTCTGGCATTCCTGTACACTAATCATGTACACTGTACACTGTAATGAAGTAAATGTAGTAAATCATACATGTAAGGTATGCTAAGTGAATAGAGAGGAGGATTGGTTAATATTGTGCCTATGCATGTATGGGTTTGTGGCAATGCTTGGGGAAGACAACACATACGTGTTAAAACAGCAAGAGTTAAGGACTACTGAATCACCAGGTAACAGAAGAAGAGATGCTTGAAGGATGAATTAAAATTTACCCTTAGTCTGCTACAAATTTCTTTCATAACACTTTTTTATTTGAAATTTTAAGTGCACAATTGTATATTTAATTTCTATGTTTCCAGCTAAAATATAAGCTCCAAATTAGCTCACAACTATTTCACCCACTATCATTTATACTAGCTGAAAATCACTGAGAAGTCTTAAGCCCATCCTTAACTCACCAAATACCATACCAAACTATGATTAATTTCAATATTGAACAAGCATTGGGGAGGCTAGGAAAAGAGTTTCCCACTCATGCAGGATTGCCTGTAGTTAAGTCCTCTGCTGCAGGAATCCTTTAGTGAGCCAGTGGAGAGGCACTAATATTTTTATATCCTGGTCTCATTCTGAGTTCTTTAATCTGCATTTTCCCCAAATTTTATTATCACAAATCCTTCAACTCTGATCCTTTAAAATAGCTTACTAGCTGATGATATCGTTAGCCACTTTCCATATATTAAAGTAGAATTTATCCTCATGTTGCCTCTCTTTTAATGGGGAGAATTTATCTTTTCATCAGTCTTTCAGGAACACTTCTGAGTCTGGCTCAGTAACTCCAGAGCAATCCAATTCCGAAATTCTGATTTGTGTTAGCATATTATGCACTCATTTGCTATAGTTTTCCCTTGTTTGGTCATCTTCCACAAAGAACACACCATGTTGTTCTGTGCTGAAGATATAATGGAAATATAGCAGAAGTAGGCCAATGGAATTCTGAATCATTTGTTTATGGAACCTTTTTTATGTTTTCAGAACATGAGAAACCATATTTGGAATCACCTATAACTCTAGGTAATTGCTGATTGTGTGATAATGTAATGTTGCTGATTGTGCCAGTGGCATGGTGGAATAGTTTGTATTCATTTCATGATAGGAAGTTAGCCTCACAAAGCCATTTTGTATACCTTGAGGATCAAGTCAGGACAACTTGGAATTTTTTATGATACAGATATTAAAGATGTTACAAACATAGTTATATGTTTTTGTCCTACTCCCTCAACATCTGTTAGCCCCATCAAAGAATTCTGTCAAGCAAAATGTTTTCTTTACCATTCCAGCCTCTACTGGAGATCAAGGAGCCTTACCCTCTTTGTTTTGGGGAATAAAGTATTGATTCTGGGCCTAAGCCACCACAGAACCACATCCTCCTTGAAATCAGGAAGCCCATTTCCATAGCAGCATCATCCACAGTATAAACACTGTAGCATTTATCAAATATACGGATGCTCTTCTCACAAATGCATTTATTATTGTACTTTCATTGGAGATGGTTAGAGAATTATAGAAGGTATATCCACTCCAAAATTTCTAGCTACATTATAATTTGGATTCCAGATTATACTCTTCAAGTATAATTTTCTTAGAGCATTTTTAGTTGCTCCTTGGTCTCATGGTTTTATGATTTTTATAGATAACCCCTGAAATTAGAAGTTGATCACAATAAATGAATATGTGAGAATATCTTTGTTTTATCGTATTTTCATTATTTACTCTGAATCTGTAAAAATAATGGTATTGACAACTTTTTTTCTGAACTAAGTAATAGTAATATAATTCACCAGTATATCAGACTAAGAACATCAGTATCCTTTATTTTTATCTTATATTCCATTTCCTCTGCAAGTCCTACTGATTCTACTTCCAAAATTTATCCTAAATCCAATCGTCTCTCTGCCATTTTTGCTTTCTGAAAATTGTATGCTCTGAGCAGCTGTAGGAGTTATAATTTGAAACTGTAAATCAGATGGTAGGCTTTTACTACTCACTGCACTAAAATGACTTCCTATAGCTATAGAATAAAATTCAAATATTTACCATAACCTATAATGTCTTATATCAGGCCCCTGACTATCTCTTGAGCCTCATTTAGAGTGTTTTCTCACTCTTGCAGTGCACTTCAGCAACACAAGTTATAAAATTATGCTTCAAACTTTACAAGATTTTCCCCTTTATAATTCCTGTTAGAAAGAATATTCATACACACATATTTCCTCATCCCTCTTCTCTTTAACATCACTCTTTAACATCACTCAAGTATCCATTTAAGACTTTTATTCAGAAAAGTCTTCCCTTATTACCCATCTAAAATATCACAGTAGTTCTTGCCTTCCATGCTCTCATCTATTATTTAATTTTACTTTTTTTGGTAATACTTGTAGCATAATAGTATATTTACTTACATATTAGGTAAAATTTACAGTATTCCTCCATTAGAACGTAATTGCATGAGAGCAGGTTCCTTCAGGTCAACCAACTGCTATATATTCAGTAGCTGCATCAGAGACGGGTACATAGCAGGAGTTCAAGAAATATTTGTTGAATAATTGAAAGAATGAATAAATAGACATGTAATTAATCTATTATTATATAATAATATAATAAAATTATTATAAAAAGAATTACATAATTACAGTATTGCATTAATAATAATATTATATATCATAAAATTACTAAGGTAATATAGAATGCAGTATATTGAACTATATCATATATATTATATAAGATATATATGATATATAAGTGTATTATAAAAGGTATACATGGTATATATGACATATATGTATATTATACACTATACCTTATATATGTATTATAATGTATAATGAATATTAAATAATACAATATAATATATTGTATTATATAATATATACACATATATGTTATATATTAAATATAATACTATATAATATATAATATATAACATATTTTATATATATTATATACATTATATATAAAATATATATTTTTTGAGGTAAATAGAAATAGAAAATACTGAATTCTGGATTAATTAGTTTCCATTCGGCAATTTAAGCGTACTATTTTGTATAATAGATTATGTAATATATAATGTAATATAATTATAATCATAATTATATTATTACATTGCTTTCATAAATTAAATATTAAAAATAAATCATGGGGCTTCCCTGGTGGCACAGTGGTTGGGAGTCTGCATGCAGATGCGGGGATGCAGGTTTGTGCCCCGATCCGGGAAGATCCCACATGCTGCAGAGCAGCTGGGCCTGTGAGCCATGGCCACTGAGCCTGTGCATACAGAGCTTGTGCTCCACAACGGGAGAGGCCATGACAGTAAGAAGCCCATGTACCACAAAAAAAAGAAAAAAATGTATAGAACATATTATGATATAATTATAACAGTTATACTTTACATAAATAACAATATAATTATATAACTGTATACATGATATTAATACTATATTATATAGTTGTATTAATAATATACAATATAATATATCGATATTATATATTATATTATGAAGTATATTTTATATCATTTTAACATATATAATATTTACAATACAATATGTTATATTTGCAATATATGATATATATTTTCATAATGTATAATAAATGAAAAATATAGTATAGTATATTATATACAATATAAATAATAAATATTTTATATTTTATTATATATTATGTGAAAAGTTTTTATAAGATATTATATATCAACTGTATTAATAATATATTGTAGGGGCTTCCCTGGTGGCGCAGTGGTTGAGAAACCACCTGCTGATGCAGGGGACACGGGTTTGTGCCCCAGTTCAGGAAGATCCCACATGCCGTGGAGCGGCTGGGCCCATTAGCCTTGGCCACTGAGTCTGCACGTCCAGAGCCTGTGCTCTGCAACGGGAGAGGCCACAACAGTGAGAGTCCTGTGTACCACACAAAAAATAAATAAATAAAAATAATAATATAATACACATTATTAATATAGATAATATAAATATATTATGTAAGATATATAATTAATATTAATTATATGTTAAAATTATATATAATAATTATATGTATAGTAGTATGTATGTACAATAGGCCTATGGAATATTACATATTTTATATATAGTGTTTTATATAAACCTATAAGCATATAATTAATTATATATAATATATTATCATTATATAATTATTTTATATATAATATAATATATGTTATATATGTGATATATTATATATCATTTATATACAGTTAATATATATATAATATAGAGAGTTTATATATACTATATATATAGTAAATATAGTTTTGTATATATATAATATTATACATAATATATATAATATATTATACTATATATATATAGGTATATACTGCATATTAATATACATATACTATATACTCATGTTTATATATACTATATTATACTATATATAATATAAATACACAACACTATAATATATACAAAATATAAATAATACTGTATTTTATATTATAATTTTTATATAGTGTATTATATAAAATATATATTATTGTATATATAATATATAATAAAAATATGATATATAATATACATTACATGTAATATTTATCATATATATTATTACAATAGTATTATAATATGATATTAATATAATAGTATATAGTATTAATAGTTTATATTATATAGAGTATATAAATAACTTATACAATATATAACACATGTTTTACATGTTGTATATACAATAATTATATTGCATACATAATATATATTGTATATTACATATTATATGATAATAAAATAAGTAACCTATGTTTTATATCATATGATACATAATATGATATATAATATACATCTTATATGAGAATCATAAGACATTATTTATATCATAGAGCATAATATGTAATATAATATACAGTAATATAATTATATTATTTAATATTATTATTGTATCACATATATTGTAGTAAAATATATATTTTATACTTTAATATATACATTATATTTTATATTTACTATACTTGTATTATATTTAATTATATATTATAATTACATTATATCTATATATAATATAATCACATTATATATATTATATACATACATAAATAATATATACTATATCTTATTTAATACAATATGGTTTGCATTATATTACATTATTATAACATATAATATATGGTAATATATGGTATATGATTATATATGATATATTATATATCTTGGGGACACATAGCTATTCAGTGTCCCCCTTTGCCTGGCAAATCAATAAAGCTACTCTTTTCTACTTCACCTCCCAAAAATATATATATATATTATATATCTGGTAAATATTTTAATGATATAATATATAATGTATATAATATATAGCTATATTGTGATAATATACTATATCATATACATTATATATAATATGTATATAATATATAATGTGTCTATTATATATGTCATATATATTATATAATTAATATAATATATATTTAATATATTAATCATATTAACATTGACTAATATTTTATATGAAATATTAATATATAATATGTATAATTAAATATTATATATATTATATTGTTATATTATAATATCATATTATATCATATTTAATATTATATTGTCATATTAAAACATATTTGTATTATATAACATACTATATATTACATTATGTATAACATAATATGCTGTATATTATATTGTGATGATGTATATTATATATATTAAAAAATTTTATATAATATATTGTACATAATTTTTATTATATTAAAATATAATATAATTTTATATACTATATATAATTATATTATGTAATAATATAACTGTTTAGACAATTACATAAATAACTATGTAACATATCATTAATAATATAATTAATAGTATTGTATTATTATTTTATTATAATAATATATGTATTAATTTACTTATCATTAAAGTATTAAATTCTTTATTATGGTTAATATTAAATGTGAAAAGTTTTTGAACTGAGGCCATGAGAATTTGACTGGAAACAGGGAGGAAAAAATATTGCATAGAAATAATTGTTGATTGTGTGAATTATATGAGAACAGAAAGAGAACAGGGGAAGATATCTCACATTTCTGTTCTGTATTCTCAATTGGATAATGTTGGATTTATCCTATGAATGAGATTGTCAGTTGTGAACAGTTTACCAATTGTTATGTGTTAGATGAAATGGAAGCTTTCATATGGAAGAAAAATATGTTACTTGGGAAAGAATGTGATTAGTTTCAATCATTATGTAAACTACATTAGGCTAACTCTGAAAGTTAATCATTAAAGAAAGCAGAAAATATTTAATGTGTCCTTTTTATGTAAACAATTCAAAATACACTGTGTGTTCTGTGAAAACAGAGTAATTCTATATATGAATGAGTTCTTTTCCCAAATTAGGTTCGTTTAGTTCCATGTTGTTCGTAAGTCCAACAAAGTGCACACGGAACATTCTCCAGGACAGAACACATACAAGACCACAAAAGAAGCCTCAACAAATTCAGGATAGAAATTACATGAAGCATTTTTTTTTCTTTTTTTTTTTTTTTTTACCACAAAGGTATGAAACTAGAAATCAACTTCAAAAAGAAAAATGGGAAAAGGAAAAACACATGGAGACTAAACAACAAGGTCATAAAGCATAACAGATCAATAAAGAAAAGAAGAAGGGGATCAGAAAATACTTCAAGACAAATGAAAATGGAAACAAATTTCTCATATATATATGCACAGAGTTAAAGCAGTTCTATGAGGAAAGTTTATAGCAATATAGGTCTCACTCAAGAAACAACAAAAATCTCAAATAAACAACCTAAACTACCACCTAAAAGAACTAGGAAAAGAACAAATAAAGTCCATCATCACCAGAAAGAAGGAAATAAGAAAGATCAGAGAGGAAATAAATAAAATAGAAATAAAAAAATAGAAAAGATCAGAGAAACCAAGAGCTTGTTTCTTGAAATGATAAAGAAAATCAGTAAACCTTTAGCCAGGTTCAACAAGATAGAAAGAGAGGTCCCAAATAAGCAAGAAAATAAATGATAGAGAAGAAATAACAAGTGGTACCACAGAGATACCAACCAAAAATCATAAGACAGTACTATGAACAACTTATGAACAAATACTATGAATGAATTATAAGAGAATACTATGAACAACTTTTTAATATATTATACTATGGACTATGACAACAAATTGGACAACTTAGAAGAAATGGATAAATTTCTGGAAACATACTGATTTAAGAAGAAATAGACAATTTGAACAAACAAATTACTAGAAGTGAAATTCAATTTGTAATTTAAAAAAACAAAAAAAAATTCAAGTAAACAAAAGTCCAAGACTGGACAGCTTCAGAGGAGAATTCTACCAAACATATAAAGAAGAACTAATACCTATCCTTCTCAAACTATTCCAATAATTGAAGAGGAGGGAACACTCCCAAATTCATTCTATGAGGTCACCATTACCCTGTTACCAAAGCCAGGCAAGGACATTGAAAAAAAATGAAAATTACAGGCCAATCTTTGATGAATTTAAATGCAAAAATCCTCAACAATTTTAGGATTAACAGATTAGCAAACTGAATACAGCAATATCCTGTTGATAAAGAACATACACCATGATCAGGTTGGATCTATTCCAGAGTCACAAGGATGGTTCAACATTCACAAATCAATCATTATAATATACCACATTAACAAAACACAGGATAAAAATCACATGATAATCTCAATAGATGTAGAAAAACATTTGAAAAAATTCAACATCCATTTATGATAAGAATTATCATCAAGGTGGTTATAGAGGGAATATATCTTAACATAATAAAAGCAATTTACAACGAACCCACAGCCAACATCATACTCAATGGTAAACCAATGAAAACCTTCCTGCAGAATTCACGAAAAAGACAAGGATGCCTGCTCTCACCACTTCTATTTAGCATCGTATTGGAAGTCCTAGCCACAGCAATCAGACAAGACAAATAAATAAAATATAACCAAATTGGAAGGAAAGGGGTAAAGGTGTCATGATATGCAGATGACATGATACTTTATATAGAGAACCTTAAAGTCTCCACCCATAAACCATTAGAAATAATAAACGAATTCAACAAGGTTTCAGGATACACGATTCATATACAGAAATCTCTTGTGTTTTTATTTACTAACAATGAAATATCACAAAGAGAAAATTAAAAAGAAAGCAATCTTGTTTAAAATTACATCAAAAAGAATACAATTCTAAGAATAAACTTCACTAAGGAGGTGAAAAACCTACACCCTAAAAATTATAAAACATTAATGAAGGAAATTAAAGAAGATTCAAAGAAATGGAAAGATACTCCATGCTTTGGATTAGAAGGGTTCATGTTTTTTTAAATGGCCACATTATCCAAAGCAATCTACATATTTAATTCAGTCCCTATCAAAATACCCATGACACTTTTCACAAAACTAGAACAAATAATCCTAAAATTCAGATGGAATGACAATAGATTCCAAATTGCCTAAGCAATCTTGAGAAAATAGAACAAAGCTAGAGGTATAACCCTCTAAGACTTCAGATTATGCTGCAAAGCTACAGTAATCAAAACAGCATGGTCTGGCACAAAAACAGATACATAGATCAGTGGAATGGAATAGATAACCCAGAAATAAACCCATGCACCTATGGTCTATTTATCTATGACAAAGAAGGCAAGAATATACAATGGAGACAAGAAAGTCTCTTCAACAAGTGGTGCTCAGAAAGTGGCACAACCACATGTAAAACAATGAGATTAGAACATTCCCTCACCCCATATACAAAAATAAACTCAAAATAGTTTAAAGACCTAACTATAAGACATAACACCATAAAACTTCCAGAAGACAACATTTGACATAAATCATAGCAATATTTTTTTGGATCAGTCTCCTAAGGCAAAAGAAATAAAAACAGAAATAAACAAATGGAAACTAATGAAACTTAAAAGCACAAGAAAGGAAACCATCGACAAAATGAAAAGACGACCTATGGAATGGGAGAAAATATTTTCAAATGATGTGACTGACAAGAGGTCAATATCCAAAATATACAAATAGCTCATACAAATCAATATCAAAAAACCCCAATCTAATCAAAAAATGGGCAGAAGTGAATAAACCATTTTCCAAGGTAGACATACAGATGGCTAACAGGCACATGAAAAGATACTCAACATCACTAATTATTAGAGAAATGCAAATCAAGTCAACATGAGATATCACCTCACACCTTTCAGAATGGCTATCATCAAAAAGTCTACAAATAACTAATTTTAGAGAGGATGTGGAGAAAAGGGAAGACTTGTACACCATGGTTGGGAATGTAAATTGTTGCAGCCACTATGAAAACCAGTATGGAGTTTCCTCAAAAAACCAAAAATCTAACTATGATATGATCCAGCAATTCCACTCTTGGATATATATCCAGAGAAAAATGAAAACAGTAACTCAAAAAAATACATGTTCCCCAGTGTTCATAGCAGCACTGTCTAAATACAGTAGCCAAGATATAGAAGCAACCCAAGTACCCTCTCAATGAAGGACTGGCGTAAGAAGATGTGACTATATATATATATATATATATATATATATATATATATATATATATGTTTATAACCATATACATATAAAGGAATATTACTCAGCCAGAAGAAAAGAATGAAATTTTGTCATTTTCAGCAACATGGATGGACCTAGAATATTAGGCTAAGTGAAATGTCAGACAGAGGAAGACAATTACTGTATGATATCACTTATATATGGAATCTAAAAAAATAATACAAATGAGTGTATATGTAAACATAAATAGACTCAAAGGTATATAAAACAAACTTGTTAACAAAGGGTAAACCGAAGGAGGTGAGGCAAATTAGGGGTATAGCATTAAAAAATATGAGATACTATGTAAAATATCTATAAGCAACAAGGATATACTGCATGGTACAGGGAGATAAAAATATCTTGTAATAACCTATGGTGTAGTATAATCTGTAAAAATACTGAATCACTATGCTGAACACCTGAACTAATATAACATTATATATCAACTATACTTCAATAAAAAGGATGTCTAAAAACCAATACAATAGATTTTATTTTTAAATGGTAGATTTAAAAGAGAGACTTAGCATTTGAAATTTTATTATTGAAAAAGACATTTTAAACAGGCATGCTGCTATAAGCGATAATTTATGTAAAGAATCAAGTACAACAATGGCATATATCTGTGTGTATATACATATATATATACACACACACATATATATGTGTATATATGCCAAACCATATAAAAATAAAAATAAGTAAACTAACAATACATGTGTGTGTATATGTATATATATAGTGATATTCAGCATATGGTTTCTATTGGTGTCATTTCTGGTCTCTTTTGATTTATTTTCTCCTGATTTGGGGTCACATATTCATCCTTTGCTTGCCTGGTAATTTTTGGATGCAATGCCAGACACATTGAATTTTACCTTGTTGATCACTAGATATTTTTACATATCTAAAAATATTCTTGTTGTTTTCAATCCAATTGGGTTAGTTGCATGTAGTTTCAACCTTACATAAGGCTAGAGCAAGTCTATAGATTTGGACTAATTTTATTTTACCAATGAAACTACAGCTTTCTGAGTATTCTACTCAATGCCCCATGATTTACAACATTTTTCCACCTTAGCTAGTGGAACACAAATTCTTAATTGCTCTGTGGAAAAAGTTTTCTTTGAACCTGTTTCAGGTGGTTCTTTTCCTGACCTCAGGTATTTTACTCAAACCCATGTGTTGATCAGTACTAAATTGTATTCAGATCTCTGAAGCTCTCTTTCTGTACAACTTACTTCTCACCTGTCTTATTCCCTAAAAACTCTAGTTGTTTTGCTCTCCACAGACTCTCAGTTCCTTCTTCTCAACTCAGGGCGACAGGCAGGTCTGCCTGGGTTCCACTATTGCCATTGCCAGGAGTCTCTTTAGGCATTTAGTGGGGACACTTTTAGGGCTAACTTTATTTCCCCTTTCTCACATTCACTGTTTTGCACTGCCTCATTTCAAATGTCTGAAACTATTGACATACACATTTTTTTTTTCCAGTTCTGTGTTGTTTCCTTGTAACTCTGTCTTGGGGTTAAGAGGAAGTCCTCTAAATAAGGAGTTTTTACATCATCAAGAAAACTGTTTCACAAACAACATACTTCCATATACTTTCAATAGTTGTATTTGCATTTCTGTTTAGTGTTGCATTGGTGTCAAGTAGAATTGACCAGGAGCAGCTCTGAGCACCCTGCACCAGATCAAACACAAACAGGATTTCCTTCTTTTCCCCCTCCCCCTTCCGTTCTCCTTCCCTCCCCCTCTTTCTCTCCCTCTCCTTCTCCCTCCATACATCTACTACCTGAATGCCTGCTGCATGGCAAACACAAACAGGATTTCCTTCTTTTCCCCCTCCCCCTTCCGTTCTCCTTCCCTCCCCCTCTTTCTCTCCCTCTCCTTCTCCCTCCATACATCTACTCCCTGAATGCCTGCTGCATGGCCAACACTAGCTGGGAAGCACTTCGGGATGTGTCCTGGCTCTACAGTCTCAGCTTGGTTCACTGTAGATTGATGAACCCAGGCTGCCAGAAGCACTTTACCAAGGGCGTCTGCTTCTATGTTACTCCCTGAACCTGGGGCCTTGGATCTGGCATGAAGAGGGAATTTCGGACATGCCACTATACTGGGAGGATTATGAGCGGTGGTGGGATGATGCTGCACATTGTACATTTGCAAATCCAACAGGATTGGTGGCTGGGACTGGAGTAAGGAAGAATCGTTGTCCTGCAAGGACCCTTTGCTACCCTTTCTCACATTACTTCCCCACCCTCACTGACCTGTGTGAGAAGATTTGGAGCAACTCCTTCAAGGCGAGCCCTGAGCATGGGAACAGTGGCAGTGTCTCCAGAAGTTGTTTGAACTTGCTCAGGGCAACCCCAAAAGGCCTTGGCCTGCCACTTTGCTGTTCCTGCCTCATTCTTGGAATTCTCCTACCCTCTCATGGTCTTCTCTCTGTTCCTGTCATTTCTTTCCTGAGAGCCTCTTCTTCTCCCACACAATCCTGACTCTCACTAGCTATGGGCCAGCCTGAGCCATAGCAGCTTCCTTCCTCAGGCCCTTCCTTAAAAGGCACAGGCTGGGCTTTTGGTGGGACATTAAGGTTATAGGAGCTGATACCAGAGTCTTGCACATTGAATTCTAGGCCCCCTCCACTGCTCTGCTCTGCTTTTCCCTCTCTGGGAGCAGCCCAGGCTGGAGATGCCAAGGTGACCCACCTCCTCCTGCTTTTAGGGATGGTGGGGCTATGATATAGGGTGCCAGGCCCTTTCTCTTCCAGTATACACCCACCTCTTTCCATGGCTGAGCTAATTGTGACAGCCCTGGCTTTTAGTCCCATGATGGTGCCTCCAATAAAATGGCAGTTGACCTCAAAAATAAGTAAATAAATTAATTACTTAAAAAAATGGAGGGGACTTCCCTGGTGGTGCAGTGGTTAAGAATCTGCCTGCCAGTGCAGGGGACATGGGTTCAATCCCTGGTCCTGGGAAGATTCCACATGCTGTGGAGCAACTAAGCCCTTCTGCCACAACTACTGAGCCTGCATTCTAGACCCCGTGAACCACAACTGCTGAGCCTGCATGTCACAACTACTGAAGCCCACGTGCCTAGAGCCCGTGCTCCACAACAAGAGAAGCCACCACAATGAGAAGCCTGCACACCGCAACAAAGAGTAGCACCCCCCACCAGGCTTCAACTAGAGAAAAGTCCGCCTGCAGCAATGAAGACCTAATGCAGCCCAAAATCAATCAATCAATCAATCAATAAAAATAGTCATCTGGAACAGTATCAGGTATTAAAAAAAGAAATGGCAAATAAATAAGTAAAGATTTATTCTGGTCAAGGAGGACCAAAAACAATCGCATTGTTTTTTCCAAAAGAAAGTTTCATGATACTGGTATTTCTCACTTAAAGTATTGGGGAAATCTTGAACCATCATAAGCATAGCTTTAGTCACGATAAACTCAAAATAAGCTGTGTCTCGACTGTCAATTATATCAGATTTATTTTGCATGCAGTAATTTAACATTCTCAAACTAGACCTATTTCACTGAATTAATATTGCTAATTTTAACATTTATTTTTTGACTTGTATAAAATTATTAAATTTTCTTTGATTGAAAGTAATAAAATATTTTAAATAACAATAACTTTATACCTAAATTCATGTTTGGACTTAAGACCACTAGCAGCCCGCTAGCATTTCTGGCCACTGATCTTTGAAATATTAGATTTCATAAAGGGTAAAATAATCGTTAGTTCTTTTTGGTGAGTGTCCACAACCTCTCCCAGCTTTGTTGACATGTGTGGTGTCCTATCAACTTAAAAACATGTTCAATCCCTCGAAAATTATTTTATTTTCTTTCAATACTAACTATCAGTCAGGACTAGTCTTGGAATAGAGCTCCCAATAATGCACATATTAAGTTTAGCCAATCTTTTTCAATATGATGGTAAGCCTCCAGTATTTTAACTGTGGTATGATTCAGAATTTCAAATTTTGTTCCTAAAGCTCCTGCTTGGCTTGTTCGAGTTAGTGATGATTAAACTATCACATATATTTTTGTCATTGGGGGTTAAAGTGATGTGTGCAAAGCCAAAAAAAAAAAAAAAAAATGCAGCCAGAATTGAGGATTGCCCTGTGTAATTTTCTATTGGGTAGTAAGTTCCAACATAATCTGTTTGTCCTTGTGCATAGGTCTTTGACGTCAAGGAATTCTTCTTAATCTATATTTAGACTTTATTTTATTTCCTGATGATACTAAGTACAATCCTTTAAAACAACACAGGTTTAGTGAATGTAAAAGGAACATTTCACAATTTGGCCTCTCTTTGGATTGCTTGAACACCATTGTGTTGCCTTATTTCATTTACCGAAGTGTCTGGTACAAAGGATCTGCCCAAGGCATCTGCTTTAAAATCCCAACCCCCTTCCATGCTAGCTACTAAGTCTTAATTCTTCCTCTAAATTTCCAGAAGAACTTCTGTAACTAAATACCTGATATTGGTGGTGTCAAGTCATCTAGGATCCATTTGTTTGGTTGCATCTCAAAACAATTGTATTTAGTCCAAGAGTCTGTAAATATTTTAACATTTTTCTGATGATATATCTAATTCCTCGTACACTGCTCAATACTGAACATTCATTTGTATTTATGGCATAAATTTACTTCCACATTCCTTCACCTAGATATGACCAACTTCAGGGCTTATTTTTACTGATTCCCAAACAATAACATGACCTTCAATCCAGGGACTGTCATCAGTAAATCAGAAAGCCTGTTTTTTCCTTGGTTGAAAGTGAAATTGTGCTTCAAACCATGTGACATTATGAGCTGTAAGGTCCTGGAATCTCCAACATTGCCTCTAAAGGTATCAAAGCAAGCTTTCCATAAAGAAAATGAACTCCCTCTAACATTTCCTGTCACATGACCTTGAATCTTGAAATGATTCTACTTCATTCAAATATTTCTCTGACATTTAACATAACATGATAGGTTTCTCTGTTCACTGGGCATGCTGATGTCATTTTATGTTGAAAGATGTCTCTTTTTATGCCCAGTGACAAGCTACCAATATGCTACAGTAAACATATTTCAAATCCAAAATCCAAGCAATCTTCAATGAGGTGTAATTTTTAATTCCTACCAAAGACTCCATTCTTTATTCTTTTAATTTCAGCAACTCTTAAATTTATTTGAGTGTTTGCATCACAATGCTCTTCCAGCAATGTTTGAGCCACAGCCTCTTAATATCTTTTAATACTTATTTATTTTTAGGCCTCATTCAAATACAAGTCTCAGGACCTTGTGGATAGAGTCCACCATTCTCCCTAAATGAGAGATGTGATTCAGTAGAACCCAAATTTTTGTATTAGTTTCTGTACTACCTATTTTATTGTGGGGGTCAGTAAAAAATAGGACTCTATTTCTCATTTTTGGAGTGATACTTCAGCCCATGATAATTGTCCCCAACGTTTCACAGACTCTGCTCAATTTTGAATTTTGTCTGGTTAAATCATTCAGTCTTTATTTGTTATATTGCTGACTACTGTCCTATTTCCCTGTCTCTCTAAGGAAGCAATTATCACTATACTTTCTACTTAATGCACAATGGATTCTAGTGATTTTTACAGTCTAAATGCTGTTGTATTCCTTTATGATAGTATACCAGTGAATTAAATATTCCATTTAGAGAATTGTGAGAAAGTACTGAAGTCCACTCCACATAAATGTGGATAATGTTTGGCTGTATTACAAAAAAGAATGGGTAAGAATGGGCTAGTTAAATTTATTTTGACATATCAATAACCTTTGTCTTGTTGCATTTCTTTATCATATCCCTTCCAGAAAAATCTCTTAGTGAAATTTCCTTGTTTGCTGCCCAATAGCCTTACTGTCAATCTCTATGAACCTACTGCCAGATGGAGTTGTTAAAAAGTTAGTTATTGGAAATCTATACTCTTACTTGGATCCATTTCTTAATCAGAGCAATAATATCTTATTATATTCCCAGAATTCTGTATTTGTTAATATTTATTAGAGAAGATGGTCAGAGAAATTTCAAAGGTTTTCAAATGTCTAATTTTAATCAGGTAAAGGGTATATTCAACTCACCTCCAATCTAAAAAATGGTAGGTTCAAATCTCTCCATTTGCACATAATACCATCTCAATTATACTTTAATGTAATGGTGACAAAACACAGAACTAATTCTCCTTTCATAATTTTCAGTCTTTTACCAGAGCATATCTGTACCCTCCACATTTTACCTGTGGGTCTTTTAGAGTGTTCTCTCTACCTCTAATGGGCATTGAACATTTACTGCCTATATCCGGTCATCTCTAAAAGTTACTCATATTTCTTGTAAACTTTTCTCCCATATAATTGCCTAAGACCTTGGCTCCACCTGTCGTGGATTGTGCTGGAATCCATGTCTTTCAGTTAATCATTTTCAAATTATTTCCTCTTTAATCAAGGGGGGGAGTATTTACCTTATAAGTAAATATCACTTCTACTTATGTAGCAACAACAGCAGAAGTATCAGAAGGTTTTCCAGTAACTGGAAGAACCAGTACTATTTACTTTTTTTTTGCTTTAGTTTCTATCTTTATTCTACCCTTACCATTTTTGTTTTTGCTTTTTATTTACCAGTGCTGTCACATAACTAGGAAATAGTCTAATTACATTTGCCTTATCTGATGCTCCTTGTTTCACACTTTAACCAATTCCCAGGTCTATGTCATTCAAATTTTACTTATATGTCCCAAATGATCTGCCATATTTGCCCACACAAGCTATGCAAGGATGCATAGACAGATATTCTGGAATCAAACTATCATGTTGTTTTTTTCTATCCTTTTTTCTTTTGACAAAAAGTGCATTAGTAATTTTGATTTATTCATGGATCTGAAAATAAAATCCCATTCCTGTAACCAATCTATACCATTACAAATTGTTAAACTGTAAAAATAAATGAACGAATGAACTGAACAAATCAAAGAAAGTAAGAAGAAAGGAAGGAGAGAGAAAAAGAAGGAAAGATGAAAGGAAAGAAAAAGAAAAGAAAAGAAAGGAAAGGAAAAGAAAAGAGAAAAGAAAAGAGGGAGAGAGGAAAGTAAGGAAAGAGGGAGGGAGAGAGGAAGGGAGGGAGGGAAGAAGAGAGAGAAGGAAAAAAATCCCAAGTTTTACACAGCATTGAGCTTTCTTATTGATTATTGAAGGGTACAATCCCATCAGTTCTGGTAGAGGATAATAAGATGCAGCTCCCTAAGTTTCCCATTTTCTGCACTGGAATGAATTTTGGGTTCAGAGTCTGAGACCTAAATTTGTGAGAAAGGAAAGTCACTTAGGTAAGGATCCTTTTATTTACTTATTTTTGGTACCTCACTAGTCAGTAGTCACATTTATTTGCTGTTTACTCCCCATCCTAGTACCCTTTCATTTCCCCTTCATATTCAATTGTTCTAAGTCATTTGATTAAAGTTCTTCTATTTGTGTATGTTGTTTATTTTTATTTTCACTGAAGTGTAGTTGATTTACAATATTATGTTATTTTCAGGTGTATAGCATAGTGATTCAATATTTTTACAGATTATACTGCATTAAAAGTTATTATGAGATAATTGCTATAATTCTCTATGCTATATAGTATAACCTTGATACTTATCTATTTTATACATACTAGTTTGTATCTCTCAATCTCATACCCCTAATTTGCCCTCCCCTTTCCCTTTGGTAAACACTAGTTTGTTTTCTATATCTGTGAATCTGTTTCTGTTTGTCTGTATTTTTATTTTAGTTGCGTTGTGCAATAGGCTTCATAATTTAAATTTATTAATCAAATAATTTTCAAAAATTATCTGTATTGTTTATAAATACTAACAGTGTTCAACAGTATGCTTCATTAAATTGTCCTTCTTCATTGTCCTAGGGATGATCAACTAGATTTTTCTCTCATGCCCCATTACCACAATCTATATTAGTATATATACTCTGTATATACGTGTAAGAATTTCTGTGGGTATGTACCAAAAAATAAGAGTCCTGCATCATAGTGTTCACATTCTTAATCTGACCAAATAATGTCAGAATGCTTTCCTTAATGGCTGCATCAGCCTTTTTCATTGCCAGTATTGCATGAAGCTTCCATATTTCATATCCCTGACAACACATGGCATTCATTATCTAACCTTTTATTTTGACAATCTAAAAAATATAAAGAGCAACATTGTTTTAAAATAGCAGTAATTAATGAATAAGTTTGAACATATCTTTTTGTTTTGCCTTTATTCTTTTATGAATTACATTTTAACCTATTATTCTCCTTTGGTTCCTTCATTTCCTTATTGGTTTTTAGGCGTTTTTATATTATCTAGGTATTCACCTTTGTTTGCCTTAGATATTGCAAATATCTTTCTAAAAATGTCATGTCAGTTAACTTGATCTTGCTATAATTGAATGGAAATCCTTAATTTAATCATATATCATTTTATTCTTCATGGTTTGTGTCTTTGGTGAGTTAAGAAACCACATTTTAAAAGAGTTTAACTTGGATATTTGTGAACTATTTATCATATAAATATTAAAATGATGTTATGGGGCTCTTTATTTCCAGCTGGAATTAAGATTGAGATTGCATTGAATTTATAAATTCATTTTAGAAAAATTAATATTTTTATTAAACCAACAGAATGGCAAATATTTTCAATCTCCATTACTTTCTATATAACCCTTAAAAAGGTTATAACACTTATTTCTCCTTTTAGTTCTTTTGTATTCTTTTTTAAGTTAATTCCTAATTAATTTAGTTTTTGTTGACAGGGTGTCATTTATATTTTTTAGTTCGATATTACTGGTTTTGACCATATAATTGTCTTCTGTAAATTGATTTGCTGTCAATCATTTTAATCGTCTTGTTTGCTTACCTCATCAGTTTTCTTTGTCAAAAATAAGTGGCAAAGAACCCCAAGCCTAGAAGCACCAGGCAATACACCATCCCTGTTTTCTGACTCTCAACTGGCAATGTCTCTGGTCAAAGTTTCACCATAAATCACTTAGAAAAAATTTAGAACTGGAAGTATTAGACCGCAATTCATCAGCTCTGAGGCAGAAGTTGGTTCTTTTCACAGCGGTCCTTTATTCAGCCCTGACATTTTCATGTCAACACTAAAATGGGTGGGTATAAGAGAAAGATGTAAGAACAAAACTTAAAGGTTTTTCCCCAAACTAAACCCTCACTGCTGATCAGGGGGTGTCCTATCACCAGCTCCCCGACACTCCAAGTAGGTACTACATAGTCCTTGATCTACCTTTTAATGTTTCATTGTTTATATTTATTATTCAGATACATGCTTCTTTCTCACATCTGTGGTTTACTTAGGACTACTATTGAAGGAAGTTTATGCTAATTAACCATTTTATGATGATCAGGAAGACCTTATGTTTGAACTCTCAACTTATTCTGTGTACTTGTGAGAAGATTTAAAAATTCCTAAAGCTAAAAATGCATTGCTAATATAATCACAAGATGGTTTAGTTTATTTAATAATCAATTAAAAGCAGTCAAATTTATTTTTAGGTATTTGAAAGTTTAAATATTAGAAAAAAGGTAATGAATGACAAGGATAATATCTACTTGTTATATTGTGTGTGTGCTAACTTATAAAAATAACTCAGTATAGATACACTTCTATAAAACAATTGGCCTGCTCTCTTCACAAATGTCAGCGTCAAAAATAAGAGCTGAAGCATTTTTCTAGATTTCAAGAGACTAAAGTCCATGAAAAGAAAAAGCAATTCATGTTTATTTCTTGGATCCCAGATTTTTAAAATAGCTATAAAGAACATTTTGTGAACAAATGAGGAAATTTTAATATTGATTTTCTTTTAGCAAATAATTAATAATGAATGATTAACATTGTGTTAACCAAGATGATCTTAATATTTCCCTCAGTCTGACTAAGGTTTAAATAGGATTCTCCCTGCCTCTGGACCCCTGCTCTCTCTCTTACTCTAAGTTTTTAGAGAATCCAGCTGGTCTAACCAAAAAGGTCCTTCCGCTCCTTTTTTTATAGGATATACTTCAAAAAACTTGTCATTGCAAATTCTTTCTCTGCTTCTTTGAGATGTAAATCTTTTTAAAGACTCTTATTAGTATTACAAACTAGAACTGACTCTCTCAGGCACCTTTGTGTCATCTCTTTGAAATATCATCAAGGAAGATAGAGCTCCTATCTCTCAGTCTCTGTGGGAAGGTAGGAGCCAAATTTTGGTGAGTGTCTTACTTCAAGGTGTAAAACTGTGTCCTATCATGAAGATAAGATAAAGTTTCCTTTTTTTGGTAAGGTCAATTAGCAATCAGAGAAGGCCTACTCCAGGTCTTAATAACTCTGCAGTTCATTATTTCAGTAGAATTGAATTCAGGATATGTTCTGGTCTCTCTACAGTATTGCAACAACCTTGAATAAAGTTTTACTTACCATTTTTACTTTTGACTGGTGCAATTTTTGCTTTGGTAGTATTAATGATAAATTTTCTGAGTTTGTTAATTATATTATGATTATATAGGACAATATCCTTTTTGTTAAGAGATATTTAGGTGTTTAGGGACAAAACATCAAATAATATGCAACTATCCAATGGTTTGGCAAAATGACAATGTGTGTGTGTTTGTGTGTGTGTGCATGTGTATGTAAGAGATCAAGAACAAGAGGCAGGGAGAGGGAAGGAAAAGAGAGAGAGAGAGAGAGATAGTGGGGGGGGGGGCACGGCTAGTTACTGATCAGAAGGTGAAGTATAAATAGAGTAGACATGGGCTTTATGAGATTGTGTTTATAACCTATTACCACATCTGCTGTAATGATTCTTGGTTTTGTTAGGAGTTGGCTTTTTGCACTTTTTCTGCTAGCAAAAATAAACTGATCAAAAATATTTCTATGGAGCCATTATAATAGGATTATGTGACCCTTAATTTATACTTTGAGGTGATTAACATTTGAAATACATTAGTAGAATCAACACAGCAGATTTGCTTTTCTGGTAACATCAAATATCATTATTGAAATCTGTACCAGAGTATATGTCAATTAACATGAGAGAATTAGAAGTAAATTTTAATTGGTGAAATGAATGGTGTTCAGGAAAAGTGGTTAGGATTCACTGCTCTTGTTTTCATGAGTCTCACAGTTTTATGGAATTCACTCTTGTATATGAATGAGCTATAAGAAAATTGGAAAGCAGGATATCTGATACCATTTGAACAGGGCTCAGATCTAAATCTCATTACTCATGGCTTTTCTTCTAGTTCACAGAGGACACTGTCTCCTAACTTGATTTGTGTTTCCAAAATAAAGTGTGGGCCTTTCACCAAACATTTCAGAAAGCAGGCCTAATGCATTGTTGCCAAGATTTAGAATAAGACTTGCTTTTATTCTCACATACTACAAGTAAGGAAATCCTTCTGTATAGTCTACCACTAAATTTACCAAAAGAACTTGACAATTGTGAACCACCATGAGATTGACTTTGGTTATTTTGAAACAGTAGTTCATAGAACTACTGGGAGGATTGAAAGATAAATATATGTTGCTCATAATATTCCCTACTACATATTAAACATTCAATAAACTTCAAATATGATTATTCATATTAATGTTAAAGATATCTGCTACTTAATACAAAAACCTTGATATTTATGAAAAAAATCATATCAGTCCTGTCATCAAAACAAAAAATTTCAATAATGCAAATCATTATCAGTTAGAATTACTGAAGAAAACAGAATTCTCCTAGATGGTCCAAATGAAAGGACCACTTACAGATTTAGGCAGGGTTAGGAAAAGACTACTGGGATGATAAAATATCTGGAGAAAAACACCCTTGGGATGTTATTCTAGCATTCAAATCTGTAATATAATGTGAGAAAACAGCATTACAAGAATGTGTTAAGAAGTGGACTTGGAAGAGCTATAGTTCTGGAGGGAAATAATTATCTTCTGAGATATTGTGCAAAAACTGGGAGAGAATAGGGAAGAAATGGGTGACCTCCCTCTCCCGTGTCCTCTGCTCTCCCATTAGTAACTTTCATAGCTTCAGTACAACAGGAAGCCCTCTTATGACATAGCTCACAGAGCTCATTCTTCAAGACCTCCCAGCAAGGCAAGGAGAGATGGATAATATGTATCAAAAGCAGCCCACATACTTCTATTGTCATATGCAAATTACAGTAAATGGTGTTAAAAATTCTAAACAGATGATAAACTGTATAAACTATTCTCCATTTTGTGTGTGTGTGTGTTTGTTTAATACTAACACACATAATATAAAACGAGTATGACTGACAATATTTTGTGATGCTTGGTTAGTTGAAGCCTCAACCCAAACTCTTACGTACCTTGCATAACTGTAAATAATGTTTTCATTCACCAAGGCTCTAAATTTCTATGACTATAGAAACATCTTCATTGATGTGAACTTTTTTTTTTTTTTTTTTGCTTTAGTGTCTCATTTTACAATGTCTGGTATTTTTCTATCTAAAACAAGTGAATTCTCATTTGATAAAAATAAATGCTTCATTTGTCACTACATTAACATAAGTTGACAAAAGTTCTTTATGGCTATTTTCTGTTACTGTTCCTGCATCAGGGATTTTTTTCTTCTTTCACCCCAGTGCGATAGCAATCAATATGCTCTCGGAATATAATATGTTTTATAGTTTTATTTTTCTAAAATTTAACCCATGGAAGTTAGTATTTTACATAGATTTGTATTGGTTACAGGGAAATAAGAGGTAGTACATTTAGGGAAGTTACATTAGACACAGATAGATAGAGCATCCCACCAAATGTACAATTATCCTGTGCTGAATCTTGCTAACTATAGTTTTAGAGTGTTGTTTGTTTGTTTGTTTGTTTTGCAGTATACAGGCCTCTCACTGTTGTGGCCTCTCCCGTTGCAGAGCACAGGCTCCAGACGCGCAGGCACATCGGCCATGGCTCACGGGCCTAGTCGCTCCGTGGCATGTGGGATCTTCCCGGACCAGGGCACGAACCCGTGTCCCCTGCATCGGCAGGTGGAATCTCAACCACTGCGCCACCAGGGAAGCCCTTAGAGTGTGTTTTAAACATTATAGTGTAATGCACCAGTTTGAGTATAATTGAATGTTAGAAAAGGCAAGAAGAAAAAAACCTTTCAACATTAAAATGTTGTAAATACAGTTTTTCACTGGAGAGAAGAAAATAAAAATATAGACATTTAACAGATTGGTTTCTATCCCTGAAAATGAAGATCCTGGGTATAAAATAGTTGATAAAGAAGCATATTATAAATGTCCGTGTGATATGAATAGGAACACTCTGATTATTTAGACTTGTTGACATAGTTGTTAATCCTCTAGACTTATTCTTCTTTTCAAATATGGATTGGCTATTCTAGGACCTTTGCTTTTACATATGAATTTTTGAATCAGCTTTTCAATTTCTTCAAAAATTTCTACTGGAATTTTGATGGAAACGTGTGGACTATAAAGATAAATTTGAGAAGAACTGACATCTTAACAATATCACGTCTTCTGAACTAGGAACAATATATATCTGTCCAATTACTTAGATCTTTATACTTTTTTAGTAATGTTTAGATATTTTACAATGTGAAAACTGACATAATTCATTTAATCTATCAAATTGCTATTGTTTTCTATTTGTCTCGTCTGCTGTTTGTTCCCCCTTTTCCTCTTTCTCTGCTTTTTTGGAATTGAGTGATGCTTACAATTACCTTTTGTCTTCCTCAAATCTCATTATTTATAACTTTCTGTTTTGTCATTTTAGTGGTTGCTTTAGCGTTTATATTACAAATCTTTAATTTATCACAGTTTTCCTTTGAAGTATGATATTATACCACATGTCTATAGTATAAGAAAAGTTCAATATATTACTTCAGCTATTCTCATCTTGGCCTTTGTGTTATTTTTGTCATACAATTTATATTTAATTATGTTGTATTTAATCTATACCTTGATAGATTAAACTCAACATGATGGACATGATTACATAGGCCTAAATAATATCAGCTTAATATTAATGACACTATATTCTTATTGTTTTTTATTTAAAGTCAATTGTTCTTTAAAGAAATTTAGATAATAAGAAAAAGTCTGTATATTTAACACTGTAGTTACCATTTTCGATATTTTACTTCAGAATTTCCATCTAGCATCATTTTCCCTCTGTTGTAGTCAGTCTCCAAGTTTGCCCCCTTAATCTCCAATTTCTGGGGTTCATATCCTTCTGTGTTCCTTTCCCATTTTGTATGTCAACTGTGTGAGAGAGCCTGAGCCAGTACTGTGCAGATAATCTACTCATAGCTTCCTTACCTTAGGAAACTTTGTGAATTAATTAATATTTCTTGTTTTAAACTGCTAGATTTTGGCATAAATTTATATGCTGTAGTAGATAACTAATAAAGATTTTCGTGACTGTAAGTGGAGTACTATAACTTTGAAGGGGTTTTGGAACTGGCTATTTATATCAATGAAGGTCTAAAGTGCCTTGAAGAGAATTAGGCAAATGTTATTTAAAACTCTCGGAATTCTTGTGATGTACTAGCAGAAAGCTAAGCAACTTATATGGAAGTTAGAAAATTGTCTAACAAACTGAGTACATAAGCTAAGGAGATTTCTAGAGTATGTTAATAGTCACCTAATTTTTATATGCTTATTGTAAGAAAATTGTGAGAGGAGAGTGAAGGAAGAATGGTTATTTTTTTAAAAAAGAAAGAAAAGATTTTGTGGTTTTGAAAATCCCCAGCCTATCTGGCTGCCAAATGGTACAAAACTAATTAATGGCTTCTGAGGAAAGATCAAATGCAGGACACTGCAATGAGAAAATGATAATTCCAAAGGCATGACTATAAAGTACTTTGTTCAAACCTCAGAACCATCAACATTGATGCCTCAGTATGTTATAATTAGAAAAACATTCTCCAAAACTATTAAGGGTGTGTTTTACATATATTCTCAATCAAATATTAGGACTCCTAAGAAAATTGAGTGCTGTTTTTCAGCAGAGACCCATCTAAGGTTAAGCCTATCTTACCTCACAGAGATTAGTTGGTGTAGCTTTTGTCGAATTGAGTGGACTTCAATAAGATTCACAGAAGACTCACAAAGAATTATATATGAAAAAGCATTGCCAGCTTGAACTGAAAAGGACAGAGCCCATTCACAATGAAAAGAGGCCTTTGTACCACCTCCGCCCTCTATCTCCTTCCCTCCTCCCCATTCTACTATTGGGAAGTAGGCTGAAAAACATTACTCAGCTACAACATGTCCTACCTTCATGTAAAAGGAAGGAAGACTGAGAAGGCAGAAATACCAGTCTAGATGGCAGAGCTAAGAGCCATGGAGAATTTTTTCCAGGCCTTTAGAACTAATCAAGGTACTTCCAACATCTGCCTAACTGGATTTCAAGGTTCGATGTTGTGTCTCCTGTTTTACTCTCTTTTGAACATATATGTCTTTAGTGGATTTCCTATGCATATTCCACCACTATATATTGTGTGAATGAGGGTCAAATAACTTAAATTTCACAGGTTAAGAGAAACCAGACTTGAGGACTGTGCTATAGGAACTAAACCCAAGGAGCTTTATTCAGACTTAGACCTAATTTAGATGATAAGATTCTGATTTTGAGGTGACTTTTTAATGAGATGAGCTTTTGTGGGTCTTGGGAAGGTGGACATATATTTTGCAGGTGGCAGGCACATTAATCTTTGGAGCCAGAGGGCAGACTGTGGTAGCTAGCCTGAAATAAGCCTCAATGATTCCCACATTCTGATCATCGTAACCGTGTGTAGTCTCCTACCACATTGTATCAGGGTTTGCCTGTGAGACCAGTAACATCATCAGCAGAAGTGATGTACTCTGCTTCCAAGGTTAGGTCAAAAAAGACTGTAGTTTCCATAATGAGATTCTCTCTCTCTCTCTTTCTCTGTGTGTGTGTGTGTGTGTGTGTGTGTGTGTGTGTTTCTGATCACTTGTCCTGTGGGAAGCCACCTGCCATGTCATGATGACATCTAGGCACCTTGGTAGAAATTCTCAAGCCCCAACTGAGTACTGAAATAACCAAAGCCCCAGCTGACAAAGTCACAATATATGTGAAAGGCCCTGTACTAGAACCATCCAGTTAAGCCATTCTTGTACTCATGAATCTCAGAAATTATGTGAGATAAATGCTTTTGATTGTAAGTGGCTAAGTTATGGGATAATGTATTAATGCATGAATAGATATCTATTAATACATATTCTGCCTGAAATTTATGTTAATATTTCTGTAATGCACATGTGCTGGTGGTGAACACTATCAGCTTTTACATTTCTGAAAAATCTTTATTTCACATTTATTATAAAAGTATGTTTTTGCTAAGTATAGAATTTTAGGTGAACAGTATTTTTTATTTCAATATTTTAAAGATGTTGATTTCCTTTTTTTCTCTTCTGTATTTGTTTTTACTAAGAAATTTGCTATCATCTTTCATCTTTTTTCTTCTGCACATAATGTGCTTTTATTTTCCCCTCTGCTTGCTTTAATTTTTTCTCTTACATAATTGAATTTGAGCAATTTTATTATTGTAGTAGTCACCCTCTAATATAAGCCACCAAGGATCTTTACCTCCGGGTATTTAAGTGTTTGGTAATCTCCTTTCTTTTAAAGTGTGGTTGGAAGTTGTGACTTGATTCTAATCAATAGAATATGACAAACGTGATAGGATATCATCTTTATGATTAGGTTACATAAAGTAACGACTTCTGTCCTTGTAGTGAATTTCTCCTTTGCTGGCTTTGATGAATCAAGTTACCATGTTGGGGAACATGCCTGTTTATACTTGTTTGAATGACAGAAATGTAAAATTTTAACTTATTGGGTAATGGATATTTTTTTAGTTCCTATATATTATTGAGTTTTATACTGAGATATCATTAAATTACTCTAAAATAGTTTGATTTTTTGGTCATGTTTTTAAATTATGTTAAGATTCACAATAATAGGTTTTGGAGCCAATTATTCTCTACTGTAAGGAAAAACTCTTCTGAATCCTCTACATGATGATCCATGAATCAAGACTTTTTCCAGACACTCATAAGGGAACTGAGTACTGTTCTCTCTAATATATTCTAGACATTCTTTCCATGCATTATGTAGTTACCTTACCTATATGTTCTGGCCAGTATTCTGCTGAATAGTTGAAAAGACCCTTCACAGTTTTCCAGTATTCCCTCTTCATGCAAGTTTCTCCTCTCTGGTATGTGGTCCAATGAATTCATATCATCTTGCCGTTATTGAATATTCAGTCAGTCTTCTCAACTCAAGAAACTCAAAAACTTCATCTGGATTATCTTTCCTTGCACCATCACTTGGAAATGCTCTTGAGGTAGCAATTTTGCCAATAAAAGGACCCACATCTCTTGTTTTCTATCTATCAGAGATCATTCTCTTTCATTGTCTGATGTTTAGTGTCTTGAAAAATGTTGTTTACATATCATTTTTATTTGTTTCATTTGGAAAGATAAATTTTTCTACCATTTTGGTCAAAAGCAGAAGTCCCTAAATATTATCTCTTAAAATTTTTATTTTCCAGTTACTTCCTGCTAGAATATAAAGATATACTTTATTTTTTTGTAGGTTGGCCTTTTGTCCTATAATCTTACAAAATTCATATCTAATAGTTGCTTCTGACTTTAGGCAAAAACGCTTCATTATTTCATTACTAAATAAATGTTACCTGTAGGCATTTTCACAGATGCTCTCTACCAGGTTGAGTAAGTTATCTTCCCTTCCTAGTTTTCTGAGAGTTTGTAGCATTTTTTGGGGGTGGTGTACTATTTGAGCATTTTTCTGTACCTTTGAGATCATAAGGCCTTTGTCCTTTAACTTATAAATATTAAGAATTATATTGATTTTCAAATATTAAACAAATCTTTCATTCCTTGGAAATATGTCCTAATTTTAAAAGTTGTATTATCACTTCTAAATAGGATTCCACTTTCTAATACATTGTTAAGAATTTTAGCATATATATTCATAGGAGATATTGGTCAGTAATTTTTCCTTCTTCTATTCCAGGGGTCCCCAAATCCGGTACCAGTTCATGGTCTGTTAGGAACCGGGCTGCACAGCAGAAGGTGAGTGGCAGGTGAGAGAGTGAAGCTTCATCTATATTTACAGCAGCTCCTTATCACTCTCATTACTGCCTGAGCTCCGCCTCCTGTCAGATCAGTGGCGGCATTAGATTCTCATAGAAGCACGGACCCTACTGTGAACTGCACATGTGAAGGATCTAGGTTGCGAACTCCTTATGAGAATCTAATTCCTGATGATTTGAGGTGGAGCTGAGGTGGTGATGCTAGCACTGGGGAGCAGCTGCAAATACAGATTATCATTAGCAGAGAAGTTTGACTGAACAGAGACCATAATAAATCAATTGCTTGCAGACTCATAGCAAAACCCTATCAGTGAGTGGCAAGTGACAATTAAGCTGCATCTAGTGGCAAGATTTATAGTGGCAAGTGAGTTGATGTACTTCAATTGTACAACTGCATCTGGTGGCAGGCTTTAAGTCAGAATCCGACACTTATTTTAGTCTGTGCGTGGCACGCCCATTATTTTATTTAGCACTTCCCTCCACACCTCTTTCCCTCACTGTGCACTTGTCTCAGTCTCAGTTTTGGTAAGCCCATAAGCTAACCCTAGCCAAAATAAGTAAAAAACAAACATTGCAGAGAGCTTTTTGAAAAGGGGGAAGACCCAATGATGAGACAACAGAAGACTCTAAGACTTCCAACAAAGGAAAGCTGTATTTAAAAGAAAGCACCAAGAGTCCTAATTTAATTACGGGTTCAATGAAACAGGTGATCCACATTCTCCATGCCTGCTTTGTATAATATGTGGTGACCGGCTATCCAATGAAGCCATGAAACCTTGAAAACTTCTTTGCCACATGGAGACCAAGCACTCTGCATTAAAAGGCAAGACTCTGTAGTTTCTCAAAAGAAAAAAAATGTGAACAAGAAGAACAGAAGCAATTATTGAAGGCCACCACTTCATCAAATGTGTCTGCACTGAGAGTATAATTCTTAGTCGCCAATTACATTTCTAAAGCTAGGAAGCCCTTTACTATTGGTGAAGAGATGATCCTGCCTGTTGCTAAGGACATTTGTTGTGAACTTTTAGAGGAGGTTGCAATTCAAATGGTGGCAAATATTCCTCTTTTGGCTAGCACCATAGCTAGATAAATTGATGAAATAGCAGAGGATATTGAGGCATAATTGTTAGAGAGTATTAATGAGTCACCATTATATACAATCCAGGTTGATGGGTTTATCGATGTTGACAACAATGCTTGTTTTTGTGTGATATATTTTTCAGGAGGATGTGCATGCAGATATGTTATGTGCACTTTTGTTGCCAACGAACACCACAGCTGTAGAACTATTCAAGTCTTTGAAAGATTACGTATCAGGAAAACTGAATTAGTCATTTTGTGTCAGTATATGTATGGACGGAGTGACTGCCATGACTGGACAGGTTTCTGGTTTCACTACTTGAGTCAAAGAGGTCGCTTCTGAATGTGAGTCTATGCACTGTGTCATCCATAGAGAAATGCTGGCTAGCCAAAAAATGTCGCCTGAACTTAACAACGTTTGACAGGATGTGATTAATATTATCAACCACATTAAAGACACGTTTGTTTGTGCAGCTCTGTGAGGAGATGGATGCAGAGGGCACATGTCTTCTCTTATACACAGAAGTGAGATGGCTTTCTAAAGGTAGATCACCGGCCAGAGTTTTTGAGTTACAAGAGCCACTTCAGAGATTTCTCTGTCACCACTGGCAGCACATTTCAATGACACAGAATGGGTCTCAAAACTTGCTTGTGACATATTCAACATGCTCAATGAACTCAATATGTCACTTCAGGGGAGAACGCCAAATTGTTCAAGTTGGCAGATAAAGTGGCTGCATTCAAAGCCAAACTGGAATTATGGGGGTGATGAGAAAACTTTGGGATTTTTGACATGTTTCAAACATTAACAGAGATTTCAAAAGAGACTGAGCCAGAGCTTTCTTTCTCCCACCTGGTGCATGATCACCTATCTCAGCTTTCAAAAGAGTTTGAGCATTACCTCCCAAGCACAAAATACCCCCAAACTGGGAAGGAATGGATCTGTGACCAATTGGTGAATAAGCCAGGTGAATCAACATGGTCCGTATTAGAAGAGGACCAACTGCTTGAGGTCGCAAATGATGGTCGTCTTAAAAGTTCGTTTGAGATAACTTCAAATCTCCATGTGTTCTGGTTTAAAGTCAAGACAGAATATCCTGAGATTGCCACAAAAGCACTGAAAAGCCTGCTTCCATTTCCAAAATCCTATCTTTGTGAAGCAGGGTTTCCTGCAGTGACAGCAACCAAAACGGGATTATGGAGTAGACTGGAGATAAGCAACACACCTCTGGTGTCACTGTCTCCCATCACCCACAGACGGGACCATTTATTTGAAGAAAAACAAGCTCAGGTCTCCCACCAATTCTACATTATGGTGAGTTGTATAATTATTTCATTATATATTACAATGTAATAATAATAGAAATAAAGTGAGCAATAAATGTAATGTGCTTGAATGATCCTGCAACCTGCCCCACCCCAGTTTGTGGAAAAATTGTCTTCCACGAAACCAGTCCCTGGTGCCAAAAAGTTGGGGACCACTGTTCTATCCTTTGCAATATTTGGCATTTTTTTGTCCTCACTGATCAAGTTGGGAAGAGTTTTCATGTATTAGCTTTAATAAGTATTGCATAGTCAAAAAGACATCCTATTTTCCATAATCTTGCATGTCTTTTGATTCAGTTGTCAATAGAAAATTCTCAAATTTGTTAATTTATGTTTTGTATTGTATTATTAGGAAAATATAAGTTTCTTGATCAGGGCCTTCATTAGGAAAAGGGATCTAAATATAATTTATATATTATTGCTTTTTATTATTTCTATAACTTTATTTGTTTGTTTATTTATTTTTGGCTGCGTCGGGTCTTCATTGCTGCGTGCTGGCTTTCTCTAGTTGCAAGGAGCAGGGGCTACCCTTTGTTGCTGTGTGTGGGCTTCTCGTAGCTTCTCTTGTGGAGCATGGGCTCTAGGCACATGGGCTTCAGTAGCAGTGGCTCACAGGCTCTAGAGCACAGGCTCAGTAGTTGCTCCATGACATGTGGGATCTTCCCGGACAAGGTCTCAACCCCTTGAGCCCTGCATTGGCAAGCAGATTCTTAACCACTGCACCACCAGGGAAGTACTATTGTTTTTCATTTTTAATGAAATGTTATATTTGCTTGTACTTATGGCAATATTAGTGGAATTTCCTTAATTACTTTGATAAAACACTTTTGTAATTACATAAATTTAATTATATAAGTACATTTTAAAATATATTAAATAACTAATATTTTTCATGACATGCAGAAAATACACAATTAGTGAGAGTGGCACATAGATGGTAGAAGTTTGATAAATACTGCCTTAGTACAGAGCAACTTTATACTAACTTTGCAAATTAAGCATATTGATGTGGAAAAAGAGAGTTACAGAGGATAACTTGTTCAAATCATAAAGCAAGCAACTTACTGACAAATATAAGATTTAAATTTAGTTTTTCCTCCCTTTAGAGCTTAAACTGTTAACTTATATTTTATTTATCTCTCAAGTTCCTTTGCTAGAAAGTTATCACATCCATAGCTTTATCATAGAAATTCACCAGCTATTCCCAGAAGTGGTGTATTTCAGTAAAGAAGGTTGAAAACCTCATTGTTCTTAAGTTGTACTGAAAAGTGTGTAACTGCAAAATATTTGTACCTATATGTTGACCATGAAAATCTATCTAGATTTTTAAAAATTATGCACTTAATCACTTATTTTTGCCATATAACTGATGGATAGACTCATACAGTTTGCTTTCTGAAACATCTATATGAGGAATTTTGAAAATTTTTATTTTATTCAAAACAACCATTAGAATAATTGATTAAAATGTAGTCCTATTTGGAGAAGCATTTAACATTGGAACTCTTTGGAAAACCTTTTGGTTACATATGTTTTCCAAGTTGGCAGAATTAATACTAAATATATAATAATTCTACTAACAATAGAGGAAATATGCATTTTCAAAAAAATCAAATATTTTGTTAAATATTTTGAGTCAATAAAGTTCATACTTGGGTTTTAATTGCTTGACTTTTCTATTCAACGTGTCATAATTGTATGAATCCCATACTGTAGATTTTTACAGAATTCTAAATTCAGGTTGTTTTATTTTAAAAATAGTGAATAAAATATTTATTCCCTATCCTTGCTATGTTGATGTAATCATTTACTTTTCCTTTTGGGAAGTGAACAATTCTTCTGGACTCGACTGGAGTGAATGTTCAAACTGGTAACCATTTACCACCTTTTGCATAGAGAAATTTTTAATCATGTTATTGTGCAACAAGTGGATTCTGCAACTGAAGTTTGGAAGTCAAGATCCAATTTAAGAAAACTGCCAAATCATCATAACAACTGAAGTCATTGAAAACTGCAAGCTACAAGCTAGCATGATAGAACATAAGTTTATTACTTTAGCCTGTGAGACAATCTGTCCCTGAAGATTTTGGTTTGCATCCTGAAACCACTCTTTATTCAGACTTCTTACTTGTTTCAAGCCACAGGTTTCTTAGAGTTGATGGGAAATATAATGAGATTGTAAAGTGAGAATATATTTGACAATTCTCCATAAATCAAATAAGGAAAACCCATTGATTATTGAAAGTCAGAGGAAAAAAAAATAAAGCTCTTCTAGTTCTGGAAAAAATGCTATTATAAAAATATAATTGGGGCTTCCCTGGTGGTGCAGTAGTTGAGAGTCCGTCTGCTGATGCAGGGGACGCGGTTTCATGCCCTGGTCCGGGAAGATCCCACATACCGTGAAGCGTCTGGGCCCGTGAGCTATGGCTGCTGAGCCTGCATGTCCGGAGCCTGTGCTCCACAACAGGAGAGACCACAACAGTGAGAGACCCGCGTACCGCAAAAAAAAAAAAAAAAAAAAAAAAAAAAAAAAATATATATATATATATATATATATATATATATATATATATATATATATATAGCATATATCATTATATACCCTTCTGTTAATTTCTGAAATGTACTAGTTATCTCTTTTATAAAGGCATATATTACTTGAGCATTGTGCAGCACTTCCTTAGTGACCCATATAATGTTTTATACAGGAAGAAATCTGAGCCATGCATGATCTGCTGGCTGATGAGTCCCTCAAGGCTCATATCAAGAAGTTGGGCTTCAGCTTCAAGGGCTCCCTCAGATCCTGGCAGAAAAGGCCACTTGCAAGGCAACCTACAGTCCTAATAGGAATCTGGAAAATTGGATTTTAGTTCTTGGAGGTGTCAATCAGGAAAAATTGGAAACATCAATTTGGAGGGATGCAGGTATATTGAAGGAAACTGAAAGAATTGAAAATTTGGAAAGGGTTGATAATTTGGAAAGATAAGAGAATCCAGAATCCAAGTTGCAGGGCTTTGCCAAAATTTCCTTCTCCAAGAAGGGTGCATTTTAGATTATGCATGGTTTTCAACTGTAACAAAATTTCTTACTACAGTTCTGTTAAAATATTTTCAAAGAAATTGTATTTTTCTTCATAAAATAAGGCTGATCTTATCCAATTCAGCCTGATTACTTATATAGGTATAGAAAGAATTATATTGGCCTTGTTCAGTTTTCTGTGCTGAAGATACCTTCATAAGGAATCCAAGGAATTTCTGAGGCTAAGAAGTAAAGCCAAGAACTCAACCAGGACATTTCACCTATATTATCTATAAATTTGGGTGAATTCCTCTCTTCTTAAGGTCCTCAAAATATCTTAAGATTCTTGGGTCTAATAGAAATTGACCTCCCTTATTCACCTGTATGTTTGGGACACATGAACACTGTAGTCAGGTATGAGGTCAGTTTTCCCAAAAGGCTTTGTAAGCATTGACTCCATGAAGTTAAGCTTAGTTCCTTAAAAGTATCTAGTTATATCTATTAAATTAGCATCATTCTCAAATAAGGTGAGGCCTTGGTTACGTATATAATATTTCTAATCAAGTCGTAGTAACAAGGAGGATGGATTCATACAGATCAAACAAGCTTATTGCTATGTAAGAAAACCTAATAAGAGTTCCCAAATTCTGGAGAGGTCAGGGAGGCAGAAAAATATATGATTTACAAATGTTTAATTTCTGTTTACTATAACATAATCTACTAAACAATTATAATTTATAGATAGCTTAAGGGAAAATAGAAAAAGCTTGCTTATATATTCAGAAAATATAACATTAAAAGATCAACAGTATTTAAACAAAACCTACTATCAGTTGATTCAATCCTATGCATTTAATTTTTGTTCTGCTACATCCTGGCTTGAAGTCTAATGAACCTATTTGCTTCTAGATAAGTGTTCTGGAAAACCCAACTCAGTCCACAAGTATGATATCAAAGTTGTTTAATGATTCCTTAACTTATAGATAAAACATAGATGCTTGTACCCAAACAAACGTGGTATAGGACCTTTTCACAAGACAAAACACTCAGGTCTGTAGTAGATTGCAAGAACTTTCAGAGAAGCATCAGAGTAAAATAGTTGTATACATTAAGAAGTATTTACTGCTAACATATTGGGAATGGTTAACAGATGGCTTTGCTGATCTTGGTTGGCCTCCTTATATGTTGGGATATGAATCAGTTAGCCTCAGCTTTTCTAGGCTAAGGCATGCTTGACTACCTGAAGAGAGATGAAAGACATGAGGAGTCAAGTCAGCTCACCCAGTCATCCTCTTGATGGTAGGATCTACAAAGTCATGTGAGTGATAAGGTTCAGGAGGCAAGGATGGGTGAAGAATTAGAGCCATCAAGAAAATCAATCTGTCACAAAGAGAATTAAGTGGTTCAATACATGTAAAGAAATTGTAAGATATCATTTAATAAATGTTTAATAAATGAATGAAATGTATTCTTTCTTGAGTTGTGTGAGAGTCCTGAAATCCCTCATACTCATCCCTTTACTTATTTACCAACTATTTATAGGTTACCTAAAGCTTTCAATGTACTCTGGGGACTGAAACATGAATAATACGTATCCTCAAGAAGCATACAATCTTTACAGATTGCAAATGACTATAATGCATGGTAACCTGTTGTATGAGTGGCATAAAAATACTATGTGATTTCAGAAGCACTCCCTACTGACTACTAGGGGATAGAGGCTGCAAAATGCTTCTTTTTAGATGACATGTTAGTTGAAGCTTGACAGATAAATAGGATTTCAATAGGTAGAAATGACAAGACTTAGCTATTGCAGAAAAATAGTGTGAATAAATGAGGCAATAAACTACAGGGCAAGTTTTGGAGAAAATCAGTGACTGTATGGAACTCTAGATGAAGATGCCGGGGTTAAATTAGATCTGCACTGACTTTATATAAACCCTGGAATTTCCTTTATGAAGTCTCTATCATTTTTACATGCCCTCCATAGCTTTCTCATAAAATTTGAGGACAAATGAAAGCACAGTATAGTTACTTCAAAGTTCTAACTGCTTAAATCCTGGAAAATTTTGAGTTTATAATGTTTTTTCCCCCCAACTCTATATTTTACTTCAAATGTCATATATATATATATATATATATATATATATATGAATATTTAAAATATTACACCAATTTGCATTGTCAATGAATTGTTAACATTCAAATAATTCCCTTTAAAATTATGAACACTGAGAAGTCAACAAATAGATAACAAAATGTGAAAAGCATAGCTTACATTTTGCTTCAAAGGAGTAGTCAACATTGTGTTAGCATTAAAGAAGTGACCAGGGGCTTCCCTGGTGGAGCAGTGGTTGAGAATCTGCCTGCCAATGTAGGGGACACGGGTTCGAGCCCTGGTCTGGGAAGATCCCACATGCTGTGGAGCAACTGGGCCCGTGAGCCACAACTACTGAGCCTGCGCAGCTGGAGCCTGTGCTCCACAACAAGAGAGGCCGCAACAATGAGAGGCCCGTGCACCATGATGAAGAGTGGCCTCCACTCGCTGCAACTAGAGAAAGCCCTCGCACAGAAACGAAGACCCAATACAGCCAAAAATAAATAAATAAATTTATTTAAAAAAAAAAAAAAGAAGCGACCATACTAATTAAAAGCCGTATGAGGACCAGTCAAGAATTTAAAAAAAACAGATGCCAATTAAAAGAAGATAGAAGCAAAGTGTGTTCTTGGTCTTGTGACACAAAGATGCAAAGACATGCCCTACAACAATAATTTCTATCTTTCATAGAAAATTAGTCTGAAGACCCTGAATATCAGCCAGGTTGTAATTATTCTTACTCCCAACAGCTTGAAGTACAACTTTCTTAAAATTATAGTGCTCTTTTAGGATCTCAGTCTTATCCTTGTGTGCTGTTTCAATTGTGGTTTTTATGTTATATGAGTTTATTTATTTACCTTCAGAATCAAAACAAATATCTTGCTCAAATCCTGGCAGAGATCAGAAATGTCTCAGAAAACTCAAAATTGACTTTTAAAAATTTATATTTAGAGGTTGACATGCATTTGTAAGATAAAATTTTGCTAGTTGCATTTGTATTGTTTTATAAACAAATAGATTTAATGTCTATTATTGAAATATATTAAACAGGTATATTCCACTATATTTTCCTGAGAAGCAGAGAGTGCTTGTGGTAAAATAAACATTGGGTACTGTCAGCATGTATTAATTATATGAATCTCTCTTATTGAGTAAAACAGAGAGCTGGCCACCGCTCTGGCATGAAACTTTAATTTCACAGCTAAAAAAGAGGCACTGTCCAGAATTCAATTGTAAGGAAGTGATGAAAGACATGAATTACTCACTTATTTTTTTCTTCACTGGAAGTTATTTTGATTTTGATTACAACACTATTTTTGTTTTAAGTGGGAGAAATCTTTAATGTTACTTCCCTCTTTAGTCACACAGAATACAGATGAAGCTAAATAAAAGAATGGAGTACTGGTTTTATCCCCCCATTACTCTAAAAGTGTCCTTTGCTAGCAATCTTCTGGTCATGGAGCTCTGAATCAGACTTCATGATAATTATTTTTCTTGCAAATTTATATGCAAGAAAGCAATATTGAATCAACGATGGAAAACTAATTTTCTATGAAAAATGGAAATTATTTACCTGCTTCAAAGTTGAATCAGATACATTTTCAAAATCATGGGGCTAAAATTGAATTTGAACTCTAAATGAATGTATCTATTTGAATACATTTTGATTTTTAAAAAGTATTTAAGTGAATTAAAGATTTAATAAAAGAAAAAGTTTGCATACTACATAGTTTAATCATATTACAAACATTGCAAATAACACATATTAATGGGATTTTCCTTTAGACTTGCAGACAACTTAAAAGATTCTAAGGAGAATTGGATTAACTCTACCAAGAGGTTGAAAAATGCTTAAGGTGACAACTCACTGAGAAATGTCCCAGGAAGGAATATTGCTGTCTCCTTTCTCATTCAGCAAAACTGAAAAGAAAAAGGAAATATACTTTATATGTAATTAGGTACTTGACCAGTTTTAATTCTAAAGTATGTTAACTTCATTATAGCTTTGAATAAAACTTATAATTAAATTATCAAACACCGTTTTTCCAATGAAACCTCAAAGGAAACAGATTTTTTAAGGTAATTATAAGAGGAAATAAAAGCAGTAAATATAATTTAAAGTACAAAAGCATGACTATAAAATTTCTAATTTATATATTATTTTATTTATTACATTTCTTTGTTATTTAATATAGTCACTAAACTTTAACAGAAAGACAAGTAAAATTAGAAGGGTGTAGGCCTTTCTGAAATATGTAAATAAAGCAATATATTAGTTTTACCACTAAGCAGATCCCAAGACATATGACAGAACCAATACATTAAAATGAAAATTAGTTAGAAGATATTATAAAAATATTATATTTATTTGTTTGTTCTTTTAACTTATGAGAACTTTACTTATATATTTGAATCTGATCTGTGTCGATGACACAAATTACCCTGTAAAAGTGCTTGCTCAGGGCAATGGTACTTTGGAACAGCAAAAGATTATTGTTAGTTAAAGAAAATCAGACATCTCAAGTTAATGAATTTTGCACTTTTCAATGTATAGGAAGATGCAAAATCTGGGCTTAATTAAATTATTCCATTGATATGCACCTTAACTATCCAGGGCCAGTATCCTGTTTTTCTCTATCCTGCATTTCCCTCAGGGTGCACTACCAGGGGTGGATGCAGTGGCTAATGGACTGATAGCCTCAACATTTGTTTACTGAAATGGCAGGCAACATTGTTTATCCACATACTCAAATTGTTCTACTGCACCCATTAACTCACCTGGAAACTTGTCAGAAATTCAAATCTCAGTTCCCATCCAGGAGCTACTGAATCAGAAATGGAAATGATAAAGTTTGAGGATGATGTGTTTAAGGGAAACAAATATTGCTATAAATGCCTGGCTGAAAACTGTAAATTTTTTTACTGCAGATACTGTTGCAACCTTCAAATAGATATTTTATTTTGATTTTAGAAATAAAGGAAAATTAATCATAAGTAAAAGAAAATTCGTTGATGTTAAGTAATTTACTGTTACTCTTACAGAAAATAAAAAGGATAGTCTTTTTTTATCACCAAAGACAGTTATCTTTCTGTACGTCTAACGTTCCCAAAGCCTGGCTGCTAGGCTCAGTCTTCGCATAAATATGTACTTCCATGCTTAATCACTTTATCAGAGCCAGCTGCCACTGTGGAAAATTGTTTAAGACCCAATAGAATAGAAGTTTTTGCTCTTTGTTCACTGATATATCCAAGTGTTCTAACCAATACCTGGTACATGATAGGGGCACATTTGTAGCATGAAAGAGGAAAAGAAATGAGAAAATACATTAGAAATTTTATATGTATTATCTAAAATACATCTTATTGTATTATATGCATTAAATTACAACACATCTTCAGGGCCATTATTAATATGTCAGTTTTAAAGGATGAAGTGGCCAATATTAAAATGGACGAATGATTTTTCCTTACACACACACACACAGTAATCATCAGACATTTCATCTGACTGATCTATTTGACTATAAAATTCACAATTTTTCTCTACCCCTTGTTAGAGAATGCCTAAAAACAACTATGGCTTAGGTAAATCCTGAGTCATTCATACATGTGTGTAGAGAAGTTCTTTTTATATTCACTTAACAGATAGAGAATTTGATGCAGAAATTTGTTAAAAAATCTTCAGCAAAAGAAAACAAGCTAATAATTTGGAATCCTTATATTGAGAGCAAGATGCTTGTGAACCATAAATGGAACATGGTGAAACAAAGAAATCTTGTAAGCTAATTAAACCCTAAAAAGACTCAACTTGTAAATGAACTACAGTCTACAAAGATATACCTTCATGTCTGTTTTGCTTCAAGTACAAACATTGTCTACTCTTACACAAAATCGAGCAAAATAAAGAATTCAGTTGGAAATATGGAACATTTAAAAAAAAACGTTTCTTATCAGTTTTGAATTATAAAGATTATCTACAGAAAATGTCATACTTCAAATGACATTGAAAAATATGGATTTAAGCACCATTGAACATTATTCTTTATGGAAGAACATAACATTTTTTATTTTAATATGTATTTAGAATTTTCAAGATGAGATATTATTCAGGAGAATTATTTTATCTTTTGGTGAGAACTATATTACATCTAGCAGAAAAATAATTTATGTATTGGATAACAATATTTTTTAAGTTGATATTTGTGAATGTCTGATTTTTATCTCACAATATCTATTTTTTAAAATCTTGCAAGATATAATATCTTTGATGGTATTATTGTTGGTAAGCACTAGCAAAACACTGTTTCTAAGAGAGGAACAGATAAACTATAAACACATGTATATCACTGTAACTAAACCTTGCATACAGAAGTGATAACTGGCATATTAAGGATGCAATCATGGGAATTAAAACAAAAATCACTAAGCCATACTTATATCAGTTAGTTTTCAAACTTCTTTCTTTCTTTGGTCTTGGAGGGGGCAGATTCTCTGCTCTCTAATCCTTCCTATCCTTGGAGGCTATAGGGTAGATGTGTCTCAGGAAGGGGATCCCCTTCCAGAGCCCAAGAGTGGGCTCTTATCTAACACTTTGAAATGAATTGTCCCAGGAGACACACGTACTGACAAAACAAAGGAATTTATTCGGAAGGGGCACCTGGGGCCGAGAGTGGTAGGTTAAGGGAACCCAGGAGGACTGCTCTGCCACGTGGCTCACAGTCTCAGGTTTTATAATAATAGAGCTAGTTTCCAGATTGTCTCTAGCCAATCATCTTTCTTGGCCCATATTTGGCCTGACTCAAGGTCTTTCCTGGTGGCAAGCGCATCTCTCAGCCAAGATGGATTCCAGCACAAAGGATTCTGGGAGGTTGGTAGGATAATATTTTGGGCTGGTGTCTCCTCCCTCTTTTTGGCCCTTCCCGAATACTATTGTTTAGTTTTTGGAGGCAGCACCATGCCCCTTATTGGGACCTCCTATTGTGAGACAACTCATACAAGTGGTTATCATCATGCCCTGCCAAGGCAGGCAATTATGATTAACAGTTCCCTAACAAATGGAGGAAATACTCTCTTAGGAAGAAGGTAAGAGTTAAAAACAACTCCCTAATTTACTATTAATATTGCCATTTGGGGCAGTGTCTCAACAGGGATTTTTGAGCCTGAGGTGATTTTAGCAATGTCTGGAGATATTTTTCATTGTCACAATTGGAGAGGAGGTGCTACTGGAACCTTATATGTGTTATTTGAAATCTAATGGGAAGAGGCCAGGTATGTGGCTAAACATCTTATAATGTACAGGCCTTACAACATGGAATTGTCTATTCCAATTTGTCAATGGTGAGAAACTTTGATCTAGAGTTAAAAAATTAAAACACAATGTATAAAAGCTGAAATAACTTAAATTCAACTAAATTATATAATTATGTTCAGATAGGTAGATCTTGATCATAACTAGCAGTATCAAAATCTAATAAGAGGGCTTCCCTGGTGGCGCAGTGGTTGAGAGTCCACCTGCTGATGCAGGGGATACGGGTTCGTTCCCCAATCCGAGAAGATACCACATGCCATGGAGCGGCTGGGCCCGTGAGCCATGGCCACTGAGCCTGCGTGTCCAGAACCTGTGCTTGGGAAGATGCAACAGTGTGGGCTCACTGAAATCATTTCTTTGACATGTACCTTAACTAACTAGGGCCAGTATTCTGTTTTTCTCCACACTGAATCCCTTCAGGGTGCACTGTTGTGGGTGGCTGCAGAGGCTGATTGTTTGATGACCAGGACATCCTTTGTTTACTGATATGGTAGGCGACATTCTTCATCCACAGTACTTCTTCTTGGTCATAAATTTTACCAATGTTTGGGAAACATTTTATGACCAGTTGTGTCCCACAGTACTAGAAGGTCTCACTTCTAGATCAGGCAAGGATTCTGTTGATAGGCCACTCAATGTGCTGATTTTTAAATTTTTTTTGGATTAAGCCCTATTGGTAATCTAAAATTCTTGGAGTTGCCTGTTTTGCTAGTCTATTATGATCCTTGAAATGCTTTCCCTTGTTGTTTCTTCTCATATCTAGAGGTGCACTATTACAATTAGTCTACAATATGTAGAACTATATATGTGATCAACTGCCTCAAGACTTTTTTTTGGTGTCATTAATTTTGTCAGTGGTCTTGTTATACACATTGGGTAATGTAAGAGACAACAATCTTATAAAATAGACAGGATATAAGTAATAGAGCTAATAACATTAATGTCATAGTACAGCAGAGAGAGGCACAAGACATACATAATTTGAAAATAAGACAGAACAAATTAAAACAATGATTAGTAAACTAGTTTTAATCTGGTCATAATAAGCCATCAATTCCACAGGGACGCCAGTTGGAGAAGCCAAATTCTGGAATGATCAGGTAGAAAGAAAAAGATAAGGGTTTCATCTTCATTTACAAAGGTATAATTTACCAACTTATTGTAGGTCATGGTTAGCATAAGAGAAAAATTTTTTTCCATAAAACAAATATTAAAAACCAGTATATTTCAGAAAGAGGTCAGAAAGTTGTAAATCATATTTATCAGTTCATACAGTCTCATGTAATTAACTCCTGTAGATCTGGATGAAGTTGTCAGGTTTTCCATTAGAGTTTTCTAAATTCTTACCTACTTTAGAGCTATGATCTAAAAGTTATCAGACACATATTTAACAAAAAGTCCTTCTTATGAATCTTCTTGAAGATCTTCATTTTGTAAAAGCACCAGAGTAAAACAGTGATTGTTTATAAATGAAAATATACTTAAAATGACATAGTTAAAGGTCTACAAAGCAATTGACAAAAAAATTGGATATTCTGTGACAGACACCATTTTAAGATAATATCTAGAATTATGACTGATAAAAATATACCAGGGCATATCAGATTTTTAGGAATTAATGATATTTACTCATACCATATAACCTAAGAAAGTTTATCTTCAATCACTTGACAGTTCTTCTCAAGTAATTTAACATATATAGTAAGCCTAATTAGTTTAGCACTCCTCTCTGAGAAGCCACAGGATTTCTTTGGAGCATCCCAGAGTTAGCTGGAGTCAAAAGAACTTCAATTAGAACTTGATGTTTGGGAAGTTTGTGAAAAATATCAAAAAAGATTTCAAAACACTTGGTCAAATAGGATCATAGGTCACTGTGAAATAATACTAATGTATTTAACAAAAGTGACACAAGACTTCAAAAACAAATACAGATTACTTAAAGGTAAAGTAATTCACACAATCTATTATCAAAGGCAGTATTTCAAGAAAAATTTATTCTCTTAACAGGGAGAGGAATGAAATCCAGTCTCGCATCAGCCTACTTTTAAAAACAAAATCCATTCACCTAATTAAATTTAATCTAATCCCAGCCTGACCATGTATAAAACTCCTTTTCAGGGCTCACTTTTTACAAAGCTGCCACAAATTTCTGTGCTCATATTAGTTTGTCCCTTACTTTTCCATCCAGAAACAACCAGCTCTAGGACAAAATCATTCTTTCCCCTTAACAAAATGTATTTCCATTCCTCATACCTCTCTTGCTGAAAACACACATCCTACTTTCCTTGCATACTGAAATGTTTCCCTTATCATCTTTAGAGGTTTTAATTACATAGTACAATTTTGAACCTTAAAAACCTTAATCTGTAACAAAAAACAACAAGGAGTGTGTAATCGTGAACTGTTTTTTTATACCAGCATTTCCTGCCTGGAACATTCCATAACCTCTAGAAACATACATTGTCTTAGAGCATAATTTCTTTCCTTAATATGGTACAAGACATGAGTCTATTAAACCCAAACATTTTTAGTTTCCCTCTCATAAGGAAAGAAAATTAGGCAAATTTAGACCTACTAAATTTAGACCTATTTAGCAATTAGGTTTCTCCAGTTTAAATGATGTATCATCTGGCTATTAATAATATATCTTACTAGTGACTCAAACCAATAAAATGCAAGAAGCATCCCCACAAGGGAATGCAAATGATGTCACCTATACAAGATCTGGAGAGTTTATTCCAAAATAATAGACTAAGAAAATAAAGGCTTTCTTTGTACAGGCTGATTCAACAAATGTTTAGATTTAAATGATAAAAGCCCCTGAGAGCTGGCACAGTCGGATAGGACTGCTAAGAATCCCAGTTTATTTCACTGGCTATCAAATGTATACCATATGTATACCTTCCAGATGCCAGAGACTAAGCTTTCAAAACACAGACACAAACACACACACACACAAAACACAGAAATGCCTAAGAAAATCAGAAAGAATGTTTACATCTCAAAGACAGGTAGAGAAATGCAAGTTCCCCTGGAAACACTTTTGTTTCTTTAAGATGAGACTTCTGAAAAAATGTTTTATCCAGCTTTCTCTAACTTAACCACATACCTAATAAAAGAGCCCCATCTTATTCATTTTCAGGGTGAGATTTCCTTTAATTCTTAATTAAGTAAGTACTTGTAAATTTTGTACATACGTAAACCTCTCTGGGGTATTAATTGGAGAGTGGCAATCTGTCCTTCCTTTTTCTTTTATTTTGAAAGCTTTGTTCCCATTCTGAGATCAGTTTGTTGAGATAAAATTGCTGATGACAATCATGTGGTGGGACAATCAGCAGTTTGTGAGCTTAACTTCTCGAGATTCTACCCTAGAGTCTTTTTAACCCTCTTAAGTGTGTCAGATTCTACCTTTGGTAGCCTAAGGCCACTGTGAATGATCAGATTACAGAGTGACCTGATCTAATGTGCATCCCCAGCAGAGCTAATTTTTAATTAAAATGAGTGGGTTTCCCTATAGAGACAACTGCACAGTATCAGAACTTGTCTCCATCATTTCTGAAAGTTTCTCAGTTGCCTGAGAAAGCAGCTGCCAGCCAAAATGAAATGTCCCTTCTTCAGCACTGAAAGCTCCCAAGAGATATCTTTCCTTTACTCAAACTCTATTAAAGCATCCAATTTGAGGAAAAATGACAGGCCAGTCTCCCACCTAATTATCCACTTCAACCCTACTCAGTGTCCTTTAACTGAGCAACTCCCAGTGTCTTTCAGCTGGCAGGTCACTCCCCAGTACCTTTCAACTAGGGAGCCAGGTACCTGTTATATACCTCCAAATAAAACTTGGGATCATCAACCCATAATCAGGAGATCCAAGAACCCAGAGGGACCCTCCCAAATTTGTCTGGACTCTCCCAGGACGTGGACGGGCCCAAGAGGTCTCTGCTGGTACCGAGGCTTTTCTTTGGTGAAGGAGAGAATTTTGCTTTGCACCCCTTCCTTCATCAACAAAACTGTCAACTGAAAAAAATGCACAGGCTAAAAGTTGAGAATTATGTTTTATTCAGCAGACATACTGAGAACTTAAACTTGGGAGTCAGCCTCTCAGATAGCTCTGAGGGAATGTTACAAAGAGGGAAGAGCCAGGGCTTCCCTTGTGGCGCAGTGGTTGAGAGTCCGCCTGCCGATGCAGGGGATGCGGGTTCTTGCCCTGGTCTGGGAAGATCCCACATGCCACGGAGCGGCTGGGCCCGTGAGCCATGGCCGCTGAACTTGCACGTCCGGAGCCTGTGCTCCACAACGGGAGAGACCACAACAGTGAGAGGCCTGCGTACCGCAAAAAAAAAAAAAAAAAAAAAGAGGGACGAGCCAGAATATATAGGAGTTTTTGCAAAAAAGAAAAAATAGTTGGAACATCAAAAGATTACTCTTAATTAAAGAAAATAGAACATCTCAAGTTAATGAATTTAGTGATTTTCTATGTTTGGGAAGATGCAACAGTCTGGGCTTAATAAAGTCATTCCTTTGATAGGTACCTTAACTATCTAGGGCTAGTATCCTGTTTTTCTCCATTCTGAATCCCCTCAGGCTGCACTGCTGGGGGTGGCTGTAGAGGCTAATGGTTTGATGGCTACAACATACTTTGTTTATTGATATGGCAGGAGACACTTTCTCTCTCTCTCTCTCTCTCTCTCTCTCTCTCTATATATATATATATATATATATATATATATATATATATATATACATATATATATATATACACATATATATGTTTCATAAATTGAGAAAGATATCAGTGTAATAGGCAGTCATGTTAGTTCATATTCTATTTTCTTTCCCAGGTAAGGGAAAACAGAATATTGAGCATGGGGGAGGAAAAACAAAGAACAAAAGAAAACACAGCCCTAAGCTTGGCTCCTGTCACTGGCAGTGGGAGTTATTTCAACTGTTTTTTAAAAACATGAAAACCAAGCATCTGGTATTGAAAGGAGCACCCTCAGGCTTTGTCAGCCTCTCAGACTCTTGCTTACAACTCCCTCCTGTGGCAATCCCACAGGCAAATAATTTCTCTTCCATTCTCATGGTCTCATTATCTACCAGCAATATAGTAAGTACAGTGATGTAAGTATTTCCATTCTATTTTGTTGCTGTTGTTCATTTAAAATATTCATTTCGACAATCTCCGTCCAAGCTGAATTGTCTTTTCAGGCAGCCCAAGTTAGCTCTAATAATACATTAATGTTTTTGTTAATGTTTTGCAAATTTTTTAGGGATGCATATATTGGATTATAGCTAAAATGTCTGTATTGCCAAAAATCAATTCTGATTTTATGGCTGAGTTTTGAGAATGCAGTTAAATTAAGATGATTCTGGAGAAACAGATGCATTCCATGTATCCTAATGAAATCATGTCTTGAGCCTGCTTGTCTTAGATGTACCTTCTTGACAGTGGCAAAATCATCAAGAAAATGGTACCCTGTTGACCTTTTGGAAGCCAGTCAATAGGCCTTAATCTGGTGACATTCACTTTCTTTATATTATGAATCAAAACTTTCACTTGCAAAAGTATATGAATTCATGGAGATGGTATACTTCTCTATTAAAATAATAAGCATCATTTCATAAATAGGTAATCTCACTTTATATTGACCAATATGTTTTATTTTTTTGATTTAGGGATGACTTTTTTTTAAAAAATTAGCTATTATGAAATCACAGGGTTTTTTTGATATTGATATAAATATCATATTAATTTTAAGTGAGGAATAGCTATATGTAAACTGTTGCCCCTAATGTAGATTCATACAAACATAAAAATCACATAAAACAAGCATAAAAGTGAAAAAGAAGCTGGGTATATTCAAAATCTTTTACTAACCTATAATGGAGGAGAACTATATATATATTTTATATATTATATATATATTATATATATATATATAATATATATATATAATGATATATACTTTACTATATACCTGAAGCTAACACAACATTGTAAGTCAACTATATTTCAATAAAAATTAAAAAAAAAAAAGCTGGCAAGAAATAGAAGAAAAACATGTAGGTAAACAAAGTTTGCTGAAATAATTATTGTTTATTTCACCTTAAAATAAATATATCTGCAGCCCTTGTTATTCCAACACTTATATACATTCTTAACCCCTTCTCATATTGACTAATACACCATTAATAAACAACATGAACCTTAATGGAAATGATTGTCTCAGCTATACTTTATTATAGAAACATCTTGCAACATTAGGACTCCATTGCAGTGCATGGTATTTCTGTTGGAAACAATACATTATTTCATTGTTTCTTTGAAGAAGTGGTTGTTGGCTATGTCCTTAGCTTTTATCTTTTCCTGTTGTGACAGGACAGTAAATATATAATCTTTGCAGTTTATGTTTTGTTTTTTTTTTCAAGATCTTACTGCTTTTGAAGCAAAGTTATTAAGTAAAATAAACCACTCTATTAATTGGTTTACTAGCCTTTGTTATACATTGGGAAGTATCCTTGGAGGAGGTATAGATTTAAAGTAATAGTAATATTTGGTTGACCTTGCAAAGAAACAAATATGATCTTATTAAAACAAATATATTGTATACAGGCCTAAAAATAAATTTTGTAAACAAAAACCTCTTCTATTAAAATTTACATTAAGCAGTGATATCTTTTTTAGGGATTGATCACATGTTTCATTAAGTCAGATATGTAAAATCCTTCTACTGATTAATATTTAATAATTTCCCATGGATTGCTCCAAAATTTGCACTGAATCTCTGAAAGTTGCTCACTGTGCATCCAGTAATTTAGTCATGCAGTCAATTCCTCCTTCTCTAGGAGGCTACTGAGAATTATGGAAGTTGCTTCTTAGAGAAACAATTTTTTTAAATTGCTTTTATTTAATAGGATCCCTTGAATTCCTCAGTGGAAAAAAAATGCTTTATATGGTAACTATTTGAATCATATTTGTTTTATCTCAAAGTTTACAATTACTTCTAAGTTGTTGAAATTTAGAATGGTAGGATACCTGAAAATCGTAGGCTTGAACTCAAAAAGCAATATGAAAACACAGAAACAATAGCAGTTTTAGTGAATAAAGAACAAAGACAATGACATTTTAAGCAATGAAAGAGTGAGTTGATAATTTTTACAAAGTCAATAATGTGTTTCATACATAAGTAAAATCAAGTTAAAGTTTTTGTAGCATGTTAATATGCAATAAATATTCCAGCATATTAAATGTTTTACTTCTAAAGAAGAAAATAATTCAGCAATGAAAGATGTGTACACATGTATGCACATACCTCTGTGTGTGTGTTTGTGTACTAAAAACATTGTTTCCAAGTAAACACAAGTATGACCTTATTGTTTATTTTTGGTTGATGTCATTCTCATTATTTGGTGCCCATTTTGCTCTGTTTGTTGTATATTTTAAATATCACCTTATGTGAAGCAAAATAAGCCATACAGAGAAAGATAAATACTGCATGGTCTCATTTATTCATGGAATCTAAAACAAATAGTCAAACTCACAGTAACAGACAGTAGGAAAATGGTTGCCAGGTACTGTGGACTAGGAGAAGTAGGAAGAGGTTGAAAAAATACGAACTCTCAGTTTTAAGGTGAATACAGTCAGAGCATGTAATGTATAACATAGTGACTTTGGTTGATAACATTGAATTGTATACCTGAAAGTTGCTAAGAGAGTAGAACTCAAAAGTTCTCTCACACACCAAAAGATAAATGTGCGAAGTGATGGATGTGTTATTTAACTCAATGGGAGGGAATCATTTCACCATGTATAAGTATATCAGATCGTCACATTGTTCATTTTAAATATCTTACAATTTTATTTATGAATTACACCTCCATTAAGCTGGGGAAAATAAATATCATGTCTGTTTAGAAATAGCTGCATTCTATGTTTTATCATTACTATGATCATGAATTTACTTGTTAAGACAGAGTAAGCTATACTAAAACTTTGAATTTAATGACTTAAAGTAGATACTGAAATTAATTTAAAACCCTTTTCAAAATATGGATGTTAGCTAAAAGACAGGAGACAGGTAAAACCTTTCTGATTACTTTTGCTTAAGGCCATGATCTAGTAACAGGAACCAAATTTACCCTCTTCCCTTAAACAACTAGAAAAAGATTAAAAAAAATATGAAACAAAAATTTTCACACATTGAAAACAGACAGCAAAGGACAACGTTCATGAAGAGGAGGAAAACAAATAAGGTGAGCTCTAAAATTGCATCAGCTTACTACTTCAAAAAGTTTAAGGAGGGGGAATGGTAAGCTGTGACAAAGCGAGAGAGTGGCATGGACATATATACACTACCAAATGTAAAATAGATAGCTAGTGGGAAGCAGCAGCATAGCACAGGGAGATCAGCTCGGTGCTTTGTGACCACCTAGAGGAGTCGGATAGGGAGGGTGGGAGGGAGGGAGACACAAGGGGGAAGATATATGGAACATATGTATATGTATAACTGATTCACTTTGTTATAAAGCAGAAACTAACACACCATTGTAAAGCAATTATATTCCAATAAAGATGTAAAAAATAAAAAATAAAAAAATAAAAATAAATAAAAATAAAAAAGATTTCCAGGTCACAACACAGAGAGAAAAAAGACCAAATGGAGTCTGCATTCTAGTCAAATTCAGGAAACAGAGATCAGAGATTAGGGAGGTGAAAGCATTGAGAATCTGTGGGGCAGAGTACAGGTGAGGAGGTAGCTGTATACCCCCTCCCAAAAAAAATCTGGACATCTTAAGAGGGTCCCTTCAATCCTTTGGCTGAGTTCTGAGCTGTGCATGCATGAGAAGAAACTTATTTGAGGCCAGAAAATAACCATCAGAAAGCTGTAGTCCAAACGATTCCCCAAGTTCAAACAAAGCAAAGAATAACTCATGTTCCCATCAGTCAGAATGGAAAAGTCTCTTGATAGGTAGGGCATTGGGAAGAATATTTAGAAGAGTCTGACTAAACTACACTTATGCCTTTAGGTTGCTTTGGAGCTGGCCTAACAAAGTTTATATGTCAGCATCTAATGGGTCAAATTGATTCTATGAAACTTAACTGTGTGCCTAAACTACCAATTAAAAAAAAAACCAACACTATTTTTTAAAACAATGAAACAGAATTGAGCATCCTACAGTACATTAACAATATCCAACACGCTATCAAAAATTGCCTGGCATTCAAAAAATCAAGAAAATAAAACTAATAGGGGAAAAATCCATAAATATTCCCAGCAACTCAGAGGAAATGGAATTTGCAGACAATATTGGGAAATAATTATCTTCTCAAAGGTTCCCTTACATTTCTGCTTGTCTTGTGAGTAAAGTGTGCTGATTGATTTTTTTTCCTGAATGTGTTCAAGAAAGCTTGTAAAGTGAACAACCTTGGAGACAGATGTTTTCTCCCTTCAGAGAAAAATGTAGGGTTTTTTATAGCCTTGAAAGACAAAGATGGTGCCTCCCTCTAGAGCAAAGTGTAGGCATCCTTAAGGCCCAGAATAATAAAGACAGTGTCTTTCTCTGAAGCAAAAGGCAGGTAGATGATCCTGTCATGCAAAACGGGGGTCATCCAACCCTCTTTGCCTTATAGATATTAGTGCTTGAAGAACCAGGGTGAAAATGTTAATTATCCTGCTACTGATATTTTTGTGAGTACTAAACAGTCCATTGTTTATATCCCACAAGTATTATGTCTTCTTCAATCATTCATAAGACTGTTGTAGTGTTGTAGGCCAACTAGTTAGCTTCCAAGTGGGGTAAAGTCACTTTCCCTTCATTGTTTTGACCAAAAGTACATTAAAACATCAATTATAAAAATGCTTTATATGTCCAAGAAAGTAGATGAAAACAAAATCATTGTGAGGAAAAAATAGAAGATATGTATGTGTGTGTGTATATATATATATATATAAAGCCAAACAAGTAGTGTTAAAAATCAGTATTTTACATAAAATATATTTTGGATGAGATTAACAGTAGATGAGACACTGGTGACAAAAACTTCAGTAAACAAAGACACAGCAAATAACTATCCACAATGAAGCACAGAGAGGAAATATAAAAAGAAAGCAAGGAGAAAAGAACTGATGAAATATGAACAAAACATGAGTGACCCAAAGGGAAAAAAAAGTCAGGCTGCAGTCCCAGAAGGAACAGTATGAAGGAGAAAAAAGAAAGAAACAATTTAACAAAATATAACAAAAATCATATCTTGCAGATCTCAGAAGATCATTGATTAATAAATTAGAAAAATAAAAACAAAAACAACAAAAAACACACAAAAAAACCCCACAAGGTACACTATAATCAGCTTGCTGAAAGCAAGTGACAAAGATAAAATCTTAAAGGGATTATATAGAGAGGGAGGGATAAAATATTATATACTAAGGAATAAAGATAAGAATAATGTAATTAAAATGTTTCTCATCAGATATGTAGACATTTGATAAAATGTAGATAAAAAGACAATGGAGTGACATACTTAAAGCACTGAAAAAAGAAAGTCAGATTAGAATTTTATACTCAATAAAATATCTTTCAAAAATAAAAACTAAGAGTTTATCACCAGGAGACCTGCACTACCATAAAACAAGAAAAGTGTTAAAAAACATGCTTTAGGCGGAAGTGAGATGATATAAGATGGAAATGTGAATCAACAAAAAGAATGAAGAAGGTCTAGAAGGGTATACATTTTTAATGATAATATATATATTTCTCAGATCTTAATTTCTTTAAACTATAATAAATTGTTTAAGGTGAAATATAATATATTGTGATATTTAACATGTAAGTAAAAGTAGTATATATGATAACTATAACAAAGTAGAGAGGAAATGCAAGTTTACAGTTATAAATTCTAAAAATATATATGAAGATGTATAGTATTATTTGAAGGCTAAAAAAGACAATCTTAAAGCACCAACTAAAAAATAAAACAGCAGTGTACTTAAAATCCAATGAGAGAAGTAAACTAAAATGATAAAAAGTATAATAATAATACACTGGAAAAAAATAAGAAAGAAACAAATAGCACCTGAGGCAAATAAAACAAATGCTAAGGTGGTAGATTTAAACTGGCATTAAAGATGTTAGATGTAAATAATCTAAAGATTTCAGTAAATACAAAAATCATTAAATTGTATCAAAAACTAGAAAGAAAAAGAAATAATGAAAAAAATATTTCAAAGGAAGAACAAAGTTAGATATCTAAAATACCTAATATCAATACTTTATAAAGCTACTGGAATCAAGATATTATGATTTTGACATAAGGTCAGCCATTTAGTAAATGGAACAAGATAGACCCACATCAAGTGAGTGCAAGTTAATTCAATGGGAAAATAATAGTCTTTTTAAAAACTTTTCAAGTTTTTAAAAATCACGTTCATTTAGAAAAAGGAAGAAAACACAAAGGATATCAATTTTTAACTCGCACAATAATCAAAAATAAATTTGAAATATCATAGACCAAAGGAGACTGAGGAGACAACACAAATAAATGTGGTACGATAACCTGGTGCTACAGACTGAACTGTATCCCCCACAAATTCGTGAGTTGAAACCCTAACCCCCAATGTTCCTATTTTGGGGGACAGGCCCTTGAGGAGATAATTAAGGTTGAATGAGTTCATAAGGGTGAACCCTAATCCAGTAAAACTTGTTGGCCTTGTAACAAGAGGAAGAGAGAGAGAAATACTTCTCTCTCCATGCAGGCACAAAGAAGAGACCATGTGAGGACAGGACAAGAGGGCAGCCACCCCGAAGCCAAGAGCAGAGGACTCAGTATGAAATCTAACTTGCCAACCCTTTGATCTTGGACCTCCCACCTTGGGAACTGTGGGAAACAAATTTCTGTTGTTTAAGCCATCCATCCTACAGTATTTTCTTATGGATGCTCCAGAGACTAATACATCTGGACTGGATCCTGGAACAGAAAGGTAATTTTAAGGGAAGAACTGGTGAAATTTAAACTGATCGAAATGTTCAGTATTATGATTTCTCTGGTGGTTATAACATCGTATGCATTTATCAAAACTCATCAAATTATGCCCTTAAACTTGAGAAAACTAAGTTATACCTCAATAAAACTGTTAAAAACTTCAAATACTTTTATTGTTTAAAGGACTTTGAGACTCTGAGATTTTAGACTTTGATAGCAAAAATCAATTAAATGTTGGAGCAATACTAAGTGATTATATTATAATTAATCTAAAATATTTTCTAATTTTAAAACTAATAAATAATGAACTAATTAATAATAAATAAGACTAATAAAACCATTATTTTTCCCAACATCTAAGCTAGACTTATGAAGACATATTTTTCTACTTGTGTTTTATGATCAAAAAGGAAATATGTTGTTAGTGGACAAGGCAAAGAATACTATGGATTAGTTTGAAGATAGAGGATCCATGTATTCAATTGTCTTTTTCACAGCTCCTATGATTATCTTTCATTTTTTGCTACAAAAGAGAAATAAGGAAAGGATTATGAATCAAGGCTGAGAGCACATGTTCATGGCTGAGGATATGAATCTCTTGTGCCCATGTTCATTGCCTCTCCCAATTCAGCACCTCCAGAGACAAATACATGCATATATGTATACTTAGGTGGCCACAAGTTAAAGGATACTGTTGACATTGTTTGAGATATCAATTCTAAATAATGGGACACACAATAAATTCATAAATGATCTTCAAAAAAAGCAGTGAAGAGATATGTTACTGCATTTTCACTGAACTAAGTATCACAGAGTGTCTTGCAAAACTCGAATTATGCCATATGACCAAAATATGTTAAACAAAAAGCAAGTTTCATTTTGTTTGTATTTGGATTTTGCTGTTTATCAAGAGACAAATAGTTAAATAAGTTGTGACTATGCATATTAGGGAAAAACTAAATTCAGAGTCAACAGAAACTCAAAAAACGTAATGTATAAGGAAGTTACAAATGAATTCATGATTCCATGTTTACTTGATGTACTTTAAAACAAGGGAAGAATAAATAATAAACTGTCTACATGTGGTATATACATAAGGGATAAAAATTTAGAAAAACAGAGCTTCCCTGGTGGTGCAGTGGTTAAGAATCTGCCTGCCAATGCAGGGGACACGGGTTGGAGCCCTGGTCCGGGTAGATCGCACATGCCCTGGAGCAACTAAGCACGTGCGCCACAACTACTGAAACCCACGCACCTAGAGTCCATGCTCTGCAACAAGAGAAGCCACCACAATGAGAAACCCATGCACCACAACAAAGAGTAGCCCCCACTCGCTGCAACTAAAAAGAAAGCCTGCACGCAGCAGCAAAGACACAATGCAGTCAAAAATAAATAAATTTATTTTTTAAAAGATTTAGAAAAAAAAATGATGAGCCTAAAATTTAAGTAGGTATCGACTCTGGTGAGCACGTGAAAAAAATATAGGTAAGAGTCTCCCTGAAAGATTCCAAGTTCTAGTCTTAGTTATTTTTGTGTTTTTTTTTCACATATTTTGTCTATTTTCTACTTGTTTGTGGGGGGATGGTTTCACCAAAGGCTGGGAGTGGAATTCTGCCTACTTATTTCTAATCTTCAAATTTATGTAGTTTTTAAAATTAATGATATTTTTCAAAAGTTATAAATAGAAAAGTTACCATTTTCAATGTGTCTTTTTCTATTATTTATCTTTATTATTTAAAAAAATATATCTATGTTAGCTATAGAAAATTAAGGTCTGACTCAGTGCAGTTTTCTTTCATTTTTCCTCTCTCTCTCCCCTCTCTCTCTGTGTAGTAATGCACTGCATTTTATGGAAGAACAATTGCAACCTATTGCAGGAGAAGATTCCTCTCTATCTTATTTCCAGTTCTCTATAGCATGTATATATTCCTTGCAGTCACCTGCAACTGTTTTCTTCTCCTTTTTCTCATTAGTATTTTTACTATATTTCTGATAGAGAAGTTTGGAAGCTCCTTTCTTTTCTTGCTGTCATCTTTTCTCCCATTTCAAAGGGTACAAGATAGCTACAATAAGATAAGGAATGTTACAATGATACAAAATAACTGTAGAGAGAGATCAAAACCAAATCAATTATTAAAAGCCTATTTCTAGGTCAAGAAATGATATAATATTAAACCTTGCTTTGTCTCAAGTAAAACTACTAATATTGTGAAACACAAGTCCTATGTATGACAACCAGGTTGGAATCCATTCTAACTAGAATTCTGGTGAAAGCCCAAACAAGTGAATTGAAGCTTCCCAGTAATCTCCAGAAAAGCATCAGAGGTCCTTTTCTGTTTGTTATTTAAGGTTGGAGGTGAGCCCTGAAAATGAAATAGGAAGTTGCTGTAGTCTATTTTCCCTCAACACTTTTCCCCAGGGCCAGCACTAGATCTGAATGTAAGGATTGATAGAAAAATTTTAGTTAAAATAAAGTTGAACTTATTTGGTTTTGACTGTTTTGAACAATCTGTTTTTAATTTTTATCTGATTTGTTCTACTAAATAGTTCTGAATGTCAATCAAACTCAGAAAAAGAAATTCAACATACTGCCTTTGATTCAGAAATTGGTTCATTGTCACCCCTCAATATTTAAATCACAAGAATAAACATTCCAAATTATTTTCATGTTTCTATATTTTATGATTTTTTCTATCTCCTTAGAAATTCTTATTTCATTTTTATGTATCCACTGGTAATTCTCCATGGCATGTAATTCTCCATGGCATGTCTCTCTTTGGTAGGATCAATTAATGGATTGAGGATGGTATTTCAGGTATAGACTACAGAGCTCTCTTCTGTGTGCAGAACAAAGAAACCAGAATACCTTTAAAAGAAGAGATTTTTCTGTGCCTTAGGACCCACAAATAAGCTTGAGGACCAGAAAGTTCAGTTTGTCCTTCAGTTTTCCAGCTTTTGAATTGTTGAAAAGTACAAAATGAAAACAAAAGTGGGTAAACATTGCCACCCAGTGTTCAATTTCAGGTACTGTATAGATTACACACCAGATATCAGGGATTTTTCTTTGTGTTTATCCTCTTGAGTTCAAAGTTAAGCCTTTAATTTAATCATTTATAACCTGAAAGGTCCTGTTCCCTATTTCTGAAATCCTACTCTAAGGCAAACAGTTGATTTGTATATTTCAATAAAATATTCTTTTCAACATTTCAATGGCACTGTCTCTCAGATTAGCAGGAACTTAATGTTCTATTCAGAATTTCCAGTTTTATATAGAGTAATGAAAGAATGTATGTATGCCTATGTATCAGTGTACATTTCTCCTAAAATAATATGCTCTGTTGTTTCATCTAAAAACATAAATAATTACAAAGTTTATTTTAAGGGACCATTATTCTAAGTTTCCATTTCTTAGTATGCATCTGTCCTGAAGAAAAAACACGCACGCACGTACGCACACACACACACACACACATACACACACACCCTCTCTCTCAATGGGAGTTTCAAACAAACTTAACTCATTTCAAATTCTGAAATATTAACCCCAGTTGCTGACCTCATAATAAATTCAGGCATGTAAAGAAATTATACCATAATTGTATTACTTATGAAAATTATTTAATTTATTTTGCCTGAAATAATATTCTAATTTTAAAGTTATGTTGCAAGTGTCTATAAAAAAATACAAGTGAAAGAGAGGTGGCAAATAAACCATTGAATTTTGAAATATTTAGAAAGGAACATTGAGAAAGATATGATAGAAAGCACTTCCTTAGGAGAAAAAGACTGGTGTAAGGGAGAAGGGCCAAACTATTTCTGAAATTTAAAAATTGCCTAATTCCAAGTAGAGATGCCCTTCTTCATTTTTATCTTCTTAAACTTAATTAAATCTCATTATAATTCAACACCATACTCTTTTGTGTTCTACTTTTTAAGGAGTAGTTGAGAAAGGAAAAAAAAAAAAAAAACCTCCAACCTCATTTTATTTCTAGGTAGACACATTCATTTTATGAAGGGTTTTTTTAAAATAAATGCTCTTTTTGTAATACAAGACACCATAATAAGTTAAGAGAGAAAAACCTAAGGACTTATACAGAGACAGTACCTATTTATTGAACAAGATGAAAAAAGGAACAGTTAGATTAAAGAGACCTCTGTGAGATTTATGAGGAAAACAAAGTTGAGTAGAAAGTAAACCAGGAAAAGAAAGTGTCAATAATGCTATTAAAAGAAGATCATTGACATCCATAATTTAGTCACTTAGAATGTATCAGTCAGAAAGAAGAGAACTCTTTTTCATTGTCCCTAGGGAAGAGGAAAAAAATTGGGATTATTTTGAACAGAGAACAACCATTGTTAATCTTTAGCCAAACAAGTTTGGAAAATAAAAATACTCTTGGGCAGTACTCGTCTCAATAATAGAGAGTTAACGTCTTAACAATGGCTGCTCTATCTTTCCTTTTTTGGCTCTTTCAGTCCAAATAAATGATACATTTTTGAGTTCTTAATAGAAAAGAGATAAGTCATGGTATTTTAATTTTTCTCTTATATATTATATTATCTATTGGCTATAAATTAATATGCTTTAAAGCTATTGTCTTATCAAACTATAATTACCTCATATATGTGAAAGGCCAATTTTGTATAGTAACTTAAGTAGAACTTTAGTCTTTTCATCAGTTAATTTCACTTCAGCTTGATATCTTCTCTAAAGAATGGAAGAAAAACTATTCATTTACATGATTTGAAAACATTTATGCAGAGGAGGCTAAAACTATCAATTCAAATAAAGTTTTCAAAATCATAAGTTTCACTTAGATACACTTTTTATCTGCTACTTTAGGAAGAATTACCAACAATAACTGTTGAGGATATATTCTTACATAGCACCCTCGAAATTAAAAAAAAATTGATTTGATTAATACCTCTTTAGAATCTTCCAAAATGAAAGTAGATATTGATTGCCTATGCTTTATCATTAAAATAAAAACCAATTCATAGTAATATAAATAAGCCTATATAACTGCTGGGATTTCCAAAAGTAAGACTCTCATACATTTATCAACTAAAGCTTTTGTATTCACAAAGCAAATAAATAGATAGGTAAGCATAGATAAACATAAGGATTTTTATTTTGTAATTATTTTTGTAGTTAAAAAAATTCAGGCTTGTGAGGAGACAACATTTTTCATGAACTCAAATGGTAAAGAACCAACAATTATAGAATTTCCTATTGAATTTCATCTCCAGAGCAATGCTCCCCATCTTTAACTTCTTACCTTTATTTCTCACTTTCTCATACCAGATATTGGGCTAGCAATTTTTATACTCCAAGGCTTCACCCTTATGGGGAGGGGTTACTCATCCAAGAAGCCAACCTAAAAACGAGTAACTTATAATAAAATTCCCAAAATGATTCCCACAGCCAAAAGAGTTCCAATTCCCACAAAGCAGGAAACCCTTCAGTTTATATGTGTCTTTTGGTTATTTACCCACCTTAATTCATGGGAGGTTGAAAATTAATTATAAATGACTGCTAGAGCTGCCTCTGGATTGAGGTGAAGAGTGGGAAGATATTATGGTGCTGAGATAGTAATTTTTTATAGTATAGAAATTTACTTCTCCATCTTTTTATGGTGGATTCCAAACATTTTTTATTGAAGAATGTAAATTAATTTCACTCTCTATACTTGATGTTGAAAGAGTGGAAAGGCCTCAAAGATTGTTCATTCTCTTTCCCCCCCCTTTTTCCTTCTTGCACATTAAAACAGAAGGTGGGAGGGCTTGACATATTTCTGGTTGTATCTCAGAGAACACCTGATAAGAAACTCAAAAGAAACTCAGAAAAGAAAGTCAAAATCTACAAGAAGGTAATTTTTAAAATTTGGTCCATTGCTATTGTATTTTATAAAGCGTGAACCAATGAAACCAAAGTGAGAAGGATACGCTTCATCTTCCTAAACCTTAACTTTTTGAACTTAAGGCTTCCAAAGCAGGTTTAAATTATTTATTTTCAATTAGGATTGCTCAGCATTAAAAAATATCCAACATATGTCATCTAATATATCTAAACAACATCTTACTCTTAAACCTATCACAAAAACAGATTTCCTTGTGGTGGGAAGAGAAAGACATAGTGCTTTAACCTTTAGATAGGTTTTTGCACTGGTTCATTTGTCTCCTTCCAGGTGTGAGTGCTCACTCCCCACGTGGTTTTGTAGACCATCATGGTTACTGAATGTAATACAAAGTTTTCAGAGTCTTTGACAAGATATTCAACCTTGTAATGTTAGCTGGGGAGAGGAATTGCATACTCCTCTGCAGTAGAAACAGGAAAGCTTAACTTTATATTTTGTGAACCCTGATATGTTAGGCTCCGATGTGATTAGTGCACAAGCTACCCCAACCCCTCTTTGAAAATTTTCATATATTTACATTAGGCAAACCTAACATGTTGGTCTTTGATGTGACAAGTGTGTACCTGACTCTGGATACATAGTTTACATGCATGCACGTTGGGCAGCACATTTCTTTAAGCTGTTGAGTTCTTCCCTGGACTTAAGCAGCTCTTCTGTATGGGTAGTGATAAGGTGTTGTGGCCAGATACATACAAACACTCTACAGAGTGGATTTAGATTTAGCTTCACTGATCTGTGCTGAAAAGGTGAGAAGGCTACAAAATAATTTGTTATATACATTTGAGTACTTGCTTATCTCAGAATAGCATTCAATAAAGAATTTTCTGTGGAATACTAGATCTTTGGGATGCTTAGAGAGGTTATTTGAAACATAGTTCTCTGGTCAAGTGCACTTGGGAAAAACTAAGATAAACAAAACTAAACAGTTTTCTTTACTGCACAATTGCTCAGAACCCTGAATTTGTGGGTTGTGACTCTCCATGTGTGGGACACAGAGGCTCCATTTCCTAAACTTCCTCAGTTTTGATACACTTTCTCCATGGAATTCTAACAAAGCTAGTGAAACATAAACAGAATCAACGAGAGAGAAAACACTGGAAAGGTTTTCCCTATGTTTTTTTATTAACACAGTGTTGTGGCATACTTACTGTAGGGTTTTCCTTTGTTTTGTGTTGGAGATCTATGAACTGACTGACAGGATAATTAAAAAAAAAAACTAAAAGAATATTTAAATAACTATAAAGAAACATATGACCAGTGTTTCTAATATGCACTCTGGTTCACCTTATTATTCATTGTTTTTCTTAAATAATGATTTGATAATATAAATACATGTAAAAATATATGTATGAATATATGAGTAGGCTATTCAAGGACTGCATAGTGCAACTTCAAGTACATGTAGGGCTAGATGAGGTGCATTTTGTATTGTAAACTCCTTGCATCTGGCATAATGGAATAATTTTTAGTCATTTCTAAAAGATTTGATTTTCTTTATTTTCTCATTGAATTATAAACACTGTATTCTAAGGATTTTAATGAAATGAAAGCACAGTAAAATCCTAATCCACAGTAATTCAATGCAAATCACAATTACTTTGACAATTGTTTCTATTACTGAAAATAATAGAAACAGTCTACTCTTCACAAGCAGACTTGTTCTAGCTTTTTAAGGCAAACACTGGGCCCCCTGGTGCCACAAGGTACTTGTGCCACTGTTACTTCCAAGTAATAAGAACGTTGAGATCTCATACATAATAAACTCACTCAGTTCCAATAGAAACAAGATAAAAAAGTGAAAAGCATTTAAAGAATTCACATCGTCAAATTCTAAAAACAAATTTGGGGCACCACAGAACACAGTAGATAATTCAATGCTTGTTAACCATTAGGAAAAATATATTCACTAATGAGAGAGTTTCATTTAATATTAAAGTTAATCTTGAACAAGCACAGATTATTATGATCAGCAACACACACACACACACACACACACACACACACAAACGTGGAATTGTAAGCCTAAAAGCTGAAGATGCTTCACACCTGGACAGTTTCAAGTACCTTGGGCCATGTAGTAATGGAAAAGAAGAAAAAAATAAAGATTAAATGGAAAGATATGATAGTAGAATAAACGCATGGATCCCTGGGAAACATACTTTAAACAGGTACATGTGATTTTCAGAAGTTAAGTGCAACTCCAAATCCATATTGGTTAATATTTTTACTATTTTCTTTTCTGAACATTGTTATTTCTACAACTTAAACAAAAGGTTTATACTACATCAATTAACTGGATAAAATATTTTCAGATTATTTAAGAAATGCAGTGACTAAGTCTGTCAGAACAATAAATTTCTTACAACTTTCTCTCATGCTCTTGTATACTTAAAAAATGTAGAATACATGAAATAATTTGTGTATTACTACAAACGTAAATACTTAATAGTCTTCTAGGGGTATTGTCAGAATTTTATTTAAAAGTAAAACTAATACCAAAATATAGAAGAATATCATGGAGGATTTTTCTCACAGCTTTATCTTAGTCTAAAGAGCTCAATATTGAGCTTCTTAATGATTAAAGTGAATTGCAGTTAGATAGCATTTATATTAAAATACACAAGTAATTGAATTGTCAATGGCAGAAATCTGCTGAATGCATTACTCTCTACAAAGGTGATTCATTTGAAAAACTAATAATTATTAAGATATTTAATTTTTCTCTTACCTATTTATGGCTATTACTTAAAGGCATTTTCAGTTTCATTTTGCAAAATCTATGAAAGCGATTGTTACATATTTTTCTTCAGTGACTACATGTTGCATTTCAGACTCTAGCTGGATGAATCAAACAATTTCTATTTTTTTAATTTAATGCATAATGTTGCTCACCGTTTAGAAAGTACTAGTCCATAATATGTTTTGTTTTTATCATTTAAACGAATTTAATTTCCATGAATTTTGCTTTTAAAATACTTTCCTGAAATTATATCAGCATTAAATTTTAAGTAATAATAATGATGTTTTCCCAATCACATGAAATAATATAAGGAAAGGTTATAGTACCTACCATCTTGTAAGTACTGTAAGAAATTGATGCATGCATTTTCAACCAATAAGATTTTATATTAGAAATATAAATTGCAATCTTTCTAAATCACTTCTATCTAAGCCTTGTAACTTAACCATTTTAAGAAACAGCTGTACAACCTTCATAGAATAGATAGAATATTCAAGTGTGATTCATGAGGTTTACAGTTATTACATGGGGGTAATAGTGTTGTTATTTTACTTTCTAAATTTAGTGATGATATTTAAAATCCAATGTCCTTGGTTGGGAGAGTTAATACAATGAGTAAAGTTCATATTAATGTATTAACAGCTGATGTAATATCTATTAATGAGGACAGAAGGTAGGTTTGTGTGTCTGTCTGTGCTTCAAGCTGCATGTCTGTGAAGAGAATCCACTGGTGAGTTGAAGACAGCTTGTGTTGATTGTGAAGCTGATTTTTAGTATTTCTTACCAACTTCATATTTGGTAGTTTGAAATTGACCATGCTCGGAGTATTTACACCATGGAAATGGGCAAATGATAAACTAAGGGATTTTTTTTTTTTCTATAGTGTCATTTTACCAGCACACCACTGATTTGGGGGTTGAAGAGTGGCAATAAAAACAATGAGGTAAAAGAAACCAAAGACAAAATCAGGATAGTATTGACAAAAAATATTGTGATTTTTGTCTCCTTCACTGTTTTAACCAGAGCCCTGTATTATCTTATATTTCCATATACTGATTTTTTTAACAAGAGAAATCAGTGATAGAAATCCTGTGTCTTAGTCATAAATTTATGCTGTCTTCTACCTAGCTTTGCCTGTGATATGAATTAAAGCAAATTTCATTTGCTTTTTTTCCCTTTTCTACTTTTAGGCTTATCTGCAAATGAAAGAGAAGAATTAGCTAAAGAGTATAGAAGAATAGTATAAAATGCTTCACCAGAAGATATTTAAATCCCTCTACATCCTGTGGCTCCTAAGGGTAGCATGTCATCTTTCCTATAAATTGCTTATAAAGGGTCTGCCACAGGTGGATGCTCAGTGAGTATTCATTAACTAATTGAATTCATTATTAAGTTTCATGATCAATAGGGTCATGTTCTAAAGATATTGAACCTACAAAAAGTTTTAGCCACCATTGTCAATATGTCAAGTTTTCCAAACTGTTAATTTGAATTCTTGAAGAGGTGAAGTATAAGTACATTTGGCATTGATGCATCCTTTAAAATAGAGAGGGGGGAAAAGCATATTACCTCCATTTATCACTAGGAACAAACAAGTACACTTGTAGAAGAAATATGTTTTGTATATTTAGAAGAGCATTCTTTCTGCTTATTCATTATAGTTATTGTTTATTGAGGAAAGTAGGAAAGAACAGTGCAAGTCTAGGAGAGTAACAGCAAAGACACTGTAGAAGAAAGAAGGGGTCTTCTTCTTAGTGACAGCCCCATAAAAGGAAATGAAAGTTTTAGCTACTGTTGTGGATAAAGTGAATTTATAATTACCATAATAAATAATTGTTTTTATGAAATGATAATTTCTTAGTAACTCATTCTGGGAGAGTTTTACCCCCAAAATACATAGTAGAAAATGGATCCTTGTGAAAAAGTGGCAGTTTATGATCAATCATCCAACAACTATTTTCTGAGTGATTTCTCTGTGTCAAATACTGTGCTGAGCATTGTGAACATGAAGATGAAATGAATACAATCTATGACGGAAATGTATGATTTTGACTTATTTGAACCTCAGAGTTTAGTGAGAAGAGATAGGCATGTAAAGAAAAAATTTTACTGCAGTGTGTAAAGTCCTAGAGAAGATATATCTATATCTACATCTATATCTACATCTATAGAGAGAGACATGGAATGTGTTCAGAGAGACAACATTTGAGTCAAGTCTTGAAGGATGAATAGGAATTGACCAGCATGTGAAAATGGAAAGAGCAGTCCAGGTAGATAGAGTGACATGGAGCAAGTAATGGCAGTGTAAAGGTACACGCCATGTGTGCAGAGGACTAAGAAAGTTGAATGAAGTGCACAAGGGAAGAGGTAAGGTGGAGTTGAGGAGTATTTCTGATACAGACTGCTCAGGGTTTTGGAGGTGCTACTTTAGAAATTTATTCTATAAGCAGTGGCACACCTTCATAGGTTTTGAAGTGGGGAGATGTGGTGGTATAGATGGACATGAATTGTGTTTTTAACAACCATGACATAACAGTTCAAGTAAGTAAAGAAGAGGAATAGGGACAGACCAAAGTGACATTTATCAGATAGACATAAGAGACTTTACTATCAATTGTTTCAGAGATTGAAGTACTGATCCCAAAAGGGGCAGATGAAGATGAGCAGGTTTGCTTTAAAAAAAAAAAAACAGATAGCAATATATCACAAGGTTTATGAGTATGCATAAAGTAATAAGACTTCTTGGGTTGGTGTTGAGCACCCATTACTTATATGACATTATAATTTAATTATCTCAGTGAATTTTGTACTTTAAACTCTGAAGCTTATCAGTTTCCTCACATGTCTCACATGAAAGGTATGGATAATAATAATCCCTCTTCCAGTAGACTGTTAAAGACTAGGCAGTAGGTATTAAATTAAATTTAAGACTACAATTTAAGCTTTTTAGGTAGTTTTTCTACCAAATCCTATAAAAATTCTGTAAAAATATTCTTCAAAATTTTATTCAACCTTAGTAGTTTAGAAAAAGCACTTTTAATATTCCAGTTAAGTTTCAACTTTTACAAATATCTTAACCTAAATTTAATAATAGATTCATGTAAGAATCATAATTTTGTGCTTTATTATTAGTACTATTCAGCTCCTACACTAAAATTTTGTTTTCTAACTATGATTTTAATTCATTTCTTGGAGTAATGTCACCTCAATTAAGAGCAGTCTTGGTAATTATGGTTTCATCACCAATAACATGGTGTTATGTATCTGGCTTCCTCATTTCCTGTTACTGGCTGCTGAATCATAAGAAACATATTTCAATTTCAGGTTAATCATAATCATAGAACCCTATAGCCTAATTTTACCTAGTAATTTATTCTTATACTTCCTTTCTTTAGTATACACATGACTCAAATTTCAGTCTGTCTCTCTACCTCTCTGAAATTTTTAAATAAAAGCAGGGCTATACTATCAATATTTCTTTTGTAAACTTCAGGTGAAGTAAATCTATAGTGATACACATAAAGAAAGTCAGAGAAAGAGATAAGGGGGAAAACAAATGTGAAAGTTCTGCTTTATACAAGTATGCCAGCCAATAAATAAATAATGGAATTATAAAACCATGACTGTACGACTCCCAGTATAGTACTTGATTTAGACAAATATCATTAATGTATGAGAAAACCATTTATTAAAATGTCACTGACTTAAAATATCATCCAATAGATTCAGTTTTAATTGTAAAGAAGAATGTTACTTTTAAAATAGAGAAATATGGCAGACGTAATTTTAACAAAGGGTCCATATTATAACTAATAATGGTAAAAACTGGTAGTATGTACTTCCTGATGTGATATTATGGGATATATACAACACTAATAATGAAGTATTCTTGCTGATATTTTTAATTTGAATCTAACTGTTAATAAACAACTGTATAAATATACGATTTGAGTTATGACACAAGATAACTGGTTTTAACATTTCAAAAATGTTTATGACATGGCAAACCAGGGGAGACCTAAACCCCAGGTCCTGAGAACTTTGCTCAATAAAACTGGCTTTCCCCTGACAGAAAAAAAAAAAAAAAGAGAAAAGGAAAAACAATATGGGGCAGAGACTGTTTTAGATTAAAAGGGACAAAGCAGTATAATTCTTTAGTTCTATTTAACACAGGGACATGGAATTATGTTGTTGTCAGCTCTCAAAAGTTATTGGTAGTGTTTAAGCTCTTAAGTTGCATGGTTGATTCATGAGCATTTAATTTATTGTTTTATGTCTTAACTTTCATATATGTAACATTTATTCTTCATTACTCCTACTTAGAAAGCAGTTTAACCTTTCAAGGTCTACATAATTTAATATACCATTTAGATTCTCATAGTTAATAAATTTATATCAATGTCTCTTTGGCACTTTTCTAAGTACTTTATATGTATATTACATAATCTCACTTAATCTTCAAAATGATTTTATATATTAGAGAATATTAATTTTCTTATTACAGAAGAGTAAATTGTGTCACAGAGAGGTTTAGTAATCTGCTTCAAGTCATATAGCTTAGTAATGAGTCTAATAGTTTGACTCCAGAGACCCCCTTCTTAATCACTAAGCTACTAATTAAATTTAACATTAAATCTAACTTTTAAAATTGGCTCTAGTGTCTCTTCCCTATCTCCACCCCACCTCCAATATAGCTCTAAGAAGGAATCCTGGCATATGTCAAAGCCAAGGATACAACAGGGTCATGTTACAGGGTTTGAACATTGAGGGGAAGGAGTGTTAAACTTTCTGCAACCAAGCAATTTCTATTCCTGTCCCTTATTTTTCTTTCCTTTCAGTTTTCCATACTTTTTTCGCTATTCATCCACATTTTTTCCACAGATAAGTGTATTTGCCAGTCACTCCCCCTAGGTATTTGCATATTTGAGCAAGGTACATTTGATTCCTGACCCACAGAGTTTACAGAGTTACTAGTTACATAGAAACATAAGGACTAATAATTTGGGTACTCCTATGTGGCTACAATAAGAAAAGTATAGTAAGCCTATAGCAGAATTCCCTAACATAGAGTAAGTGAAAAGGGCATCTTAGTGAAACTTCTAAAAGATAGTAACATCCATGATGAGAGCTGAGTGAAATATGAACAAATAGGAATACTCCAGCACATAAGCAGCATTTATAGGGTCTAGAGTAAAACACGATGACAAAAAAACAAACAAACAAACAAAAAAAAAACTGATGGCAAAATATTCAGCTAAAAGAAGACATTGAGAATGGATCAGATGGGGAAAAAAGAGGAAGTGCTAGGAATCTGTAGGAGGTTGCTGAATATTGTAAAGAGAGAGTGTAATGGCCTAGATAAGAGAAATGTTAGTAGGGGTAATAAGTTTTGAGCAGACTATAGATATTTAAAAGGTAGGCTGTGTGGGATTTCATCTTGATCAGATATAGGATGTGGTAGACAGAGGGAGTTTCTGAGGGAAGGACATAACTCAATCTTGTCTCTCTGGCCCTACATATTAAGCCACTATGAAATCCTGCTTAGCCCAAGGCCAGTTTAGCATGACATGGGTTTTACATTGGGATTTGAATTTGAGGCTTAGGCTAACAAATTATGTGCATTTTCCTGTATTTTTTTTTTCATATTCCATTTTTCTCTAGGGATCCTAGAACAGTAATAGATGTCTGTTCAAATGATTCAGGGATTCAGAGTCCTGAGCAATCCTTCTTTTCTTCGAAATAAATAAAACAAATCAAAACCAGAGTCCTGAGCTATCCTTCTTCTTTTCTTCAAAAGAAACAAACAAACAAACAAAACAAAAAATAACCAAAAAACATAATTTTAAAATACATAAACTCTTAGAAGAGAGTGAATGAATGACTAATTACAATTATTCACCTCTGAGAGCTGTAATAATATCCTTGAAATAAAATAAATACTGTGAAAAGAAAAGAATAATTAATTTGAAATATTGTTACACTGCTACAGAATTTTGTGTTTTAAAATAAAGCACTACTTCTCTGAATAATGCATCTTTAATGGTAGCCTTTCAGTTGGCCTGGGAAAGATTAAGTGTGGACATCTGTGAAGAGAGAAACCTTATTGCCCAATCAACATGAAAGGTACCAGTGCCAGCCAGGCTGGTGGATGCAAAAGGCATAGAGATGACTTGGTGCTTTAGTTTCTTGTTCTTAAGTGTAAACTCTTCTGAGATGAAAAGGTTTGGAAAGAAACCCAACTTAAGACCCTTGTAAAAAGTGCATCTTTTTTTGGAGTAAGGGAAGTGTTACAGAGAATATAATTTCTATGTTTCTAAGTTTAGACAGTATTTTAGATATATCTTTTCAAAAGAGAACATTTATTATAATCCCTAACATTAGATGTATGCATATAAACTCAAGTTACCGTGAAATGTAGTTTTGAACTTTTGCCCTATTGTAACTATAATATATATTAAAATCATAACATGTTATATATATTATTGATCATATATGAATATTATAACTATAATATATTATATACCTAGAATAGAACAGACTAGTACATTTGACATGGATGAAATGGGCTGATGGTAATCAGATAACTGATAGAAAGGGTCTTGATACTATTTATTCACATAATATTAAACTGTCATCTCAAATCTCTGAATAGGTTAGAAGTTAAAGGGTCAGAATAAATTTTTAACCCCACCTTCTTAAAAGAAGGAAAAAGAAAAATTTCTCAGTTTTCAATAAAGATGTTTTAGACTTTCCCCTAGATCTTTTTATTTCAATAACTAGTATGGCGTTTTTAATTATTGTTTCAAAGCTCAAAACAAACAAAAAAAAGAAAATATTATCTCAACAGAAAATGTTTTTGCAGCTTTTGCTGTTCATTCTGTTCTGTTTTGCTTTTAATGCTGAAATCCCTGGGGTTACATAGCCAAACCCATTGTTTCATTTTCTGGTGCTATAATGACAGAGTAAAAAAACTACATTCCACTCTCAACAGCAAATTTTAAAAATGCATTAAAGTTGCAAAGGGAAAAGTATACACTGAGAATTGTAAGTTCTACTAAGTCGTGTCTCACTTGTAGGGCGACGTTTATGTGCATGCTTACATCATATTATTCCTCACGAGACACTGTAGATTGCTTTAGAGTCAGCAGTGACTCAACCACAAAACTAGCACCAGGGAAGCATTAATGTTACTTTTTAGAGCTGCCTTTCCAGATTTTAAAATTTGACCTTCAAAAGTGGCATGCATTTTCACCACTCAGATCTAAAATAGAAAAAGCATATATTGATATAATGTTTGAAATATTTAATTAACTTCATAAGACTAAACTTTTATAAGTTTCCCTAGAAGGAATACAACACAGATGATTTAAAATTTAGGTAAACATTAAAGTATTTTTATTTGTTTGCATCTTTTTTTTTCTTTTTGGTCTCCTCCCCTTCCCCCTCCCTCTCTCTCTAAATGATCCCTTGAGCTAAGTGCTCCCCGTTAGAGAGGCTGAGTCTCCACAAGGGGTGTAAAACACGGCATTTTGAGAAAGGCTGTCTTTCTGGGTCCCATGGCCACTGACAGCATGATGAAAAGTTAATAGGCCAAATGCACTTGCCATTTACACATGTGTATAAACCTTAATAGTGAATTCTTTTCACAGTTCTCACTTAGTGCTCCAAGATACACCCATTGTCACAACCTGTTTGTTTAGAAAGTTTAACCTTTTCAGAGTCAGAGCTTGAAATTTCAGTCAGTAGAGAGCAAGATTTTTAAATAACAATGATTTAACAACTGAAACTTGAGAGATATTTCCATAAAGCAGAGACAGAATAAACAACAACAAAAAAATAGGACTGATCTACAAGAATCCTGGAGAAATCTAGTGGACAGACTGACTTGACACAGCTTATGTATTTCCCCCAAAGATCAGTCCCTGTTGGTGTACACTGATGTTATCAAACTTGCTTCATCACGGGGATCAGTTGGGTGGCTTGGCTTAAAAATACAGATCTCGGGGCCTCCTGGAGAATCTAATTCAGGAAACTTGATTATTAACAAGTGTCCCAGGTGATTCTATTGATGCAGCAAGTGTGAGTCATACCAATTAGTCAATGCCTGCCATCGTCAGTACACTTCTCTCTGCCTGGAACTTATTCCAGTACACCATGCAAGTTCACTTCCTGAAATTGCTGACAGGCTTTAGAAAGGATTCTTCTCCCTGCTTATACCATAACACTGACACCTCCACTTATACATGCATGTAAGTTTTCCCTACTCTAGTGCAGTCTGCACAGTGCAAGCCCTGAAAATCTGTTTCTATAACCTAAGAAATGGTTCTCTGCTGTCCCGATTCTCACATGCCCATTCTTTCCTTTCATATAAAATATCACTTGCAGTAGGTTTTATTTGTTTAAGATTGTTTATTCTCTGTGCAGTAGTCAAATAACATTGGCTTCTTGAAAACAAACACACATATGTTTTTCCAGAGCGACTCTTCTCTAAGTGATGGTGCCAAGGTCCCATCTCCCATCTTGTGTTTTCTCCAATTCAACCTTTGGTTTCTAGCTTCATGAACAGGGAACACAGCAGGAACTGTGGATCTCTAAGGATAGTTTAGGACTACATATTCCCTTAGATGACCTAGTCATATGCCCCTAACAAGCTGGAGAACTGTTCTTACTGTTACTATGTATCCAGCAAGAGGAATGGGGAACACTGAAGATGCTGCCAGTATGTTCCACTGCTCTATTCATGTTGATTGATATATCTTCTCTCTTCCAGGCTCAACGTATAGACGGATTTGTACTAGATTTTAAATTTCTGAATATACACTTAATGTATTTAATTTTTGGATCTTAGTTTAAATAAATAAAATGGTAAAGATATCAGTCATATTAAGGGCCCAGAAAGGAAGGTAGCTAAAACATCAGATATAGGCTGCTTCTTTTTTTAGATACGAAAGCTTTGAAGATGCATATTTTTTTTGGTTTGTTTTTTGTGTTCAAAGCTTTAACTCAGTGTAACTGTTTAAGCAAATAATATTGAGCTTTAAACCTCTGCATACAAGGAAATATTACTTTTTTCCTTCACACAGAGAAAAAAAAGACCGAACCCCCAGCACACACTGGCATCATTGTCAAAATACAAATTACACTCAGGAGGAAGGTTGCATGCACACAACAGTAATTATATTTGGTTTTCCATTTAGACCTTTAGAAATACAAAATGGCTTTTATTTTCCTTTTCCAAAACTTTGTTCCAGAGTCATTTATCCATACGATAATGTTCAAGGAAGCTATTTAATTCTTGGATTCTTCATTCAGATTGAATACATTATAGATCTTCAAAAAATATAGTGAAAGTTGAGGGGAGACCTTCAAGATAGCGGAAGAGTAAGACGTGGAGATCAACTTCCTCCCCACAAATACATCAGAAATACATCTACATGTGGAACAACTCCTACAGAACACCTACTGAATGCTGGCAGAAAACCTCAGACTTCCCAAAAGACAAGAAACTCCCCACGTACCTGGGTAGGGCAAAAGAAAAAAGAAAAAAAAAAAAAAAACAGGAACAAAAGAATAGGGACGGAAACTGCACCTCGGGGAGGGAGCTGTGAAGGAGGAATAGCTTCCACACACTAGGAAGCCCCTTCACTGGTGGAGATGGGGGATCATGGGTGGGGGGAACCTTCAGAGCCACGAAGGAGAGCATAGCAACAGGGGTGCAGAGGGAAAAGTGGAGAGATTCCCTCACAGAGGATTGCTGCCAACCAGCACTCACCAGCCTGAGAGGCTTTTCTGCTCACCTGCCAGAAAGCTTGCCTGCTCACCCGCCTGGGGGAGTGGTGGCTGGGAGCTGAAGCTCTGGCTTGGAGGTTGGATCCCAGGGAGAGGACTGGAGTTGGCTGTGTGAACACAGCCTCAAGGGGGCTAGTGCACCACAGCTAGCCATGAGGGAGTCGGGAATAAGTCCGGACCTGCCTAGGAGGCAAGAGAACATTGTTTTGGGGTGTGTGAGGAGAGGAGATTCAGAGCACTGCCTAAACAAGCTCCAGAGACGGGCAAGAGTCACGGCTATCAGCACGGACCCCAGAGACAGGCATGAAATGTTAAGGTTGCTGCTGCAGCCACCAAGAAGCCTAAGTGCAAGCACAGGTCACTATCCACACCTCCCCTCCTGGGAGCATGTGCAGCCCATCACTACCTGGGTCCTGTGGCCCAGGGACAGCTTCCCTGGGAGAAGACCTGGTGATCCTCAGGCTGTTGCGACATCATGTTGGCCTCTGCCACCGCAGGTTCAGCCCTCATTCTCTACCCCTTCCTCTCCCCGGACTGAGTGAGCCAGAGCCCCCTAATCAGCTGCTCCTTTAACCCCATCCCGTCTGGGCAGGAACAGAAGCCCTCAGGTGACCTACAGGCAGAGGCAGAGCCAATCCAAAGTTGAACCCCAGGAGCTGTGTGAAAAAAGAAGAGAAAGGGATATTTCTCCCAGCAGCCCCAGGAGCGGCGGATTAAATCTCCACAATCAACTTGATGTACCTAGCATCTGAGGAATACGTGAATAGACAATGAATCATCCCAAGACTGAGCTAGTTGACTTTGGGAGCAACTGTAGATAGGGTTTGCTGTATATGACTGACTGGTTTCTGGTTTTATGTTTATCTTAGTTTAATATTTAGAGTTTATTATCATTGGTAGATTTGTTTATTGATTTGGGTGTTCTCTTCCTTTTGTTTAAGTGTAGATATACATATTTTTTTTCCTTTTTCTCTTTTTGTGAGTGTTTTTGGTCATGCTTCTTTGTGTGATTTTCTCGGTATAGCTTTAATTTTACCATATATCCTAGGGTTCTAGCTGTCTGTTTTATGTTGTTTTTGTTTGTTTGTTTGTTTGTTTTTCTTTTCTAGTATAGTTTTTAGTGCTTGTTATCATTGGTGGATTTGATCTTTGGTTTCTCTCTTCATTCTTTTTTCATTATTACTTTATAATTTTTAATAATTTTTAATTTAAATAACTTTATTTCTTTTTATTTTCTTTCTTTCTTTTTTTATTGCTCCCTTTTCTTGTGAGCCATGTGGCTGACAGGGCCTTTGTGCTACAGAAAGGTGTCATGCCTGTGTCTCTGAGGAGGGAGAGCAGAGTTCAGGGCATTGGATCACCAGAGACCTCCAGGTCCACATAATATCAAACTGCAAAAGCTTGCCCAGAGATCTCGATGTCAACACTAAGACCCAGCTCCACTCAACAACCAGGAATATACAGTGCTGGACACCCAATACCAAACAACAAGCAAGACAGGAGCACAAACACACCCATTAGCAGAGAGGCTGCCTAGAATCATAATAAGGTCACATAATAAGGTCACACCAAAACACACCATCAGATGCAGTCCTGACCATCAGAAAGACAAGATCCAGACTCACCAACCAGAATACTAGTCCCCTCCACCAGGAAGCCTACACAACCCACTGAACCAAACGTAGCCACAGGGGCACACACCAAAAACAACAGGAACTACGGACTTGCAGCCTGTGAAAAGAAGACACAAAAACAGGAAGTTAAGCAAAATGAGAAGACAAAGAAACACACAACAGATGAAGGACCAAGGTAAAAACCCACCAGACCAAACAAATGAAGAGGAAATAGGTAGACTACCTGAAAAATAATTCAGAGTAATGATGCTAAAGATGATTCAAAATCTTGGAAATAGAATGGAGAAAATACAAGAAATGTTTAACAAGGACCTAGAAGAACTAAAAAGAAAACAAACAATGATCAACAACACAATAAATGAAATAAAAAATTCTCTAGAAGGAATCAAGAGCAGAATAACTGAGGCAGAACAATGGATAAGTGACCTGGAAGATACAATAGTGGAACTAACTACTGAAGAGGAGAATAAAGAAAAAAATAATTAAAAAAAACATTGAGGACAGTCTTAGAGACCTCTGGGACAACATTAAACGCACCAACATTCGAATTATAAGGGTCCCAGAAAAAGAAGAGAAAAAGAAAGGGACTGTAAAAATATTTGAAGAGATTACAGTTGAAAATTTCACTAATATGGGAAAATAAATAGTCAATCAAGTACAGGAAGTACAGAGAGTCCTATATAGGATAAATACCAGGAGAAACACACAAAGACATACTAATCAAACTATCAAAAATTAAATACAAAGAAAAAAATAATAAAAGCAGTAAGGAAAAACAACAAATAATATACAAGAGAATCCCCATAAGGTTAACAGCTGAACTTTCAGCAGAAAATCTGCAAGCCAGAGGGGACTGGAAGGACATATTTAAAGTGAGGAAGGAGAAAAACCTACAACCAAGATTACTCTACCCAGCAATGATCTCATTCAGATTTGATGGAGAAATTAAAACCTTTAAAGACAAGCAAAAGCTTAGGGACTTCGGCAACACCAAACCAGCTTTACAACAAATGCTAAAGGATCTTCTCTAGAGAGGAAACACAAGAGAAAAAAAGACCTAAAATAATAAACCCAAAACAATTAAATAAAATGGTTATAGGAATATACATACCGGTAACTACCTTATATGAAAATGGATTAAATGCTCCAACTAAAAGACATAGACTGGCTAAATGGATACAAATACAAGAACTGTATATATGCTGTCTATAAGAGACCCATTTCACACCTAGGGACACATACAGACTGAAAGTGAGAGAATAGAAAAAGATATTCATTGCAAATGGAAATCAAGAAAGCTGGAATAGCAATTCCCATATCAGACAACATAGACTTTAAAATAAAGACTATTACAAGAGAAAAAGAAGGGCACTACATAATGATCAAGGGATCAAGCCAAGAAGAAGATAGAACAATTTTAAATATCTATGCACCAAACAGAGGAGCACCACAGTACACAAGGTAAATGCAAACAGCCATAAAAGGTGAAATCGACAGTAACACAATAATAATAGGGGACACTGACATCCCACATACACCAATGGACAGATCTTCCAAAACGAAAATAAATAAGGAAACACAAGCCTTAAATTATACATTAAACAAGATGAACTTAATTGAGATATATATCTATACTTTTTTTACATCTTTATTGGAGTATAATTGCTTTACAATGGGGGGTTAGCTTCTGCTTTATAACAAAGTGAATCAGTTATACATGTACATATGTTCCCATATCTCTTCCCTCTTGCATCTCCCTCTCTCCCACCCTCCCTATCCCACTCCTCTAGGTTGTCACAAAGCACAGAGATGATCTCCCTGTGCTATGCGGCTACTTCCCACTAGCTATCCATTTTATGTTTGGTAGTGTATATATGTCCATGTGACTCTCTCACATTGTCACAGCTTACCCTTCCCCCTTCCCATATCCTCAAGTCCATACTATAGTAGGTCTGTGTCTTTATTCCTGTCTTACCCCTAGCTTCCTCATGACATTTTTTTTTCCTTAGATTCCATACATATGTGTTAGCATACGGTATTTTTCCTTCTCTTTCTGGCTTACTTCACTCTGTATGACAGACTCTAGGTACATCCACATCACTACAAATAACTCAATTTCACTTCTTTTTATGGCTGAGTAATATTCCATTGTATATATGTGCCACAATTTCTTTATCCATTCATCCAATGATGGACACTTAGGTTGTTTCCATCACATGGCTATTGTAAATAGAGCTGCAATGAATATTTTGGTACATGAATCTTTTTGAAATATGGTTTTCTCAGGGTATATGCCCAGTAGTGGGATTGCTGGGTCATATGGTAGCTCTATTTGTGGTATTTTAAGGAACCTCCATACTGTTCTCCATAGTGGCTGTACCAATTCACATTCCCACCAGCAGTGCAAGAGGGTTCCCTTTTCTCCACACCCTCTCCAGCATTTATTGTTTCTAGATTTTTTGATGATAGACATTCTGACTGGTGTGAGGTGATAACACATTGTAGTTTTGATTTGCATTTCTCTAATGATTAATGATGTTGAACATTCTTTCATGTGTTTGTGGGCAATCTGTATATCTTCTTGGGAGAAATGTCTACTTAGGTCTTCTGCCCATTTTTGGATTGGGTTGTTTGTTTTTTGTTATTGAGTTGCATTAGCTGCTTGTAAATTTTGGAGATTAATCCTTGTTGGTTGCTTCATTGGCAAATATTTTCTCCCATTCTGAGGGTTGTCTTTTGCTCTTGTTTATGGTTTCCTTTGCTGTGCAAAAGATTTAAAGTTTCATTAGGTCCCATGTGTTTATTTTTGTTTTTATTTCCATTTCTCTGGGAGGTGGGTACAAAAGGATCTTGCTGTGATTTATGTCATAGAATGTTCAGCCTATGTTTTCCTCTAAGAGTTTGATAGTTTCTGGCCTTACATTTAGGTCTTTAATCCATTTTGAGCTTATTTTTGGGTATGGTATTGGGGAGTGTTCTAATCTCATACTTTTACATGTATTTGGTCAGTTTTCCCAGCACCACTTATTGAAGAGGCTGTCCTTTCTCCACTGTATATTCCTGTCTCTTTTATCAAACATAAGTTGACCATATGTGCATGGGTTTATCTCTGGGCTTTCTATCCTGTTCCATTGATCTATATTTCTGTTTTTGTGCCAGTACCATTCTGCCTTGGTTACCGTAGCTTTGTAGTATAGTCTGAAGACAGGGAGGTTGATTCCTCCAGCTCCGTTTTTCGTTCTCAAGATTGCTTTGGCTATTCGGGGTCTTTTGTGTTTCCAAACAAATTTTGAATTTTTTTGTTCTAGGTCTGTGAAAAATGCCAGTGGTAGTTTGATAGGGATTGCATTGAATTTGTAGATTGTTTTGGGTAGTAGAGTCATTTCACAATGTTGATTCTTCCAATCCAAGATCATGGTATATCTCTCCATCTATCTGCATCATCTTTAATTTCTTTCATCAGTGTCTTATAATATTCTGCATACAGGTCTTTTGACTCCTTAGGTAGGTTTATTCCTAGATATTTTATCCTTTTTGTTGCAATGGTAAATGGGAGTGTTTCCTTGATTTCACTTTCAGATTTTTCATCATTAGTGTATAGAAATGCCAGAGAGTTCAGTGCATTAATTTTGTATCCTGCTACTTTCCTAAATTCATTAATTAGCTCTAGTAGTTTTCTGCTAGCATCTTTAGGATTCTCTATGAATACTATCATGTCATCTGCAAACAGTGACAGTTTTATTCTTCTTTTCCAATTTGGATTCCTTTTATTTCCTTTTCTTTTCTGACTGCTGTGGCTAAAACGTCCAAAACTATGTTGAATAAGAATGGTGCGGGTGTGAAACCTTGTCTTGTTCCTGATGTTAGTGGAAATGCTCTCAGTTTTTCACCACTGAGGACGATGTGGGCTGTGGGTTTGTCTAATATGGACTTTATTATGTTCAGTAAAGTTCCCTCTATGCCTAGTTTCTAGAGGGTTTTTCATAAATGGTGTTGAATTTTGTCAAAAGATTTCTCTGCATCTATTGAGATGATCATATGGTTTTTCTCCTTCAATTTGTTAATATGGTGTATCACATTGATTGACTTCCATATATTGAAGAATCCTTGCATTCCTGGAATAAACCCCACTTGATCATGGTGTATGATCCTCTAATGTACTGTTGGATTCTGTTTGCTAGTATTTTGTTGAGGATATTTGAATTTATGTTCATCAGTGATATTGGCCTGTAGTTTTCTATCTTTGTGACATCCTTGTGTGGTTTTGGTGTCAGGGGTATGGTGGCCTCGTACATAGCATTCCGGAGTGTTCCTCCATCTGCTATATTTTAGAAAGTTTGAGAAGGATAGGTGTTAGCTCTTCTCTAAATGTTTGATAGAATTCACCTGTGAAGCCGTCTGGTCCTGGGCTTTTGATTTTTGGAAGGTTTTTAATCACAGTTTCAATTTCAGTTTTTGTGATTGGTCTGTTAATATTTTCTATTTCTTCCTGATTCAGTCTTGGCAGGTTGTGCATTCTAAGAATTTGTCCATTTCTTCCAGGTTGTCAATTTTATTGGTATAGAGTTGCTTGTAGTAATCTCTCATGATCTTTTGTATTTCTGCAGTGTCAGTTGTTACTTCTCCTTTTTCATTTCTAATTCTATTGATTTGAGTCTTCTCCCTTATTCTCTTGATGCATCTGGCTAATGGTTTATCAATTTTGTTTATCTTCTCAAAGAACCAGTTTTTAGTTATATTGATCTTTGCTTTCATTTCCTTCATTTCTTTTTCATTTATTTCTATTCTGATATTTATGATTTCCTTCCTTCTGCTAACTTTTGGGTTTTTTGTTCCTTCTCTAATTGCTTCTGGTACAAAGTTAGTTTGTTTATTCGAGATATTTCCTGTTTCTTAAGGTAGGATTGTACTGCTATAAACTTCCCTCTTAGAACTGCTTTTGCTGCATCCCTTAGGTTTTGGGTCATCGTGTCTCCATTGTCATTTGTTTCTAGGTATTTTTTGATTTCCTCTTTGATTTCTTCAGTGATCACTTGGTTATGAAATAGTGTATTGTTTAGCCTCCATGTGTTTGTATTTTTTACAGATCTTTTCCTGTAATTGATATCTACTCTCATAGCATCGTCGTCAGAAAAGATACTTGATAGAAATTCAATTTTCTTAAATTTACAAAGGCTTGATTTTTGACCCAAGATATGATCTATCCTGGAGAATGTGCCATGCGCACTTGAGAAAAATGTGTATTCTGTTGTTTTTGGATGGAATGTCCTATAATTATCAATTAAGTCATTCTTGTGTAATGTATCATTTAAAGCTCGTGTTTCCTTATTTATTTTCATTTTGGATGATCTGTCCATTGGTGAAAGTGGGGTGTTAAAGTCCACTACTATGAATATATTACTGTCGATTTCCCCTTTTATGGCTGTTAGTATGTGCCTTATGTATTGAGGTGCTCCTATGTTGGGTGCATAAATATTTACAATTGTTATATCTTCTTCTTGGATCGAACCCTTGATCATTATGTAGTGTCCTTCTTTGTCTCTTCTAATAGTCTTTATTTTAAAGTCTATTTTGTCTGATATGAGAATTGCTACTCCAGCTTTCTTTTGGTTTCCAGTGCATGGACCATCTTTTTCCTTCCCCTGACTCTCAGTCTGTATGTGTCTCTAGGTCTGAAGTGGGTCTCTTGTAGGCAGCATATATATTCATTTTGTTTTTGTATCCATTCAGCCAGTCTGTGTCTTTTGGTGGGAATGTTTAATCCATTTACATTTAACACAATTATCGATATGTATGTTCCTATTCCCATTTTCTTAATTGTTTTGGGTTTTTTATTGTAGGTCTTTTCCTTCTCTTGTGTTTCTTGCCTAGAGAAGTTCCTTTAACATTTGTTGTAAAGCTGGTTTTGTGGTGCTGAACTCTCTCAGCTTTTGCTTGTCTGTAAAGGTTTTAATTGCTCTGTCAAATCTGAATGAGATCCTTGCTGTGTAGAGTAATCTTGGTGGTAGGTTTTTCTCCATCATCACTTTAAATATGTCCTGCCACTCCCTTCTGGTTTGCAGTGTTTCTGCTGAAAGATCAGCTGTTAACCTGATGGGGATTCCCTTGTGTGTTATTTGTTGTTTTTCCCTTGCTGCTTTTAATATGCCTTCTTTGTATTTAATTTTTGACAGTTTAATCAATATGTGTCTTGGTGTGTTTCTCCTTGGATTTTTCCTGTATAGGACTCTCTGTGCTTCCTGGACTTGATTAACTATTTCCTTCCTCACATTAGGGAAGTTTTCAACTACAATCTCTTCAAATATTTTCTCAGTCCCTTTCTTTTTCTCTTCCTCTTCTGGAACCCCTATAATTCGAATGTTGGTGAGTTTAATGTTGTCCCAGAGGTCTCTGAGACTGTCCTCAGTTCTTTCCATTCTTTTTTTGTTATTCTGCCCTGCAGTAGTTATTTTCACTATTCTATCTTCCACCTCACTTATCCATTCTTCTGCCTCAGTTATTCTGCTATTGATCCCTTCTAGAGTATTTTTAATTTCATTTATTGAGTTGTTCATCATTGCTTGTTTCATATTTAGTTTTTATAGGTCCTTGTTAAATGTTTCTTTCATTTTCTCTATTCTATTTCCTAGATTTTGGATCATCTTTATTATCATTATTCTGGATTATTTTTCAGATAGACTGCCTATTTCCTCTGCATTTGTTAGGTCTGGTGGGATTTTTATCTTGCTCCTTCACCTGCTTTATGTTTTTCTGTCTTCTCATTTTGCTTATCTTACTGTGTTTGGGCTCTCCTTTTTGCAGGCTGCAGAGTCGTAGTTCCCGTTGTTTTTGGTGTCTGCCGCCAGTGGCTAAATTTGATCAGTGGGTTGTGTAAGCTTCCTGGTGGAGGGGTCTAGTACCTGTGTTCTGGTGTATGAGGCTGGATCTTGTCTTTCTGGTGGGCAGGTCCATGTCTGGTGGTGTGTTTTGGGGTGTCTATGGACTTATTTTGATTTGAGGCAGCCTCTCTGCTAATGGGTGGGGTTGTGTTCTTGTCTTGCTAGTTGTTTGGCATAGGGTATCCAGCACTGTAGCTTGTTGGTCGTTGAGTGAAGCTGGGTGCTGGTGTTGAGATGGAGATCTCTGGGAGATTTTTGTCACTTGATATTATGTGGAGCTGGGAGGTCTCTTGTGGACCAGTGTCCTGAAGTTGGCTCTCCCACCTCAGAGGCACAGCACTGACTCCTGTCTGTTGCACCAAGAGCCTTTCATCCACACAGCTCAGAATAAAAGGGAGAAAAAGTAGAAAGATGGAAAGAAAGAGGATAAATAAAAATAAAATAAATTAAGTTAAAATAAAATAAAGGTATTAAAGTAAAAAATAATTATTAAGAAAAAATTTTTTTAATTAGGAAAAAAAAAGAAAGGATGGATAGAACCCTAGGACAAATGGTGAAAGCAAAGCTATACAGACAAAATCTCACACAGAAGCATACACATACACACTCAATAAAAGAGGAAAAAGGGGGAAAATAATAAATCTTGTTCTCAAAGTCCACCACCTCAATTTGGGATGATTCATTGTCTATTCAGGTGTTCCACAGATTCAGGGTACATCAAATTGATTGTGGAGATTTAATCCACTGCTGCTGAGGCTGCTGGGAGAGATTTCCCTTTCTCTTCTTTGTTCTCACAGCTCCCGGGGCTCAGCTTTGGATTTGGCCCCACCTCTGCATATAGGTCGCCAGAGGGCGTCTGTTCTTCACTCAGACAGGACGGGGTTAAAGGAGCCGCTGATTTGGGGGCTCTGGCTCACTCAGGCGGCGGGGAGGGAGAGGCACAATGCGGGGCGAGCCTGCGGTGGCAGAGGCCGGTGTGACGTTGCACCAGCCTGAGGTGCACTGTGCATTCTCCTGAGGAATTTGTCCCTGGATCCCGGGACCCTGGCAGTGATGGGCTGCACAGGCTCCCCAGAAGGGATGTGTGAATAGTGACCTGTGCTCGCACACAGGCTTCTTGTTGGTGGCAGCAGCAGCCTTAGCATCTCATGCCTGTCTCTGTGGTCCATGCTGTTAGCCATACCTCGTGCCTGTCTCTGGAGCTCCTTTAAGCAGAGTTCTTAATCCCCTCTCTTTGCGCACCATGAAACAAAGAGGGAAGAAAAAGTCTCTTGCTTCTGTGGCATGTCCAGACTTTTTCCCAGACTCCTTCCCGGCTAGCCATGGTGCATTAACCCCTTCAGGCTGTTTTCACGTCACCAGTCCTCTCCCTGCACTCTGACCTAAGCCCAAGCCTCAGCTCCCAGCCCCGCCCGCTCCGGCGTGTTAGCAGACAAGCCTCTCTGGCTGGTGAGTGCAGGTCGGCACTGATCCTCTGTGCGGGAATCTCTCCACTTTGCCCTCTGCACCCCTGTTGCTGTGCTCTCATCCACGGCTCTGAAGCTTCCCCCCTCCGTCACCCGCAGTCTCTGCCCACAAAGGGGATTCCTAATGTGTGGAAACCTTTCCTACTTCATGGCTCCCTCCCATTGCTGCAGGTCCCATCCTTATTCTTTTGTCTCTGTTTATTCTTCTTTCTTTTGCCTTACCCAGGTGCGTGGGGAGTTTCTTGCCTTTTGGGAGGTCTGAGGTCTTCTGCCAGCATTCAGTAGGTGTACTGTAGGAGTTGTTCCACGTGTAAATGTATTTCTGATATATCTGTGGGGAGGAAGGTGATCTCCACATTGTACTCTTCCTCCATCTTCCCCTTCTCTCTTAATTGCTATTTATAGGATATTCCATCCAAAAGAAACATAATAGACTTTCTTCTCAAGTGCACATGGAACATTCTCCAGGGTAGATCATATATTGGGTCACAAATTAAGCCTTGGTAAATTTAAGAAAATTGAGATCATACCAAGTATCTTTTCTGACCACAATGCTATGAGACTAGATGTCAATTACAGGAAAAAAGCTGTAAAATATACAAACACATGGAGGCTAAACAATACACTACTCAATAACCAAGAAATCACTGAAGAAATCAAAGAGGAAATAAAAAAATATGTAGAAGCAAATGATAATGAAAACATGATGACCCAAAACCTATAGGATGCAGCCATAGCAGTTCTAAGAGGGAAATTTATAAATTTAAATCTCCCAACAAATAAAAACCCAGGAGCAGATGGCTTCACATATGAATTCTATCAAACATTTAGGGAAGAAGTAACACATATTATTCTCAAACACTTCCAACATATAACAGAGGGAGGAACACTCCCAAACTCATTCTACAAGGCCACCATCACCCTGATACCAAAACCAGACAAAGATGTCACAAAGAAAGAAAACCACAGACCAATATCATTTATGAACATAGATACAAAAATCCTCAACAAAATACTAGCAACAGAATTCAACAGCACATTAAAAGGATCATACACCATGATCAAGTGGGGTTTATCCCAGGAATGCAAGGATTCTTCAATATGTGCAAATCGATATGGTACACCATATTAACAAATTGAAGGATTAAAGACCATATGATCTTCTCAACAGATGCAGAAAAATCTTTTAACAAAATTCAGCACCATTTATGATATAAACCCTCCAGAAAGTAGGCATAGAGGGAACTTACCTTAACATAATAAAGGCCATATATGACAAACCCACAGCCAACATTGTTCTCAATGGTGAAAAACTGAAACCATTTCCTCTAAGAGAAGGAACAAGACAAGGTTGTCCACTCTCATCACTATAATTCAACATAATTTTGGAAGTTTTAGCCACAGCAATCAGAGAAAAAAAAAGAAATAAAAGGAATCCAAATCAGAAAAAAAGAAGTAAAGATGTCACTGTTTTCAGATGACATTATACTATAAATAGAGAATCCTAAAGATGCTACCAGAAAACTACTAGATCTAATCAGTGAATTTGGTAAAGTAGAAGGATAAAATATTAATGCACAGAAATCTCTTGCATTCATATACACTAATTATGAATATTCTGAAAGAGAAATTAAGGAAACCCTCCGGTTTACCATTGCAACAAAAATAATAAAATGCCTAGGAATAAACCTACCTAAGGAGACAAAATACCTTTATGCAGAAAACTGTAAGACACTCACAGGAGTCAGATTGGCCATCATCAAAAAATCTACAAACAACAAATGCTGGAGAGGGTGTGGAGAAAAGGGAACCCTCTTGCACTGTTGGTGGGAATGTAAATTGATATAGCCACTATGGTGAACATTATGGAGGTTCCTTAATCATCTAAAAATAGAACTAGAATATGACCCACCAATCCCACTACTGGGCATATACCCTGAGAAAACCATTATTCAGAAAGAGTCATGTATCACAATGTTCATTGCAGCTCTATTTAAAATAGCCAGGACATGGAAACAACCTAAGTGTCAATTGACAGATGAATGGATAAAAAAGGTGTCTCACATATATGCATTGGGATATTACTCAGCCATAAAAAAATAAATGAAATTGAGTTATTTGTAGTGAGGTGGATTGGCCTAGAGACTGTCATACAGAGTGAAGTAAGTCAGAAAGAGAAAAATAAATACCGTATGCTAACACATATATATGGAATCTAAAATAATAATAATAATAATGGTTCTGAAGAACCTAGGGACAGGACAGGAATAAAGACACAGACATAGAGAATGGACTTAAGGACATGGGGAGGTGGAATGGTAAGCTGGGACGAAGTGAGAGATTGGCATGGACTTATATATACACCAAATGTAAAATAGATAGTTTGGGGGAGCAGCCACATAGCACAGGGAGATCAGCTCGGTGCTTTGTGACCACCTAGAGGGGTGGGATAGGGAGTATTGGAGGGAGACACAAGAGGGAGGAAATATGGGGATATATGTATATGTATAGCTGATTCACTTGTTGTAAAGCAGAAACTAACACACCATTGGAAACAATTATACTCTAATAATGGTGTTAAAAAATAAAATCCCTCAGTCTAAAATTTTTTTTTAATAGTGAAAGTTTATGTCTTTTCTCGGTAAACAAATTTGAGTCACATATAAAAAATATTTAAATGTAGTTTCACAAAGTTCAAGGCTATTTGTGGACAGTCCATAACCAACGTATCTAAGCTCAAAAATGTTTGATTTAGGATGGGAAACTAAACAAGAATAATAACTTTAAATCTTAGTACAATGCATGAAAACAAAAGGAAGAAATTTGTGGAAGTAACCTGTAATCAAAATGTTCAAGCAGTGTTGGCATACATCTCTTGTTTGCAATTAGATCCCTTTCTCTGCTCCCACAAATAATTGGGAGTTTTCTTCCCACATACAGTGCTTAAAGAAAATAAATCATTGCTCCTTGGCTTCCAGACATATGCTGTATTTTATATCCAAATTTCTATTCTGTAGTTGTCTGGCTTTCCAAATTTTGTGCTTATTTCTACAAATTGTTTTAACAGAAAAAAAAGTTACAATATATTTTGTTTGTTTTGCTACAGGTTCCCTGATTGAACAATCTTAACAGCCATTTCTCCAGTCAACTTTAACTTTCATCAGTTTTGACATTCTGACTGCCCTGTTCTCTGGAAGGTTGATTGCTTCATGCTCTTTGACCTAGAAATGATATCTTGCTATATTTTTATACATCCATATCCCAGGTTTCTAAATTTTTCTTGGTGCTCTTTATTGTTTTGAACATTTCAGTAAAAACTAGATTGGAAAAAAAATTAGCCTTCTTCAAAACACATTAATGAACCATACATTAGGATGATTTCTGTATACGGCAAAAATTGGGAAGAGAATACCAGAATAATTTCAGGTATCCATCTTATTGCAGTAAAACCTACATTTGTTTATGAAAGTAGTGTGTATGTACATATGTGTGCATGTGTGATTGTGTATAAGCATATATTTGTTTCCCGTTGCTGCCATAACAAATTATCACAAACTTATAGAATTTAAAAAAACCCTACAAATTTATTAACTGTAGTTCTGTAGGTCTAACTTGAGGCTAAAATCAAGCTGTGGGTAGGGCCATGTTCCTTTGGAGACTCTATGGGATAATCCTCTTTCTTGCTTTTTTCCAACCTCTAGAAGCTGTGTGTAGTCTCCTTCCTTCATCTGTAAATCAAGCAGAGTTGCAGTTCTCTGACCTTTCAGTATTACATCTTATTCTGACCACAACTAGGAAAGGTTCTCCCGTTTTTAAGGATCCATAAGATTAGGCTGGGCTCACTTCGATACTCCTGGATAACCTCCCCATCTCTGGTCCTTAACCTTAATCACAACTGCTAAATTCTTTTTGTCATGTACGGTAACATACTCACAGTTTTGTGCAATAATATGTCGACTTTTTAGTGTTCATTAATCTACTTACCAAATTATGATATTTTATGATATATGACATACCATATCATATATATAATGTGCATATTACATTTTTTATTTTGAAGCATGTCATACATACAAAAGTATATATATATATATATATATATATATATATATATATAGCTTATATGATAATCATTAAATGGAAACACATTTACCTACTACCTACATTTAAAAAAGGATTAAAAAGGGAATATTTCTGATAGCTTTGAAGCCTCACCTCCCTGATTTGCTCCCCTCCCATATACATACCCCCTCTTCCTTCCCTACCTCTCCTTCTAGAAAATTTTTATGCTGGATTTTGTGTTAATTGATCTGGTAGACATTAATACTGCTCATCAATCCTTTGTGTACTTTTTCTACCTGGACATTTGAGAAGGAAAATTTTCCATTCCCTTTCCCTATCCAACAGGTAGGCAAGGCTATGTACTACTGAAAACTGAAATATGACTGGCAGTGAAATTTCTTACTTCTCCGTGAAGCCATGTTATATTCTGTGTAGTACTCACTCAATTCTCTTTGGTCCTCTGCTAAGAAAAACTGGTAGGGCACAAGATCAAACAACCTGGATTTGCATTTCACCATATAGATGATGCCCTAATTTGCATTGAACTTTGCATTAGCAAAAAATGAGCTTAAATTCTGTAAAGTCACTGAAATTCTTTTGCAAACAAGATACCTAACTTATTTGATTAATATAATTATTCCTTAATTTTCTTTAGAGTTCTGTCAACTCTGAAAAAATTCCTAAACAATAGGTTATTTAGTTTCCATGCTTCTCAAATTAATACAAACAGCAAAAAATTGTATTTCTTTGGTTTACATCTTTTACTCATTTTTTGGATATTTTCCATGTAAATGTGTGCAGCTTTTTCATTAATTTTCACCTATGTATAATATTTCATCATATTAATATATCACATTTTAAATTTTCCATTGAATTTAATGGACATTTGTGTTACAGTAAAAGTTTTGCTGGTATGAATGGCTTTGTATAAGTATTCTTATAAATATCTCCTGGTGCATATGTAACATAATTTCTTTAGAGTATATAGATAAAAAGGAATATATAGATAAAAAGGAATATATGATAAAAATGAATGGTAGGGTATACAAGATACATTTAATTTTTTTTTAACTTCATCTAATTTGTAGTTTCCCCAGTTTTAGTGAGAGTTGCCATTCATATATTTCCATAACAATATTTTGTACTGAGAAAACTTTGAACTGTTCCTAGTTTGGTAGATCTGATATTGTTTGTTATGGGCATTCTAATGTACATTTCATAACTAGTAAAGAGGCTGAATATCCTTTCAAATGTTATGGACTACTTGGGATGATTCTTTCTGTTAATTCCTCTCTTTTACCCATTTTCCAAATAGCTTGTTTGTTTCTTATTGATTTACTAGAGTTCTTTATAGATTTTAAATAAAAATCATTTGTCAATTACATGTTATAATTTGTTCCATTTTATGGCAGCTTTTATGTCATTAATATGTCTTTTAACTTACAGAATTTATTAATTTTAATGTATGAAACACATTAGCCTGCTTCAATATACATAGCAATTTTTTGTCTTGTCACAAATATTGTTGCCCATGTCAAGGTCATATGGATATTATTTCATATTTTCTCTGAAAACATTGTCTTTAATCCATCTGTACTGCATTTTCAGATGTTGTATAATGTAGAGATTCAGTTTCACTTTTTCTCTTTCTTCGTACTCAAATGCCCTAGCACTGCTTACTGAATAGTTTCTATACATGTGTAGATCTCTTTCTGGTCTCTCTATTCCATTGGCGTGTCTTCCTGCACTATACCACATCAACTTAATTTCTCAATTTACCTTTTTAGGAATGTCTTTCTTTGGTCTATTTGTGGCTTTTAGCTCTTACATATAAATTTTAGAACCATCTCTTTGAATTCCACATTAAACCCTATATCTGACATTCATGGCTGGCTTTCAAAAATTACCCATGTACAATCCACTGAATACTTCCCCTGTGGTGAATACAGTCACATGACAATGCCAACTAGACAGAAGTCTAATTGTTGTATCTAGAAATAAGAGGAAATAATTTATATGAACAGCTAGCCAATTTATACCACAATCTTCTCTTCTTGATACCAATTCTTTATTTTAACATTTTCCTGTACATAAAACAACATGCTCATCATTTCCCCAAGGAGACATTTTAAGGTCCCCTCTACTTATTGCATTCAGCTTAATCTCAGGCTCTCCATCTGATGAAGTCCTCGTTATTACAACCTGACTTGCTTCCCTTACTCTTCACACACATGAACTAAAAAGACAAGGTTTCTACTGCCTCTTGACCAATTAACAATAGTGGGAGAGTCCAGGACAATTATAATAAAGGCTCATTCATAAAAGGGAAGCATTTGAGATACACAGCAATCATTAGCCATAGTGATTATTAAATTAGGCTTGACTGGACTTGTTATGTTACTTCAAAGTACCAATTTCTTTATTTAGCATGTAGAACAGACAAACCTCACAATCTATAAAAATTAAAATAGCAAAAGGTGTTAGTTCTTGTCTTGTTTACGTAAAGCCCAAAGCATATGTTCCTATTCGATGGATGACTCTTCTCTAGATAGACTCCTTCCATCTTATGGTTTCACCATTTTATCGTATATCTTTTAGATTTGCTGTATTATCTCAAACTTGCACAAATAACCAGAACATGGAGCATAATGAATGAATATGGGGCATAATGAATTTTATGAGTTTGGCCCTAGAAGGAGACCACATAAATTGTGTTCAATTTCTAGTGAACTAAAACTTAGTCTTATGGTAGTTTTAATTTCATAAGAAGCAAAGAAATTTAGTCAAGCTGTTGCCCAAGAAGAAAAGGAAATTAGTTTCACAAACATCTGCTTATAGTTCCTTATATTTGTTCATATTATATAATTTTCCTTGGAGAGCAAATCTGAGATCCATGTCACAGAGAAGCAAAAATGTGAATACAGAACCATACAATTAAAAAAATAATATTAATATAAATATTAATATTACACTCTAGAGTTTATTCAGTTGGTGGTTCCTATGTGTCAATAGGTGTGATAAGATATTCAAATGCATAACATTTAATTCTCATGATATCTGAAATAAGTACCCTTGGTATTTACATTTACAAATGAGGAAACTAAAGAGAAAGCAGGTGTCGTGCCCAAATTCACATTCCCCAGAACATGATATTCTGTGTCTTGAACCCTGTTTAACTGATTCATTTAACTGCTAAATGTTGCACGTTATATCCAACAGTCAAGTACAGATGAAAGCATATGCTGAGTAGCAAGGAAGGAATTAAATGGGAGAAAGAGTTATATGTTATATGTTAGGGGTTGAGGAGTGCAGGTATGTGCTAAAATATGTAGATTTAGGAAAAAATAACGTTTAAGGTTTCAGTACATGTAAAATAAAGTATTATATTGTGTATGATATATCTTTAATAAACATATATTTACGTTTAATGTGATTTTATTTTACTTTTTTATTGTGATAAAAAATCCCTAACTAAAACTTACCATCTTAACCATTTAAGTGTGCAGTACAGTAGTGTTAAGCATATTCACATTTTTGTTAAATAACTCCCCAGAACTTTTTCATCTTGCAAATCTAAAGCTCTACACCCATTAAACAACTCCCCTTTCCTCCCTCCTGCCTCCCTCAGCCCCGGTAACCATCATTGTACTATCATGTTTTCAAGTCACTGTAATTTTGGAATTTAAAAGAAATGAAAAGATCAATAAGGAATGATCTTCCTTTATACATGGAAATCAGCGCTGTCTATATTTTCCATCTATATTAAAGATTCCCAGTATATCCTTGCATATGAGAAAATACCAGTATTTACCTAGGTTGAAAAAAATGTAGATATAAACATGGATAATACAGTCTTTGAAAAATGTAAACTCTTTGGATAAAATATCAATGATTGACTTACAAGAATAGTGTGTGGATAAGGAGACAGTAAGTTTCTGACTTAGGTGTTGGCAATGTGCCAAAGTAGTGAATGTGTATGCAGGAATTCTTTATACAGGCAATGTCAGTTAGTGGTTAAAAGTATAGATTTTTAAAGTTAGTAGGTCCTGAGTTTAAATCCAGTTTCTATTATATAACAACTATTTGTCTTTAAACAAGTTACTTTACCTCTCTGAACCTATTTCCTTTTTATCAAATGGGGTGAATTACAAGACCTATCTCATAGGGTTATTATTATTAGGAAAATCTGCTCAATTAGTCTCAAGGAGGTTTTTGTTTATTACTTCCAGTAGCTAGTTAGCTAGAGATCTTAGTTATTAGAGGTGGGAGTGGAAGGGGGCATAGAGATGTGAAAAAGATGTACGAGTAGAGTAAGGAGAAACTAAAAATATCAAGTAGCATGAAAGCTGCAATTCACCTTGAGCCTGGTTAAATAAGATGTTTCCTTGATGTTCTAACATTGTTCTTATCCTGTGATTTGGGAATATCCTGGTCTCCCTACAAAACCCCCCCAAATGATATTTACCTCTTCTATATGCAATCCTATCTTATAAGAGTGAATGTTGAAATATAGTATCACTGAGGTAAAGTAATATAAATAACTGAAATCTTAAGATTATCTATATTTTATCATAGACAAGGGTGTCATATAAATTAAGTAATTTAGCTCACCACAAAGTTTCCAATGTTGTCTCTTTTCGTATTAAATTTAAAAATTTTCTATTAAATCAAATATGACATATTTATAATTATTTGGAAAAAATGTTAAAATGATTTTTCCTTCAGAGGTTTTGGTCAAAATTTAAGTTAATCTGTCAAAACATTGACTGCATTCCTCAAAAAGCAGAGAATTGCAATCTTGATTCTAAATATACTTTGTATAACATGGAATGAAGATAGGAGAGATAAGTATCTGTTCAGAAGGAAAAGTTTGAATAATATATAATACATAAATATGCTATACAAAGTTTAGAAATGAAATTATATATAAAAAGTAATTTATTAAATGCATATAAAATTTTATAATTACATAATACATTGCATAATGTTATATACTATGCATAGAAAATTATATGTAGGATTAACATACAATTTTAAAATTGTGGATTATATGACTGAATAGTTATATAATTATATAAACATGCTAAATAAATAAATATATATCACTTTTTGGATCAGGAATTAGCCAAACAATGTATTTATTATATGTATGTATTATAAACAATACATATAAACAAATACGAGTTTGAATATTTTCTTTGCTGAGACTATACATTATGAAACCTTGAAGAAATTCCTTCTCCTCCCCAAACCTTCCTTTTCTTTTTTGGATATCCGAGAACTGATTGAACCCATATTAAAATAGTGCTTACTGTATTGATACAATTCTTTTTCTTATTGAATTGTGGAAAAGGCAGAAGTAGTTGTGAGGATTTTGTGATAAAATGACTAAGAAGATTTTATGCTTAAGCTCACAGTTACTCAAGCCTTAGTTATCTAGGACTGACTTACAGCAAGAATCTTGTAAACAAGATTGAATTTCTGCTGAATAGGGCATTCAGCAATTATTTGAGAAACATACTGGTTGTCAAAGATGAAAGAATTATACTAAGTATTCTTTCATACTGTTAGGGGAAAGAAGTCATCACTGACACTTTAAATATGTACTTTTTAAAAAATCAGTGGCTTAGGTTTGACAGTTTTAAGGGAACTAAATACCTCTGCCTAAAATATATGTACTAGTCTTAGTGAGACTTGAGTTCAAATCCAGTTTCTACCACATAACAACTCTATTATTCATATTTTTCACTGTTTGTAAGTTTACACTCAATATTGAGAAGAGAGATGCTACATCAGTTTCCTCTCCATAATAATGTAACATGTGGTTAAACTTAAAATGTATAATGAGTAGCATATTTTCAAAGAATGACCCCAACACTCCTGCTATATCTCAAAGCATCATTTTTTTTGATAAGGCCTTCGATAAGAATACTGAGTGAACAAATATTCTTTTATCTAGAGTGAACTTAAAAATTCATACTAGATTCCTTGTCTTTAAAGGATTTGAGTTATAAATAAGAAAAATCATATCTTTTTCTGTGATAATAAAATTTTCAATGATCCTTGAACATGTAAATACTTAGAAACTTGGTTGCTGCATGACCCTGACTCTGAATTATGTCACAAATTTCTGGAAAGAAACAGAGTGGTCAGAGACCAAGAAGAATGTATAGCAACAACTTCTTAGAAACGTGACTAGAATTGGCATAAAGAACAGCCTGTTGTTGCCACTTACAACACTTTGTGCTCCATACTCCTCCACTTTTAAATTCATGAAATATGTCTTGTCAGCTTATACACTCTTATTTTAAAATTCACAGAAATTGAAATCTGGAAGTTTAAGTACTTGCCAAAAGCAGAGAGTCTGTCTGTCAATTCAGCACATTTTCTAGTATGTAACACCAATAGCATTGGATATTTAAATTAATCAAAATAAAAACATTTAAACACTGTCAGGAACACAATTTACATGTGAATTATACCAGCACATCAGTTTATGTGATTTATGATTTGCTAAGCACTATCATCTCATTTGGTCCTCACAGCTGGATTATTATCCACCTTTTATACATACAATTATGCAACATTTGACAAATCAGTTAACCTCGTGGTGCCAGACCCATCCTCTATAAAATAATGTGACTGAGTGACTATTATCTAGCATTGTTTTTTTCTATTACATTTTTATACTTTATTTGGCCACCGGAATTCTCAAGCTATAAAAACCAAAATGACAAACAAAATCTTACTTCCCAATTAGGCACAATTACTCTTCTGTCGTGCACAGGGAACAGAGTAGAAATTCCCTCAGAATTGAGTCTTACAAATGCTGCAATCCACTTCTCTATTCCATCTAGGAATTTATACTTTTAAAAATGCTCTACATTTTAGAGACAATTGTTAATAGAACAAGACATACATTTTGGGGGACTGGATTTATATCTCCTTCTTAATATTCAGTGTCCTATAGGGAATATGCTCAGGATCTGAAATAATAAATTGCAAACTTTGAACTAAAGCCACACAGTCATTGTCCACCAAGTTTGCACATACTCTTCATTTGTCTTGCTCACTGCTCTATTAGTAAGTAGATCTGACATGTAAAAATAGCTCCAGCAGCAAACCTTTGGTCTCAAAGTGCATACCATTTCCCATGAGTGCTTTTATAACTATAGCTCACTTTGTAGTAAAGTTGTAATGACAGCTGTCATCAAAAGGCTTTCATGAAGCATTTGCTGACCTTTAGATGCCACATGTAACAAGTGCTGTTGCAGTCTTCAGGGTCTTGCTTAGGAGTTTCCTATTTCAATATTGTTTTCATATTGTTAACCTTTAGTATACAATACTAAAAAAATCTGATATTTAATGTCTCTTATTTCCCTTATAGTCCTCTCATTCCATAAGTATTCATTGAGTTCCTCTTATGGAACTCTCCTCTTAATCATTAAGTTCCACAAAATATATTAGGTCCTATATATAAAGTGATGAACAACATAGTCTTGTCCATAACCACTTGACAATTACCACCTAGGCAGGTTATTAGACATCAAATAAGCAAACATACACATAAAAATATTATTATGTTTGATAAAAATCATGCATAAAAGTGTGGGATGCATGGAGGGCAGATGTAGGTGAGGGGACTGTTTTAGAACTAGAAAACAAATAAGTCCAAGACCTTTTGGAGAAGTGGACACCTGAAGGAGGGAAAGAAACTGCCAAGGTGAGATGCAGGCAGAGGCCACTCCTTGTGTGCAGACTGGATGGCCAGACACAGAAACACCAAAGTGAGGAAGATAGGGTACTTTATAAAACTCAACTTTTTATAGACTTCAGAAATTTGGGTCAGTTTAAATTGTATTCCTATTGATTCTCTTGAAATAAACCTTAACTTTGGTGTTTTTAGATGTTTCAATTCTAAAGATTATGTTGGTTAAATTTTAAAAGATAAGGTTCAGATCTATTGACTGTTTCAGATGTTAATGTTGAGAATAAATCCTAAATATTTACCTCTTAGGAAAGAATCTGCATTTCTCCCCAAGAGTGTGTGGCTCTCCAGTCTAGAATTGTAATGAATAAATATATTCTCCAAGAGGCAGAATGATGCTCTCCATTGACATGTTATAATTCAATGTTACTAAAACACTGTTTACTGTCAAGATCACAAAGATCTCAAGAGTGGGTAACAGTAAAAAAGGAAAAATGTAATTCCTCTCCTGTGAGCAACTGTCTGTGTGTGCTGTTTCTCTCACCCCTTCTTTATCAGTTCATGCATTGACCGTATGATATTCCCACACTTCATAGCACTTAATGATTTTCAGAATGCATTTAGATTATTTTAATTTGTTTCTCATATCAATAAAACAGTGGTAGAAGAAATACTGTCCCATTGAGTGTAGGTCGCTTCTATAGAACATCAATAGATGATAATTTCTAATATGTTCCTTGAATAGCTGGGAGATTCCTTCCCAATTGCTATATCATTATATTGGTATTACTTTCATCTCTATTTTTCAAAAATGTTTAACTTCTCAAGTACCCCAAAGTGATTGGCAACTTGTGTCCATTGAGGGTAGGAGAATCACTAACATTGCAAAGGCTGTGGGTAAGAACTCAAACAACGGTTAAAAAAATCATGAGTAGGCTGATACGAAATTACATTATTTTAACAATTTAAAATTTCTGATATCTGTAATCTTAAAAAAGTTTAAACAACTTGATAACCTTGATGTCCATAATCTAAACAAGTATGTGAATAGTATTTCAAAGTGCATGTTTGTGTTTGAGCCTGTGTTTTTACACCTACCCTGTGGCAAGGTGATCATATAAAGTGCCAATCCTTTATATCTGATACAGTGTTTTCTAGAGATTTCATCATGTAGTTACTAGAAATACTCAGATAGACATACTAATTTTAAAATTAATTTTCAAGTATTTCCTTTTAATTTCATAAGGTATAAAGTAGCATAACAATAGTAACTGTTGAGGAGGGGGCTTCATTTTTTATAAGGTATTTTTCCCTTTGGTGAAAGCAGCTCTTTGCTCCTTTCCTGTTTGCTGACTCCTATTCCCCTCTAACCTTAAAAGAACCTAATTATAGGAATGAGATCGTTAGGCAATTTAACATAGCTCCTAGATAAAAAGATGTAAGAATGAACAATTAAGCAGTTTAAAAAAATGGCTAGCTCTCTACCCGAAACAGCCCATTCCTAAGAAATTCTGCAGTCAGATCACTCTGGCAAGATAACATATGAAAAGAGAATCAGCCAGTCTGCACACAATGGAGAATGATGCAGAATCCAACCTCCTGCCTCAATGATTTACTGAGTTTCCTTCCCCTCCTCCAGTTTTCTCTTTAAAAACTGTCATGGCTGAGCAGAATCTTCAGAGTTGGTCCCTGGACCTCAGTCCACCATCTCCCCAGATTGCTAGCTTTTCTGATTAAAGCACCTTTCCTTTCTACTAACACTTGCCTCTCAAATTATTGACTTCTAAGCAGAGAGTAGCTGAACCTGGGATCAGTAACACTGAGAACAGATTTTACCTGGCCACAAGAAAATATTTTCACAGTAAAGAAAATAATTGTAGGAGAAGCAAACAAGTCAGAAAAGCCTTAGAAAGCTCTGCCAAATTACACTAAAAATATAAATGCAGATAACTGTTATGTTAGTCTAACTATCTTATAAATGATCTATTTAGCCAGATTTTTAAAATATGCCTGAAAAAAATTGTGACACATAGGGGAAGTTATATCACCATGTTTTTAACCTAAAGTAAAATGTATATGTCTCTTTGTTCCCGATTTTTCTAATTCCCTTTACCCCAAGTGGCTCATTAGAGAGTTCCCAGGCCTATTTCAGACTTAATCAGTTTCAGCACTACCCAGGCCTCATGTGAACAAATTTGAAAGATTGAAAAAATGAAGCTGCTCAATACAATAGGAGCTAATTGACATTATTTTAACAAGCCTTAGCTTATTCAAGCCATTGTCTAACGGGCAGCTTTAATTCGACTCCACACTGCTCAGTGTGGTAATAAGGGCTCTGCTGAATGTCAGTGTTTGTGCATATACGTGAGCACTCTGCATTTAATGCAATGAAGAAAACAGAAACTTCCAGACTCAAGCATAGTTTGACTTTGGATTAACTATTCTGACAATACTAAAAAGTTCCCTCTTAACTCTAACACACCAAAGAGAGATTAAGAGGACATAATGAAATAATATATGATCAGCATTTACTTTTAAAAAAGAAATATTTAAATTTCTTTTTGGGGAGAAGATCATATTTTCTGTTCCATCACTGTTCATCTGTGGTTTAAGAGAAAGAGCACAGAGCGAGTTATGAATCTGTTTTGCTACATAAAGCCATGTGGCCTTAAAGAGTTGCTCATGAGTTTTGACATCTGCAAATTATCCCCCTACAATACAATATCTAGGATCAGAAAATAAAATGTACTCTGAATGATTAAAATAAATAACACTAGTTGGTTTTATTTAGAATCAATGAAACTGTGATGTTGCAGCACTAACATTGTACATCATATTTTGAAATATAAATTTTACAAATTATAAATCAGGGGAATATTTAAAACTGTTATGCAGGAAAACATAGCTTTCTGGATTATTTTTACTACAATACAAAATATAACATTTCATTAATTATGAAAATGTTTTTAAAAAGAGATTTTTTTAAGAAAATGAGCACAATGGTAAATATCTTAGAATATATATTTTTAGGCTTAGAATTATAAAAAGAAATATCTTCTTCTACTGGGAATCCAGTCTACATAGATAAGAATAAAACCCTATTAAGGCAGGCTTCCCTGGTGGCGCAGTAGTTAAGAATCCTCCTGCTAATGCAGGAAACATGGGTTCGAGCCCTGGTCCGAGAAGATCCCATATGCCACGGAGAAACTAAGCCCGTGTGCCACAGCTACTGAGCCTGCACTCTACAGCCCACGAGCCACAACTACTGAAGCCTGCGTGCCTAGAGCCCTTGCTCTGCAAAAAGAGAAGCCACTACAACAAGAAGCCTGCACACCCCAGCGAAGGGTAGTCCCCGCTCGCCACAACTAGAGAAAGCCCTCGCACAGCAATGAAGACCCAACACAGCCAAAATAAATAAATAAATAAATAAATAAATAAAACTCTATTAAGGCGAAAATAAATCTGAAGTTTTCAACATTTATACCGAAATTTCATCTTTGCCTTTAAATCCCTTAATAATGTATAATATATTGTCAAAATATTTGAATGTTTTTCCTTTGCTTATTTGCTGGTGAGCTCAATTATAAACTGTATTCCATACTCCAAGCCAGATTAAAACAATTAATAGGTAAAAGGTACATTCATTTTATTTTCAGCAATTTTCATTTCTGCTTAAAAATTTTCAAGACCAACAACCCTATTGAGTCAAAGGCAAAATTTTTATAATGGTCCATGAGCTCCTACCAATTATTCTATAGTTACCTACTCCACCCCAGTAAAGCCCTATGGATTATTCTCTAGTTCTCCAGTTACCTCTGTCACCTCATCCTTTATTTCCTTATTACCCACTGGCTCCATTCAAACTGTCACTGGCTGTTCCTTCTCCCTGGAAAGTTCTTCCACCAGATATCTTCATGGTCAACACTCTTACTCCTTCAAGTCTTTGGTCACATACTATTTTCCCATGAAGCTTATTTTTTTTTTAATTGAAGTGTAGTTGATTTACAATATTGTGTTAGTTTCAGGTGTAAAGCAAAATTTTTCAGATTCTTTTCCCTTATAGGTTATTACAAAACACTGAGAATAGTTCTCTATGCTATAGAGTAAGTAGGTCCTGGTTGACTCTCTATTTTATATATAGTAGTGTGTATATGTTAATCCCAAGCTCCTAATTTATCCCTCTCACTATTTTCCCTTTTGGTAATGATAAGGTTTTTTTTCCATGTCTGTGGGTCTATTTCTGTTTTGTATATAAGTTCATTTGTATTATTTTTTTTAAGATTCCATATATAAGTGATATCATATGATATTTGTCTTTGTCTGGCTTACTTCACTTAGTATGAAAATCTCTAGGTCTATCCATGCTGCTGCAAATGAAATTATTTCATTATTTATCATGGCTGAGTAATATTCCATTTTATATATAATATATATATATATATATGCATGAAGCCTATTTTTGAAGAGAAATTCAAATGGAATGTCATTTTTCAAATTGAAATTCCTCACCGTGTGACTTCTCAGGTCTCCTTTACGTGGTTTTACAGTTTTTCCTCTTTTAATTACAGTAATGATTACTATAAAATGTAACTTATTTAGTTATATGTTTAATGAGTATGTACACTTCACATCCCTAGGTAGAATATAATATTAAATACTAAATTAAATAATATACTTATTGGCTTGGTAAGATATTGTTTTCCCAAACAAAAAATAAAAGCTTCCTACAAGCAATTTTTTTTGTCTTTTATTTACTGCTATATTAATTAATATTTTATACTGAGTCTGTGTACCTTTGTCATTATTGAATTTTCCTACCGAAAAAATTCCAAAAATCCAATAACAAGTATGTCCTTGATTTTTTTTTTTTTTTTTTTTTTTGCGGTATGCAGGCCTCTCACTGTTGTGGCCTCTCCCATTGCGGAGCACAAGCTCCGGATGCTCAGGCTCAGCGGCCATGGCTCATGGGCCTAGCCGCTCCACGGCATGTGGGATCTTCCCGGACTGGGGCATGAACCCGTGTCCCCTGCATCAGCAGGCAGACTCTCAACCACTGTGCCACCAAGGAAGCCCATGTTCTTGAATTTTTAATAGGTTTTTTTAAAATAGATTTTTAACTACCATGTCATTTGGTTCATGTTAGATATTGTATACACTGTGTAAAATTTTTCTATTTTAATCTTTTCAAGCTCAAAGTTAAATTCCATCTCTGAAATTAATGTCTATTTCTTGATTTTTATATTGTAGTTACTAAAATCTAGCTGTATACCATATTTATCCTCATTAAGTCAGTGTACCCCTTCTAATTGGAATGTAGCTGGAGTTGCATCTTTTAAGCTGACCAAATAGCCTCAAATTTAATGGAAGGATTTAATGAATTTCCCTTAGACATAATGACTACTATAATTAATATTATTATTTCTATTAACTTTATTTAACTTTGTAATTTATTACTGGTTACATATTCTTCCTCCCATCCCCATTGGAATTTGTCAAGGTATTTTAGTACTTAGTTGGCTTTCATTTAGGGAACAGTTCTCAATTTTAGAGCCCTTATTTAGAATTTATATTAAAATTTTCTAGATACTCTGTTATTACTCATTTTATTTATGAATGTGTACATATATTTAAAATAAATTGGGAGAAGACCTTCAAGATGATGGAGAAGTAAGACATAGAGATTACCTTCCTCCCCACAAACACATCAGAAATACATCTACATGTGGAACAACTCCTACAGGACACCTACTGAATGCTGGCAGAAGACCTCAGACTTCCCAAAAAGCAAGAAACTCCCCATGAACCTGGGTAGGGCAAAAGAAAACAGAAAAAACAGCTCCCTCCCTCTATGAGGGAGCTGTGAAGGAAGAAAAGTTTCCACACACTAGGAAGCCCCTTCACTGGTGGATATAGGAGGGTGACAGGGGGAAACTTCGGAGCCATGGAGGAGAGCACAGCAATAGGGGTGCAGAGGGCAAAGTGGAGAGATTCCTGCACAGAGGATCAGTGCTGACCAGCACTTACCAGCCTGAGAGGCTTTTCTGCTCACCTGTTGGGGTGGGTGGGGACTGTGAGCTGAAGTCAGGCTTCAGAAATCAGATCCCAGGGAGAGGACTGGGGTTAGCTACATGAACACAGCCTGAAGTGGACTATGTGCCACAGTTAGCTGGGAGGGAGTCCAGGACAATGTCTGGACCTGCCTAAGAAGTAAAAGACCATTGTTTTGGGGAGCGTGAGAAGACGAGATTCAGAGCACTGCCTAAACGAGCTCCAGAAAAGGGCATGATCTGCGGCTATCAGCATGGACAATAGAGATGGGCATGAAATGCTTAGGCTGTTGCTGCCGCCACCAAGAAGCCTGTGGGCAAGTACAGGTCACTAACCACACCACCCCTCCCAGGAGCCTGTGCAGGCTGCCACTGCCAGTGTCCCGTGATACAGGCGCAGCTTCCCTGGGAGAACACCCCAGTGATCCTCAGGCTGTTGGAATGTCATGGCTGCCTCTGCCGCCTCAGGCTTGCCCTGCATTCCTTACCCCTCCCTCCTCCCCGTCTCAGTGAGCCAGATCTTCCTAATCAGCTGTACTTTAACCCTGTCCTGTCTGAGCAAATAATAGATGCTCTCAGGCGACCTACATGCAGAGGTGGGGCCAATCCAATGCTGAAGCCCAGGAGCTGTGCGAACAAAGTAGAGAAAGGGAAATTTCTCTCAGCAGCCTCAGGAGAAGGGGATAAAATTTCCACAATCAACCTGATTTACCCTGCATCTGTGGAATACCTGAATAGACAACAAATCATCCAAAAATTGAAGCAGTGGACTTTGAGAGCAACTGTAGACTGGGGGTTTGATTTCTGCCTCTAATTTGTTTCTGGTTTTATGTTTATCTTAGTTTAGTATTTAGAGTTTATTATCATTGGTAGATTAGCTTATTGATTTGGTTGCTCTCTTCCTTTAATTTTTTCATATATATATATATATAGAGAGAGAGAGAGAGAGAGAGAGATTTTCTTATTCTCTTTTTGTGAGTGTGGATGTGTATGCTTCTTTGTGTGATTTTGTATAACTTTGCTTTTACAATTTGTTCTAGGGTTCTGTCTGTCCTTTTTATTTTATTTTATTAGTATAGTTTTCAGTACTTGTTATCATTGGTGGATTTAATTTTTGGTTTAGTTTCTCTCTTCTTTCTTTCTTTTGTTTTATTACTTTTTTATTTAACATCTTTATTGGAGTATAATCACTTTACAATGGTGTGTTAGTTTCTGCTCTATAACAAAGTAAATCAGTTATAAATATACATATGTCCCCATATATCTTTGCCCTTGTGTCTCCTCCCTCCCACGCTCCCTATCCCACCCCTCTAGGTGGTCACAAAGCACTGAGCTGATCTCCCTGTGCTATCCTGCTGCTTCCCACTAGCTATCTGTTTTACATTTAGTAGTGTATATATATCCATGTCACTCTCTAGTTGTCCCAGCTTACCCTTCCCCCTCCCTGTATCCACAAATCCATTCTCTAGTATGTCTGCATCTTTATTCCCATCTTGCCCCTAGGTTCTTCATGAACACATTTTGGTTTTTTTTTTAGATTCCATATATATGTGTTAGCATATGCTTTTTTTTCTCTTTCTGACTTACTTCACTCTGTATGATAGTCCATCTCACTTCACTACAAATAACTCAGTTTCATTCCTTTTTATGGTTGAGCAATATTCCATTGTATATATGTGCCATATCTTCTTTATCCATTCATCTGTTGATGGACATTTAGGTTGCTTCCATGTCCTGGCTATTGTAAATAGAGCTACAATGAACATTGTGGCACATGACTCTTTTAGAATTATGGATTCTCAAAGTATATGCCCAGTAGTGGGATTGCTGGGTTGTATGGTAGTTCTATTTTTAGGTTTCTAAAGACTGTTCTCCATAGTGGCTATATCAATTTACATTCCCACCAACAGTGAAAGAGGGTTCCCTTTTCTCCACACCCTCTCCAGCATTTATTGTTTGTAGATGTTTTGATGATGGCCATTCTGACTGGTGTGAGATGATATCTCATTGTAGTTTTGATTTGCATTTCTCTAATGATTAATGCTGTTGAGCATTCTTTCATGTGTCTGTTGACAATCTGTATATCTTCTTTGGAGAAATTTCTATTTAGTCTTCTGCACATTTTTGGATTAGGTTGTTTATTTTTTTGACATTGAGCTGCATGAGCTGTTGTACATTTTGGAGATTATTCTCTTGTTAGTTGCTTCATTTGCAAAAATTTTCTCCAATTCTGAGGGTTGTCTTTTGGTCTTGTTTATGGTTTCCATTGCAGTGCAAAAAAAATTAATTTTCTTTAGGTCCCATTTGGTTTTTTTTTTTTTTTTGCATTTATTTCCATTTCTCTACAGGGTGGGTCAAAAAAGAACTTGCTGCAATTTACCTCACAGAGTGTTCTGCCTATGTTTTCCTCTAAGAATTTGATGCTGTCTGGCCTTACATTTAGGTCTTTAATACATTTTCAGTTTTTTTTGTGTGTATGGTGTTAAGGAGTGTTCTAATTTCGTTCTTTTACATGTAGCTGTGCAGTTTTCCCAGCACCACTTATTGAAGAGGCTGTCTTTTTTTTTTTTTTTTTTTTTTTTTAGTTTCTGCTTTATAACAAAGTGAATCAGTCATACATACACATCTGTTCCCACATCCCTTCCCTATTGCGTCTCCCTCCCTCTCACCCTCCCTATCCCACCCCTCCAGGCGGTCACAAAGTACCGAGCTGATCTCCCTGTGCTCTGCGGCTGCTTCCCACTATCTATCTACCTTACGTTTGGTAGTGTATATATGTCCATGCCTCTCTTTCGCTTTGTCACAGCTTACCCTTCACCCTCCCCATATCCTCAAGTCCGTTCTCAAGTAGGTCTGTGTCTTTATTCCCGTTTTACCCCTAGGTTCTTCATGACTTTTTTTTTTTTTAAATTCCATATATATGTGTTAGCATATGGTATTTGTCTTTCTCTTTCTGACTTACTTCACTCTGTATGACAGACTCTAGGTCTATCCACCTCATTACAAATAGCTCAGTTTCGTTCCTTTTTATGGCTGAGTAATATTCCATTGTATATATGTGCCACATCTTCTTTATCCATTCATCCGATGATGGACACTTAGGTTGTTTCCAGCTCCGGGCTATTGTGAATAGAGCTGCAATGAACATTTTGGTACATGTCTCTTTTTGAATTATGGTTTTCTCAGGGTATATGCCTAGTAGTGGGATTGCTGGGTCATATGGTAGTTCTATTTTTAGTTTTTTAAGGAACCTCCATACTGTTCTCCATAGTGGCTGTACCAATTCACATTCCCACCAGCAGTGCAAGAGTGTTCCCTTTTCTCCACACCCTCTCCAGCATTTATTGTTTCTAGATTTCTTGATGATGGCCATTATGACTGGTGTGAGATGATATCTCATTGTAGTTTTGATTTGCATTTCTCTAATGATTAATGATGTTGAGCATTCTTTCATGTGTTTGTTGGCAGTCTGTATATCTTCTTTGGAGAAATGCCTATTTAAGTCTTCTGCCCATTTTTGGATTGGGTTGTTTGTTTTTTTGCTATTGAGCTGCATGAGCTGTTTATAAATTTTGGAGATTAATCCTTTGTCAGTTGCTTCATTTGCAAATATTTTCTCCCATTCTGAGGGTTGTCTTTTGGTCTTGTTTATGGTTTCCTTTGCTGTGCAAAAGCTTTGAAGTTTCATTAGGTCCCATTTGTTTATCTTTGTTTTTAGTTCCATTTCTCTAGGAGGTGGATCCAAAAGGATCTTGCTGTGATTTATGTCATAGAGTGTTCTACCTATGTTTTCCTCTAAGAGTTTGATAGTTTCTGGCCTTACATTTAGGTCTTTAATCCATTTTGAGCTTATTTTTGTGTATGGTGTTAGGGAATGATCTAATCTCATACTTTTACATGTCCCTGTCCAGTTTTCCCAGCACCACTTATTGAAGAGGCTGTCCTTTCTCCACTGTACATTCCTGCCTCCTTTATCAAAGATAAGTTGGCCATATGTGCGTGGGTTTATCTCTGGGCTTTCTATCCTGATCCACTGATCTATCTTTCTGTTTTTATGCCAGTACCACACTGCCTTAATTACTGTAGCTTTGTAGTATAGTCTGAAGTCAGGGAGCCTGATTCCTCCAGCTCCGTTTTTCGTTCTCAAGATTGCTTTGGCTATTCGGGGTCTTTTGTTTTTCCAAACAAATTTTGAAATTTTTTGTTCTAGTTCTGTGAAAAATGCCAGTGGTAGTTTGATAGGGATTGCATTGAATCTGTAGATTGCCTTGGGTAGTAGAGTCATTTTCACAATATTGATTCTTCCAATCCAGGAGCATGGTATATCTCTCCATCTATTTGTATCCTCTTTAATTTCTTTCATCAGTGTCTTATAATTTTCTGCATACAGGTCTTTTGTCTCCTTAGGTAGGTTTATTCCTAGATATTTTATTCTTTTTGTTGCAATGGTAAATGGGAGTGTTTTCTTGATTTCATTTTCAGATTTTTCATCATTAGTGTACAGGAATGCCAGAGATTTCTGTGCATTAATTTTGTATCCTGCTACTTTACCAAATTCATTGATTAGCTCTAGTAGTTTTTCGGTAGCATCTTTAGGATTCTCTATGTATAGTATCATGTCATCTGCAAACAGTGACAGCTTTACTTCTTCTTTTCCAATTTGGATTCCTTTTATTTCCTTTTCTTCTCTGATTGCTGTGGCTAAAACTTCCAAAACTATGTTGAATAAGAGTGGTGAGAGTGGGCAGCCTTGTCTTGTTCCTGATCTTAGTGGAAATGGTTTCAGTTTTTCACCATTGAGGACAATGTTGGCTGTGGGTTTGTCATATATGGCCTTTATTATGTTGAGGAAAGTTCCCTCTATACCTACTTTCTGCAGGGTTTTTATCATAAATGGGTGTTGAATTTTGTCGAAAGCTTTCTCTGCATCTATTGAGATGATCATATGGTTTTTCTCCTTCAACTTGTTAATATGGTGTATCACATTGATTGATTTGCGTATATTGAAGAATCCTTGCATTCCTGGAATAAACCCCACTTGATCATGGTGTATGATCCTTTTAATGTGCTGTTGGATTCTGTTTGCTAGTATTTTGTTGAGGATTTTTGCATCTATGTTCATCAGTGATATTGGCCTGTAGTTTTCTTTCTTTGTGACATCCTTGCCTGGTTTTGGTATCAAGGTGATGGTGGCCTCGTAGAATGAGTTTGGGAGTGTTCCTTCCTCTGATATTGTTTGGAAGAGTTTGAGAAGGATGGGTGTTAGCTCTTCTCTAAATGTTTGATAGAATTCGCCTGTGAAGACATCTGGTCCTGGGCTTTTGTTTGATGGACGATTTTTAATCACAGTTTCAATTTCAGTGCTTGTGATTGGTCTATTCATATTTTCTATTTCTTCCTGAGTCAGTCTTGGTAGGTTGTGCATTTCTAAGAATTTGTCCATTTCTTCCAGGTTGTCCATTTTATTGGCATAGAGTTGCTTATAGTAATCTCTCATGATCTTTTGTATTTCTGCAGTGTCAGTTGTTACTTCTCCTTTTTCATTTCTAATTCTATTGATTTGAGTCTTCTCCCTTCTTTTCTTGATGAGTCTGGCTAATGGTTTGTCAATTTTGTTTATCTTCTCAAAGAACCAGCTTTTAGTTTGGTTGATCTTTGCTATCGTTTCCTTCATTTCTTTTTCATTTATTTCTGATCTGATCTTTATGATTTCTTTCCTTCTGCTAACTTTGGGGGTTTTTTGTTCTTCTTTCTCTAATTGCTTTAGGTGCAGGGTCAGGTTGTTTACTCGAAATGTTTCCTGTTTCTTAAGGTGGGATTGTATTGCTATAAACTTCCCCCTTAGAACTGCTTTTGCTGCGTCCCATAGGTTTTGGGTCGTCGTGTCTCCATTGTCATTTGTTTCTAGGTATTTTTTAATTTCCTCTTTGATTTCTTCAGTGATCACTTCGTTATTGAGTAGTGTATTGTTTAGCCTCCATGTGTTTGTATTTTTTACAGATCTTTTCCTGTAATTGATGTCTAGTCTCATAGCATTGTGGTCGGAAAAGATACTTGATACAATTTCAATTTTCTTAAATTTACCAAGGCTTGATTTGTGACCCAAGATATGATCTATCCTGGAGAATGTTCCATGAGCACTTGAGAAAAATGTGTATTCTGTTGTTTTTGGATGGAATGTCCTATAAATATCAACTAAGTCCATCTTGTTTAATGTATCATTTAAAGCTTGTGTTTCCTTATTTATTTTCATTTTGGATGATCTGTCCATTTGTGAAAGTGGGGTGTTAAAGTCCCCTACTATGATTGTGTTACTGTCGATTTCCCCTTTTATGACTGTTAGTATTTGTCTTATGTATTGAGGTGCTCCTATGTTGGGTGCATAAATATTTACAATTGTTATATCTTCTTCTTGGATCGATCCCTTTACCGTTATGTAGTGTCCTTCTTTGTCTCTTCTAATAGTCTTTATTTTAAAGTCTATTTTGTCTGATATAAGAATTGCTACTCCAGCATTCTTTTGATTTCCATTTACATGGAATATCTTTTTCCATCCCCTTACTTTCAATCTGTATGTGTCTCTAGGTCTGAAGTGAGTCTCTTGTAGACAGCATATATATGGGTCTTGTTTTTGTATCCATTCAGCCACTCTGTGTCTTTTGGTGGGAGCATTTAGTCCATTTACATTTAAGGTAATTATTGATATGTATGTTTCTATTCCCATTTCCTTAATTGCTTTGGGTTCGTTATTGTAGGTATATTCCTTCTGTTGTGTGTCTTGCCTAGAGAAGTTCCTTTAGCATTTGTTGTAAAGCTGGTTTGGTGGTGCTGAACTCTCTCAGCTTTTGCTTGTCTGTAAACGTTTTAATTTCTCCATCAAATCTGAATGAGATCCTTGCTGGGTAGAGTAATCTTGGTTGCAGGTTTCTCTCCTGCATCACTTTAATTATGTCCTGCCACTCCCTTCTGGCTTGTAGAGTTTCTGCTGAGAGATCAGCTGTTAACCTGATGGGGATTCCCTTGTGTGTTATTTGTTGTTTTTCCCTTGCTGCTTTTAATATGATTTCTTTGTGTTTAATTTTTGACAGTTTGATTAATATGTGTCTTGGAGTATTTCTCCTTGGATTTATTCTGTATGGGACTCTCTGTGCCTCCTGGACTTGATTAACTATTTCCTTTCCCATATTAGGGAAGTTTTCAACTATAATCTCTTCAAATATTTTCTCAGTCCCTTTCTTTTTCTCTTCTTCTTCTGGAACCCCTATAATTCGAATGTTGGTGCGTTTAATGTTGTCCCAGAGGCCTCTGAGACTGTCCTCTATTCTTTTCATTCTTTTTTCTTTATTTTGCTCTGCATCAGTTATTTCCACTATTTTATCTTCCACCTCACTTATCCGTTCTTCTGCCTCAGTTATTCTGCTATTGATCCCATCTAGAGTATTTTTCATTTCATTTATTGTGTTTTTAATCGATGCTTGATTCATCTTTAGTTCTTCTAGGTCCTTGTTAACTGTTTCTTGCATTTTGTCTATCCTATTTCCAAGATTTTGGATCATCTTTACTATCATTATTCTGAATTCTTTTTCAGGTAGACTGCCTATTACCTCTTCATTTGTTAGGTCTGGCAGGTTTTTATTTTGCTCCTTCACCTGCTGTGTGTTTTTCTGCTTTCTCATTTTGCTTATGTTACTGTGTTTGGGGTCTCCTTTTTGCAGGCTGCAGATTCGTAGTTCCCGTTGTTTTTGGTATCTGTCCCCCGTGGCTAAGGTTGTTTCAGTAGGTTGTGTAGGCTTCCTGGTGGGGGTGACTAATGCCTGTGTTCTGGTGGTTGAGGCTCGATCTTGTCTTTCTGGTGGAAAGGTCCACGTCTGGTGGTGTGTTTTGGGGTGCCTGTGGCCTTATTATGTTTTTAGGTAGCCTCTCTGCTAATGGGTGGGGTTGTGTTCCTGCCTTGCTAGTTGCTTGGCATAGGGTGACCAGCACTCTAGCTTGCTGGTCGTTGACTGAAGCTGGGTGCTGGTGTTGAGATGGAGATCTCTGGGAGATTTTCGCTGCTTGATATTATGTGGAGCTGGGAGGTCTCTTGTGGACCCGTGTCCTGAGGTTGGCTCTCCCACTTCAGAGGCACAGCACTGACTCCTGGCTGCAGCACCAAGAGCCTTTCATCCACCCGGCTCAGAATAACAGTGAGAAAAAGTAGAAAGAAAGAATTAGTAGAAGAAAGAAAGAGAGAGGGAAAGAAAGGAAGAAGGGAAGAAAGGAAGGAAGGAAGAAAGAAAGAAAGGAGGGAGGGAGGGAGGAAGGATGGAAAGAAAGAAGGAAAGAAAGGAGGGAGGGAGGGAGGAAGGAAATCAAAAGGAAGAGTGAATGGAAGAAGGGAGGGAGGGAGGGAGGAAGGAAAGAAAGAAAGAAAGACAGGAGGGAGGGAGGGAGGAAGGAAAGAAAAAGGAAGAAGGAAAGGAGGAGCAGAGGGAGGGAGGGAGGAAGGGAAGGTAGGAAAAAAAGAAAGAGCAGGTAAAGTAAAATAGAATAAAGTATGAAATATAGTAGCGTTATTAAAATTAAAAAGTAATTATTGAAAAATAAAACACGGACCGATAGAACCCTGGGACATATGGTGGAAGCAAAGCTATACAGAGAGAATCTTACACAGAAGATTACACATACACATTCACAAAAAGAGAGCAGGGGGAAAAATCAAAAATCTTGCTCTCCAAGTCCACCTCCTCGATTTGGGATAATTCGTTGTAAAAAGAGGAAAAGGGCGAGTAGTCTGAAATCTTGCTAAGTCCACCTCCTTAATTTGGGATAATTCGTTGTAAAAAGGGGGGAAAGTCTTAAATCTTGTCCTCAAAGTCCACTTCCTCAATTTGGGATGATTCGCTGTCCATTCATACACTCCACAGACGCAGGGCACATCAAATGGACCGTGGAGCTTTAATCCACTGCCTCCGAGGCTGCCCAGAGAGATTTCCCTGTCTCTGCTCTCACAACTCCCGGGTCTCAGCCTTGGACCTGGCCCCGCCTCTGCGCGTAGGTCGCCGGAGGGCGGGCGTCCGTTCTTCGCTGAGACAGGACGGGTTTAAAGGAGCCGCTGATTCGGGGGTTCTGGCTCACTCAGGCAGAGGGGAGGGAGGGGAATGCCCTCTCCTCGCGCACCAGGCAACAAAAGGGAAAAAAGTCTCTTGCCTCTCCGGTGGCTCCAGACCCTTTCCCCAGACTCCCTCCGGGCTAGCACTAACCCCTTCAGGCTCTCTTCCTGCCGCCAGCCCCAGTCCTCTCCCTGCGCTCCGACTGAAAGCCGATACTCGAGCCTCAGCTCCCAGCCCCGCCCGCCCCGGCGGTGAGCAGACAAGCCTCTCGGCCTGGTGTGTGCCTGAGGGCACCGATCCTCTGTGCCAAAATCTCTCCGCTTTGCCCTCCGCACCCCTGTTGCTGTGCTCTCCTCCACTACTCCGAAGCTTTCCCCCTCCGCCACCTGCAGTCTCCGCCCGCGAAGGGGCTTGTAGTGTGTAGAAACCTTCCCTCCTTCACGGCTCCCTCCCACTGGTGCAGGTCCCGTCCATATCCTATTGTCTCTGTTTATTCTTTTTTTTCTTTTGACCTACCCAGGTATGTGGGGAGTTTCTTGCCTTTTGGGGGGTCTGAGGTCTTCTGTCAGCGTTCAGTAGGTGTTCTGTTGGAGTTGTTCCACGTGTAGATGAATTTCTGATGTATCTGTGGGGAGGAAGGTGATCTCCGCGTCTTACTCTTCCGCCATCTTCCTCCCCACCCCCGAAGAGGCTGTCTTTTCTCCACTGTATATTCTTGCATCCTTTATCAAAGATTAGGTGACCATATGTGAGTAGGCTTATCTCTGGGCTTTCTATCCTGTTCCATTGATCTATATTTCTGTTTCTGTGCCAGTACCATACTGTCTTGATTACTGTAGCTTTATAGTATAGTCTGAAGTCAGGGAGCCTGATTCCTCAAGCTCCATTTTTCTTTCTCAAGATTGCTTTGGCTATTCAGGATGTTTTGTGTTTCCATACAAATTGTGAATTTTTTTGTTCTAGTTCTGTGAAAAATGCCAGTGGTAGTTTGATAGGGATTGCATTGAATCTGTAGATTGCTTTGGGTAGTAGAGTCATTTTCACAATGTTGATTCTTCCAATCCAAGAACATGGTATATCTCTCCCTCTATTTGTATCATCTTTAATTTCTTTCATCAGTGTCTTATAATTTTCTGCATACAGGTCTTTTGTCTCCTTAGGTAGGTTTATTCCTAGATATTTTATTCTTTTTGTTGCAATGGTAAATGGGAGTGTTTCCTTGATTTCACTTTCAGATTTTTCATCATTAGTGTACAGGAATGCCAGAGATTTCTGTGCATTAATTTTGTATCCTGCTACTTAACCAAATTCATTGATTAGTTCTAGTAGCTTTCTAGTAGCATTTTTAGGATTCTCTATGTAAAGTATCATGTCATCTGCAAACTCTGACAGCTTTACTTCTTCTTTTCTGATTTGGAGTTCTTTGATCTCTTTTTCTTCTCTGATTGCTGTGGCTACAACTTCCAAAACTATGTTGGATGATAGTGGTGAGAATGGGAAACCTTGTCTTGTTTCTGATCTTAGTGGAAATGGTTTCAGTTTTTGACCACTGAGGACAATGTTGGCTGTGAGTTCATCATATATGGCTTTTATTATGTTGAGGAGAGTTCCCTCTATGCTTACTTTCTGCCAGGTTTTTATCATAAAGTGGTGTTGAATTTTGTCAAAACCTTTCTCTGCATCTATTGAGATGATCATATGTGTTTTTCTCCTTCAATTTTTTAATTTGGTATATCACATTGATCGATTTTCATATATTGAAGAATCCTTGCATTCCTGGGATAAACCCCACGTGACCATAGTGTATGATACTTTCAATGTGTTGGTGGATTATGTTTGGTGGTATTTTTTTGAGGATTTTTGAATCTATGCTCATCGGTGATATTGGCCTGTAAGTTTCTTTCTTTATGACATCTTTGTCTTGTTTTGGTATTGGAGTGGTGGCAGCCTCATAGAATGAGTTTGGGAGTGTTCCTCTCTCTACTATATTTAGGAAGAGTTTGAGAGGATAGGTGTTAGCTCTTCTTTAAATATTTAATAGAATTTGCCTGTGAAGCCATGTGGTCTTGGGCTTTTGTTTGTTCGAAGATTTTTTTTTTTTTTTTTTTTTTTTTGTGGTACACAGGCCTGTCACTGTTGCCTCTCCCATTGTGGAGCACAGGCTCCATATGCGCAGGCTCATTGGCCATGGCTCATGGGCGCAGCTGCTCCGTGGCATGCGGGATCTTTCTGTACCAGGGCATGAACCCATGTCCCCTGCATTGGCAGGGGGATTCTCAACCACTGCACCACCAGGGAAGGCTTGTTCGAAGATTTTTAATCGCAGTTTCAATTAGTGTGCTTCTCCTTGGTCTGTTCATATTTTCTATTTATTCCTGGTTCAGTCTTGGAAGGTTGTGATTTCTAAGAATATGTCCAGTTCTTCCAGGTTGTCCATTTTATTGGCATATACTTGCTGGTAATGCTCTCTCATGATCCTTTGTATTTCTGGAGTGTCAGTTATTACTCCACCTTCTTCATTTACATTCCTCTTAGAACTGCTATTGCTACATCTTATAGGTTTTTGGTCATCGTGTTTTCATTGACATTTGTTTCTAAGTATTTTTTGATTTCCTCTTTGATTTCTTCAGTCATCTCTTGGTTATTAAGTAGTGTGTTGTTTAGCCTCCATGTGTTTGTATTTTTTTTCCTGTAATTGATATCTAGTGTTGTGGTCAGAACAATACTTGGTATGATTTCAATTTTGTTAAATTTACCAAGGCTTGATTTGTGACCCAAGATATGATTTACCCTGGAGAATGTGCCATGAGCACTTGAGAAGAAGATGTATTCAGTTGTTTTTGCATGGAATGTCCTATAAATATCTATTAAGAACATCTTGTTTAATGTATCATATAAAGTTTGTGCTTCCTTATTTATTTTCATTTGGATGATCTGTCCATTGGTGAACATGGGATGTTAAAGTCTCCTACTATGATTGTGTTACTGTCAATTTCCCCTGTTATGGCTGTTAGTATTTGCCTTATGTATTGAGGTGCTCTTATGTTGGGTGCATAAATATTTACGATTTTTATATCTTCTTCTTGGATTGACCCCTTGATCATTATGTAGTGTCCTTGTGTCTTGTAATAGTCTTTGTTTTAAAGTCTATTTTGTCTGATATGAGAATTGCTACTCCAGCTTTCTTTTGATTTCCATTTGCATGGAATATCTATTTTCATCCCCTCTCTTTCTGTCTGTATGTTTCCCTAGGTCTGAAGTGGGTCTCTTGTAGACAGCATATATATTCATCTTGTTTTTGTATCCATTCAGCCAGTCTATGTCTTTTGGTTGGAGAATTTAATCCATTCATATATAAGGTAGTTATCGATATGTATGTTCCTATTACCGTTTTCCTTAATTGTTTTGGGTGTATTATTGTAGGTCTGTTTTTCTCTTGTGTTTACTACCTAGAGAATTTCCTTGAGCATTTGTTGTAAAGCTGGTTTAGTGGTGCTGAATTCTACTTGCTTTGCTTATCTGTAAAGGGTTTTAATTTCTCCGTGAAATCTGAATGAGATTCTTGCTGGGTAGAGTAATCTTGATTGTAGGTTTTTCTCCTTAATCACTTTAACTATGTCCTGCCACTCCCTTCTGGCTTGCAGAGTTTCTGCTGGAAGGTCAGCTGTTAATATTGTGGAGATTCCCTTATGTGTTGTTTGTTGTTTTTCCCTTGCTGCTTTTAATATTTGTTCTTTGTATTTAATTTTTCATTGTTTGATTACTATGTGTTTTGGTGTGTTTCTCCTTGGATTTATCTAATATGGGATTCTCTGTGTTTCCTGGATTGGTTAACTATTTCCTTTCTCACATTAGGAAGTTTTCAATTATAATTCTTCAAATATTTTCACAGTCCCTTTCTTTTTCTCTTCTTCCCCTGGGACCCCTATAATTTGAATGTTGGTGTGGTTAATATTGTCCCAGAATTCTCTGAGACTCTCCTCAATTCTTTTCATTGGTTCTTCTTTATTCTGCTCTGCAGTAGTTATTTCCACTATTTTTTCTTCCAGGTCACTTATCCATTGTTCTCCCTCAGTTATTCTGCTACTGATCCCTTCTAGGGAATTTTTAATTTCATTTATTTTCTTGTTCATGACTGTTTGTTTGCTCTTTGGTTCTTCTTGGTCCTTGTTAATCATTTCTTTTATTTTCTCTCTTTTATTTCCAAGATTTTTGGATCCACTTAATATCATTAATCTGAATTCTTTTTCAGGGAGACTGGCTATTTCATCTTCATTTGTTTGGTCTTGCGGGTTTTAACCCTGCTCCTTCATCTGCTGTGTGTTTCTCTGTCTTCCCATTTTGCTTAACTTACTGTGTTTTGGGTCTCCTTTTCACAGGCTGCTGGTTCTCTTTTTGGTGTCTGTCCCAAGTGGCAAAATTTGTTCAGTGGGTTCTGTAGGCTACCTGGTGGAGGGGACTAGTGCCTGTGTTCTGGTGTATGAGGCTGGATCTTGTCTTTCTGGTGGGCAGGTCCACGTCTGGTGGTGTGTTTTGGGGTGTCTGTGGACTTATTATGATTTTAGGCAGCCTCTCTGCTAACGGATGTGGTTGTGTTCCTGTCTTGCTAGTTGTTTGGCATAGGGTGTCTAGCACTGTAGCTTGCCCATCATTGAGTGGAGCTGCATCTTGTTGTTGAGATGGAGATCTCTGGGAGATTTTTGCAGTTTGATATTATGTGGAGCTGTGAGGCTCTTTTGGACCAGTGTCCTTAAGTTGGCTCTCCCACCTCAGTGGCACAGCCTTGCTGCATGGCTGGAGCACCAAGATCCTGTCCCTTACATGGATGAGAATAAAAGGGAGAAAAAGAAGAAAGAAAGAAAGAAAGAAAGAAGAAGATAAAATTATATAAAATAAAGTAAAATAAAATAAATTTATGAAAATAAAAATTAAGTATAAGAAAACTTTTTTAAATTTAATAAAAGGAAGGACAGAGCCCTAGGACAAATGATAAAAGCAATGGTATACAGAAAAAATCACACACAGAAGCATACACATACACACTTACAAAAAGAGAAAAAGGGGAAAAAATATATCATTTCTTCCAAAGTCCACCTCCTCAACTTGGGATGCTTCGTTGTCTATTCAGGTATTCCACAGATGCAGGGTACGTCAAGTTGATTGTGGAGATTTAATCTGCTGCTCCTGAGGCTGCTGGGAGAAATTTCCCTTTGTCTTCTTTTTTGAACAGCTCCCAGGGTTCAGCTTTGGATTTGGCCCCGTCTCTGCATGTAGGTCACCTGAGGGCCTCTGTTCTTTGTTCAGAAATGACAGGGTTAAAGAAGCAGCTGATTCAGGGGCTCTGGCTCACTCAGGCTGGGGAAGGGGAAGGGTATGGATGTGGGTCGAGCCTGTGGCAGCAGAGGCCAGCGTGACCCTGCACCAGCCTGAGGCACACTATTTGTTCTCCCACGGAAGTTGTCCCTGGATCATGGGACCCTGACAGTGGTGGACTGCACAGGCTCCTGGGAGGGGAAATGTGGATAGTGACTTGTGCTTGCACACAGGCTTCTTGGTGGTTGAAGCAGCAGCCTTAGCATCTGATGCCCATCTCTTGGGTCCACACTTATAACTGCGGCTCACACCAATCTCTGGAGCTCCTTTAAACAGCCCTCTTAATCTCCTCTACTCATGCACCAGGAAACAAAGAGGTAAGAAAAGGTCTCTTGTCTCTTTGGCAGCTCCAGTCTTTTTCCAGGACTCCCTGCTGGCTAGCTGTGGTACACTAACCCCTTCAGGCTCTGTTCACACAGGCAACCCCAGTCCTCGTCTTGGGAACTGACCTCCGAACCTGTGCCTCAGCTCCAAGTCCCTACTCGTTCCAGCAGGGGAACAGGCAAGCCTCTCGGGCTGGTGAGTGCTGGTCGGCACTGATCCTCAGTGTGGGAATCTCTCTGCTTTTCCCTCCACACACCTGTTTCTGTGGTCTCTTCCGTGGCTCTGAAGATTTCCCCCATCCGTCACCCGCAGTCTCCACCTGCGAAGGGGCTTCTTAGTGTGTGTCAATGTTTCCTCCTTCAAAGCTCCCTCCCACTGGTGCAGGTGCTGTCCCTATTCTTTTGTCCCTGTTTTTTTCATTTTTCTTTTGGCCTACCCAGGAATGTGGGGAATTTCTTGCCTTTTGGGAGGTCTTAGATCTTCTGCCAGTGTTCAGTAGGTGTTCTGTAAGGGTTGTTCCACATGTAGATGTATTTCTGATGTATTTGTGGGGAGGAAGGTGATCTCCATGTCTTACTCTTCCACCGTCTTGAAACTCCTCTCTTTTTATTACTTTTAAAATTTTTTATATTTTTTATTTTATTTTTTATTTTTTTTGTTCTTTCTTTTTTCTATCTTTTCTTCTGAGCTGTGTGGCTCATAGGGTATTGACACTCCTGCTAGGTGCCAGGACTGTGCCTCTGAGGTGGGAGAACCAAGTTCAGGACATTAGTCAGCCAGAGACGTCCTGGCTCCATTTAATATCAAATGGGGGAAGCTCTCCCACAGATCTCCATATCAACGATAAGACCCAGCTCCATTCAATGACCAGCAAGCTACAGTGCTGGACACTCTATGCCAAACAACTGGCAAGACAGGAAAACAACACCACCTATTAGCAGAGAGGCTGCAAAAATCATAATGAGGTCACAGAAACCCCAAAACACATCACCAGATGTGGATCTGCCCACCAGAAGGCAAGATCCAGCTTCATCCACCAAAACACAGGTACCAGTCTCCTCCATGAGGAAGCCTACACAACCCAGTGAACCAACATTACCCACTGGGGGCCGACACAAAAAACAATGGGAACTACGAACAGGCAACCTGCTAAAATGAGACCTAAAGCACAGTAAATTAAGTAAAATGAGGGGACAGAGAAACACACAGCAGACAAAAGAGCAAGGGAAAAACCACCAAACCAAACAAATGAAGAGGAAATAGGCAGTCTACCTAAAAAATAAGACAGAGTAATGATAATAAAGATGATCCAAAATTATGCAAATAGAATGGAGAAAATACAAGAAAAGTTTCACAAAAATCTAGAAGAACTAAAGAGCAAACAACCAATGATCAACAACACAATAAATGAAGTTTAATATTCTCTAGAAGGGATCAGTAGCAGAAAAAATGAGGCAAAAGAAAGCATAAATGACTTGGAAGATAAAACAGTGGAAATAACTACCACAGAAAAGAATAAAGAACAAAGATGAAAAGAATTGAGGACAGTCTCAGAGAACTCTGGGACAACATTAAATGCACAAACACTCAAATTATAATGGTCCCAGAAGAAGAAGAGAAAAATAAACGGACTGAGAAAATACTTGAAGAGATTATAGATTATAGATATAGTTGAAAGCTTCCCTAATATGGGAAAGGAAATAGTTAATCAAGTCAAGGAAGCACAGAGAGTCCCTTGCAGGATAATTACAAGGAGAAACATGCCAAGGCACATATTAATCAAACTATCAAAAATTAGTCATAAAGAGAAAATATTAAAAGCAACAAGGGAAAAAAAAACAAATAACACATAAGGGAATCCCCATAGGATTAACAGGTGATGATTCAGCAGAGACTCTGCAAGCCAGAAGGGAGTGGCAGGACATAATTAACGTGATGAAAGGGAAAAACCTACACCAAGATTACTCTATCCAGCAGGGATCTCATTCAGATTTGATGGAGAAATTAAAACCTTTAGAGACAAGCAAAAGCTAAGGGAATTCAGCACCACCAAACCAGCTTTACAACAAATGCTAAAGGAACTTCGCTAAGCAGGAAACGAAAAAGATGGAAAACACCTACAATAACTAACACAAAACAATTAATAAAATGGTAATAGGAACATACATATCGATAACTACCTTAAATGTAAATGGATTAAATGCTCCAAACAAAATATATAGACTAACTAGACGGGTACAAAAACAAGACCAGTATATATGCCGTCTACAGGAGACCCACTTCTGACCTAGGGACACATAGAGACGGAAAGTGAGGGGAATGAAAAACATGTTCCATGCAAATGGAAATCAAAAGAAAGGTGGAGTAACAATTCTCATATCAGCCAATATAGACTTTAAAATATAGTCTATTACAAGAGGCAAAAAATGGACTCTACATAATGAACAAGGGATCAATCCAAGAAGAAGATATAACACTTGTAAATATTTATGCATGCAACATAGAAGCGCCATAATACATAAGGCAAATGTTAACAGCCTTATGAGGGGAAACTGACAGTAACACAAATATAGTAGCTGACTTTAACACCCCACTTTCACCAATGGACTGATTATTAAAAATGAAAATAAATAAGGAAACATGGGCTTCCCTGGTGATGCAGTGGTTGAGAGTCTGCCTGCTGATGCAGGGGACACGGGTTCATGCCCCGGTCCGGGAAGATCCTACATGCCATGGAGCAGCTAGGCCCATGAGCCATGGCCGCTGAGCCTGCATGTCCGGAGCCTGTGCTCCGCAATGGGAGAGGCCACAACAGTGAGAGGCCCGTGTACCGCAAAAAAAAAAAAAAAAAAAAGGAAACGCAAGCTTTAAATGATACATTACACAAGATGGACTTAATTGATGTTTATAGGACATTCCATCCAAAAACTACAGAATACACATTCTACTCAAGTGCTCATGGAACATTCTCCAGGATAGATCACATTTTGGGTCACAAATCAAGAATTGGTAAATTTAAGAAAATTGAAATTGTATCAAGTATCTTTTCTTACCACAACACTATGAGACTAAATATCAATTACAGGAAAAAATCTGTAAAAAATGCAAGCACATGGAGGCTAAACAATACACTACTTAATAACCAAGATATAACTGAAGAAATCAAAGAGGAAATCAAAAAATACCTAGAAGCAAATGACAATGAAAACATGATGACCCAAAACCTAAGGGATGCAGCAAAAGCAGTTCAAAGAGGGAAGTTTATAGCAATATAATACTACCTTGAGAAACTAGAAACATCTCAAATAAACAACCTAAACTTACACCTAGAGCAATTAAAGAGAGAACAACAACAACAAAAAAAACACAAAGTTAGCAGAAGGAAAGTAATCATAAAAATCAGATCAGAAATAAATGAAAAAGAAATGAAGAAAATGAGATCAAAGATCAATAAAACTAAAAGCTGGTTCTTTGAGAAGATAAACATAATTGATAAACCATTAGCCAGACTCATCAAGAGAAAAAGGGAGAAGACTCAAATCAATAGAATTAGAAATGAAAAAGGAGAAGTAACAACTGACACTGCAGAAATACAAAGGATCATGAGAGATTACTGCAAGCAACTCTATGCCAATAAAATGGACAACCTGGAAGAAATGGACAAATTCTTAGGGATGCACAACCTTCTGAGTCTGAAATAGGAAGAAATAGAAAATATGAACAGAACAATCACAAGCACTGAAATTGGAACTGTGATTAAAAATCTTCCAACAAACAAAAGCCCAGGACCAGAGGGCTTCACAGGCGAATTATATCAAACATTTAGCAAAGAACTAACCTATCCTTCCCAAAATCTTCCAAAATATAGCAGAGGGAGGAACACTCCCAACGCATTCTACGAGGCCACCATGACCCTGACACCAAAACCAGACAAAGACGTCACAAAGAAAGAAAACTACAGGCCAATATCACTGACGAACATACATGCAAAAATCCTCAACAAAATACTAGCAAACAGAATCCACCAGTACATTAAAAGGGTCATACAAAATGAACAAATGGGGTTTATCCCAGGAATGCAAGGATACTTCAGTATACGCTAATCAATCAATGTGATACACCATATTAACAAATTGAAGGAGAAAAACCATATGATCATCTCAATTGATGCAGAGAAGGCTTTCAACAAAATTCAGCACCCATTTATAATAAAAACCCTGTAGCAAGTAGGCATACAGGGAACTTTCCTCAACATAATAAAGACCATATATAAGAAACCCACAGCCAACATTTTACTCAATGGAGAAAAACTGAAACAATTTCCAATAAGATCCGGAACAAGACAAGGTTGCCAAATCTCACCACTCTTATTCAAAATAGTTTTGGAAGTTTTAGCCACAGAAATCAGAGAAGACAAAGAAATAAAAGAATACAAATCAGAAAAGCAGAAGTAAATCTCTCACCGTTTGCAGATGACGTGACACTATACATAGTGAATCCTAAAGATGCTACGAGAAAACTACTAAAGCTAATTGATGAACTTGGTAAAGTAGCAGGATACATAATTAATGCACAGAGATCTCCAGCATTGCTATACACTAATGATGAAAAATCTGAAAGTGAAATTAAGAAGCCACTCCCATTTACCATTGCAACAAAACAATAAAATATCTAGGAATAAACCTACATAAGGAGACAAATGACCTGTATTATAAGACACTGATGAACGAAATTAAAGATGATACAAATAGATCGAGAGGTATACCATGTTCTTGGATTGGAAGAATCTGCAATATGAAAATGACTCTACTACCCAAAGCAATCTACAGATTCAATGCAACTGCTATCAATCTACCACCGACATTTTTCACAGAATTAGAACAAAAAGTTTCATAATTTGCATGGAAACGCAAAAGACCCTGAAGAGCCCAAGCAATCTTGAGAAAGAAAAACAGAGCTGCAACAATCAGGCTCCCTGACTTCAGACTATACTACAAAGCTACATTAATGAAGACAGTATGGTACTGGCACAGAAACAGAAATATAGATCAATGGAACAGGATAGAAAGACCAGTGATAAACCCACATACATATGGTCACCTTATCTTTTTTTTTTTTTTTGGTCACCTTATCTTTGATAAAGGATGCAAGAATATACAGTGGAGAAAAGAGAGTCTCTTCAATAAGTGGTGCTGGGAAAACTGGACAGCTACATGTAAAAGTATGAAATTAGAACACTCCCAAACACCATACACAAAAATAATCTCAAAATGTATTAAAGACCTAAATGTAAGGCCAAACACTATCGAACTCTTAGAGGAAAACATGGGCAGAACACTCTATGACATAAATCACTGCAGGTTCCTTTTTGACCCACCTTCTAGAGAAATGGAAATAAAAACAAAAATAAAGAAATGGGACCTAATGAAACTTAAATGGGACCTAATGAAATTTAAAAGCTTTTGCACAGCAAAGGAAATCATAAACAAGACAAAAGGCAATCCTCAGAATGGGAGAAAATATTTGCAAATGAAACAACTGACAAAGGATTGATCTCCAAAATTTACAAGCAGTTCATGCAGCTCAATATCAAAAAAAAAAAAAAATCCAAAAATGGGCAGAAGACCTAAATAGACAGTTCTCCAAAGAAGATATACAGATTGCCAACAAACACATGACAGAGTGCTCAACATCATTAATCATTAGACAAATGCAAATCAAAACTATAATGAGTTGTCACCTCACACTGGTCAGAATGGCCATCATCAAAATATCTACAAGCAATAAATGCTGGAGAGGGTGTGGAGAAAAGGGAACCCTCTTGCACTGTTGGTGGGAATGTAAATTGATACAACCACTATGAAGAACAGTATGGAGGTTCCTTAGAAAACTAAAAATAGAACTACCATACGACCCAGCAATCCCACTACTGGGCATACACCCTGAGAAAACCATAATTCAAAAAGGGTCATGTACCAAAATATTCATTGCAGCTGTATTTACAATAGCCAGGACATGGAAGTACCCTATGTGTCCATCAACAGATGAATCGATAAAGAAGGTGTGGCACATATATACAATGGAATATTACTCAGCCATATAAAGAAACGAAATTGAGTTATTTGTATTGAGGTGGATGGACCTAGAGTCTGTCATACAGAGTGCAGTAAGTCAGAAAGAAAAAAACAAATACCGTATGCTAACACATATATATGGAATCTAAAAAGAAAAAAGAAAAAAGATCCTGAAGAACCTAGGGGTAAGACGGGCATAAAGACACAGACCTACTACAGAATGGACCTGAGACTATGGGGATGGGGAAGGGTAAGCTGTGACAAAGTGAGAGAGTGCCATGAACATACATACACTACCAAACGTAAAATATATCACTAGTGGGAAGCAGTCACATAGCACAGGAAGATCAGCTTGTTGCTTTCTGACCTCCTAGAGGGGTTTGATAGAGAGGGTGGGAGGGAGGGAGATGCAAGAGGGAAGAGATATGTAAACATGTATATATGTATAACTGATTCATTTTGTTATAAAACAGAAACTAAATACCATTGTAAAGCAATTATCCTCCAATTAAAATGTTAAAAAAAAGTGAAAAGATAACCAACACAATTGGAGAAACTATTTGCAATACATATATGTGATAAAGGGCATGTATCCAGAATACATAAGGAACTCTTGTAATTCAGCAACAAGAAGACAAATAACCCAATTTAAAAATGGGAAAGAATCGAATAGTTGTCTCTCCAAAGAAGATACACAAGTAGCCAATAAGCACATGAAAAGATGCTCAACATCATTAGTCACTATGGAAATGCATATCAAAACCACAATGCTACACCGCTTCACATTCTAGAATGGCTACAATAAAAAGACAGACAATAAAGTTGTGCAGAAATTAGAACCTTCATACATTGTTAGTGGGAATGTAAAATGGTGCAGACATTTTGGAAAAGAGTACAGCAGTTCCTCCACTGATTAAACATATATTTACCATATGACCCAGCAATTCTACTTGTAGGCATATATCCAAGGGAAATGAAAATATATGTCCACACAAAAGACTATTTGAATGTTCATATCAGCAGTATTCATAAGATCCAAAAGTAGAAACAACCCAAATGGCCACCAACTGATGAATGGATACATAAAATGTGATAAATCCATGCAGTGAAATTAGTTAACCATAAAAAGGAATGAATTGTTGATACATACAACAAGAATGAAGCTTGAAAACATGATGCTATGTGAAAGAAGCCAGTCACAAAGGGTCACATACTATATGATACCATTTATACAAAATGTCTAGGACAGACAAATCCATACAGAAAATAAAGACTGGTAATTCCTGGCAGCTAGGGAGAGGGCAGGGTGAGAAGTGACTGCTACTGTTGTCCAAGGTTTCCTTGGGTAGCAATAAAGTAGTGGTGATAGTTATACAACTCCTTGAATATACCAAAGATCACTGAATTGTACACTTTAAAAGAATTTTGTGATCTGTGAATTATTCATCAATAAAGCTATTAGTAAAAAAAGAAAAAGAAAAAAAGTGAATGAGATCTTTGCCAGATAGAGTAATCTTTGTTGTAGGCTTTTCCCTTTCATCACTTTAAATATATCCTGTCACTCCCTTCTGGCCTGAAGAGTTGCTGCTGAAAGATCAGCTGATAACCTTATGGGGATTACCTCGCATATTATTTTTCCCTTTTCCCTTGCTGCTTTCAATATCTTTTCTTTGTATTTATTTTTTGATACTTTGATTATTATGTGTCTCAGCATGTTCTCCTTGAGTTTATCCTGTATGTGAGTCACTGCACTTCCTGGACTTGATTGACTATTTCCTTTCCCATGTTTGGCAAGTCTTTGACTATAATCTCTTCAAATGTTTTCTCAGACGCTTTCTCTTTCTTTTCTTCTTCTGGGACCCCTATAATTTGAATGTTGGTGCGTTTAATGTTGTCCCAGATGTCTCTGAGACTGTCATCAATTGTTTTCATTCTTTTTTCTTTATATTTTACTCCATTGCAGTTTTTTCCACCATTGTATCTTTCAGCTCACTTTTCTGTTCTTCTGCCTCAGTTCTTCTGCTACTGATTCCTTCTAAAATATTTTTAATTTCAGTTATTTTATTGTTCATCACTGTTTGTTTGTTCTTTAGTTCTTTTATGTTCTCATTAAACGTTTCTTGTATTTTCTCCATTCTATTTCTGAGGTTTTGGATAATATTTATTATCATTACTCTGAATTATTTTTCAGGTAGACTGTCTATTACCTCTTCATTTGTTTGGTCTTGTGTGTTTTTACCTTGATCCTTCATCTGCAGCATATTTCTTTGTCTTCTCATTTTGTTTAGTTAGTGCATTTAGGGTCTCCTTTCTGCAGGCTGCATGGTCGTAGTTCCTGTTACTTCTGTTCTCTGCACCCAGTGGGTGGGTTAGGTCCAGTGGCTTGTGTAGGTTTCCTGGATGGGGGGACTGGTGCCTGTATTCTAGGGGTTGGAGCTGGATCTTTTCCCTCTGAAGGTCAGGGCCCCATCCAGTGGTGTGTTTTGGGGTGCCTGTGAGCTTAGTATGACTTTATACAGCCTGCCTACTAATGGATGGGTTTATGTTCTTGTCTTCCCAGTTGTTTGGTGTGAGGCGTCCAGCACTGGAACTTGCTGGTCTTTGGTTGGAGCTGGGTCTTGGTGTCGAGAGGGAGACCTCTAGAAGATATCTCACCAATTAATACTCCCTGGGGCTGGTAGTTCTCTGGTGGTGCAACATCCTGGACTCAGCTCTCTCACTTCAGAGGCTCAGGCCCAACCCCTGCAAGCTGCACAGTGCAGAAAAAAAAAAAAGAATGAGTACAGACAAAATCCCAAGACAAATGGTAAAGGCAAAATCAAACAGACAAAAACACGTGAAGAAAAACATCCTCAAAATAAAAAAAAAAGAGAGAAAACAAAAAGAAAAGAGCAACCGAACAAATAAATGAACCAAAAAAATGATAACAAACACTAATAACAAGACTAACAACAACAATAACAATAACAAAATAACAAAACAAAAAGAAATCAAAAGCAGAAAGCAAACTAAAATAAGGCAAAGGAAGCATAAAAAAACACACAAAAACTATCAAAAAAAGATAAAAACAAAAGAAGAGAAAACAAAAGGAAAAAAACGTAAAACAGCAAAAAAGTAAAGTAAAAATAGAAAAATATAAAAAGAAGATAAAAACAAAGCCAAACAAATGAAAACAACAAAAAAGGGAAAAAAAACACAATATAATGAAAATGTAAAGTAGAAATAGAAAAAAAAATAAATATTAAAAATAAAAGCATAAAAACTAAAAAAAGAAAAAGTAAATAAAAAATAAAAATTAAAAGAATAATAAAGTAAGAACAACAACAGAACAAAATGAAAAAATATAGTAGTAATAATAGAATTTTCCTGGGCTGTCAGCTGTCAGTGTCCTTGCTTCCACAATGAGCCACAGCCAATCCTTGCCTCCCCAGGAAGTCCTCCAATACTTCTAGGTAGGTCTCTGGATCTGTTGTTGGCACTGTGGGGCCAGCTTATACTCTGATCTGACCTTACTCTTGTGTTTACTTGTCCCCAAAGTCCACAGTTGCCCCCACAGTCCACAGCCTCAATTTTGGGAACACTCATTTTCTATTCAGGCATTCCACATTTGCAGGGTTTACCAAGCCAATTGCAAGGATTTAATCCACTGCTCCTGCTGCTGTACGGAGAGATTTCCCTCCCTGTTCTTTGGTCACCCTGCCCATGGAGTTCAGCTTTGGTTTTGTCCCAACCTCTGCGTGTGGGCCACCCTCAGGTGTTTGTTCCTCACACAGGCAGGAGGGGGTGAAAGCAGTGGCTGATTAGGGCTCACTTGCTCACTCAGCCGTGAGAGAGGGAGAGTAAGGTAGTCACAACTGGGATGTGTGAGGAGTGCCTGTGTCAGCATAGGCCAACAGAAATTTGCAACAGCCTGAGGTGCACCTTGCGCTCTCCCAGAGAAGTTGGTCTCAGATCACAGGACCCTCAGTACAGCATCCCAGGAAGGTGTGGGCAGTGACCTGCGCTTGCTCACAGGACCCATGGTGGCAGCAGCGGCAGCAGTAGCCATTGTGCCTGCCTCTGGAGTCCGAGATAAGAACCACTGCTCATGCCAGTCTCTGGAGCTCGTGTAGGCAGTTCCCTGCCATCTGTGAGTGCACAGAACAAGAAGCTTCTGTGGCGGGCCCATCCCTCTCCTCACGCACCCTGCAAAAATGGACCCTTGCTTCTCTGGAAAGCTCAGGCTTGGACTTCCTCACCTGTGGCTCACTAGCCCCCTCTGGCTGTCTTCACACAGCCAACCTCAGTGCTTTCCCTGGGGTCTGACATCCAAAGCCCAAGCCTCAGCACCCAGAACCCACCCAACCTTGTAGGCAGACAAGCGTCTCAGGCTGGGGTGTGCTGGTTGGCACTGACCTCCTGTGCAGAATTCTCTCTACTTTGCCCTCCACACCCTTGTTGCTGTGCTTTCCTCTGAGGCTCTGAAGCTCCCACTGTCCCCGCCAGTGATGGGGCTTCCTAGTGTGCAGAAATTTTTCCTCCTTCACATCTCCCTTCCAGAGGCGCAGGTCCTGTCCTGTCCCTATTCCTTTGTCTCTGTTTTTTTTTTTTTTTTCCTTCTTTTTTCTTTTGCCCTACCCAGTTATGTGGAGATTTTCTTGCCTTTTTGGAAGTCTGAGGTCTTTGGCCCATGTTCAGTAGGTGTTCTGTAGGAGCTGTTCCAAATGTAGATGTATTTTTGATGTATCTGCGCAGGACTGTGCAAACTCCTCTCCACTAATTCTGATTTAACAATAGGCTTTAATATGCTTCTCCTAGATTATGTACCAAATTAAATATTCAATGAGAAAAAAATCTAGCCAATTCTTTTAATGAATTTATTTTGCTATTAGCTTGAAATATTTTAATACTTATCATCAATATTCTGTTTCTTAAAAATATCATTTTAACCAAATATATAAAATTAGCTTTTTATAAAAGATTATGATAAAAATAGCTCTTTTCTTTACGGACACAATTGTGAATCTTCCCATTGTTATCTTATGAATACTGACTTAACTGAGTCACATTTATTTTAGGTTACACAGTTTCGGTATATTAAAAAAATACAGAGCAAATACTCATATAACCTTTTTAAAGTGTTTTGAAGGGTCATATCTTGCAAAATACTTTCCAAAATGTTTATTATAATTTACATAGAAAAACCTGGTGTGTTGAAAAATATATATTAATAGTCCCATGTTTCAAGATTTATAATATTTCAAAATAATATTGTAAATGAAGTTTATAATACCTTTACAATGGAAATAAGTAACACATGGAAACATTTATATAGACATGTTTTATTCTAACATCAGATAGCTGTGTTCTTTGGATTTTTGCCTTCTGATGCAAAATGTCCCTATTTTTAACTTAAGGGTAGAAAGACATAGATGGATGCTAAGTAAGCTTGCAAAACTGATCAGATCTATAACTTTAAAAAATCACAGTAACTGTAAAGTGGATTCTAAAAGTGTAGAATGACTTGGAGGAGAGAAAGAATGGAAATGACAAGTGTGTAGGGTGCCTAATCCAGATGATGGTAGTTTTGACTAGTGAATAGCAGTGGAGATGAAGAAAACCAGAATAATATGATATATTTATTTTATTAGAAAAACTAAATAAAAATAATTGAAATTAATATACAAAACCTCCTTGTATCCATTCATCTAATCTTTCATCTATGAATTCTTTTGTGCAAACTTCTAATAATGACATATGTAAGCTCAAGGCCTATGGTCTCACCAAGGGGTAATCCCAAAGGTGGTGATATTAACATAAGCCTTCAAATCTTGGTGTCTCTGACTTCCATGTGTTTGACAAGTGGGACATTCAGTCTTTTATAGAATCTTTCTCCTAACATAGTTCTGAAAATTCACAGAGAATTCAACTTATAAAATGTGAATTTTCAACAAGTAATATGATTTCAAGATCCTGCAATATGGCACATTCAAAAATAGGTTGGGGGGCCTCCCTGGTGGCGCAGTGGTTGAGAGTCCGCCTGCCGATGCAGGGGATACGGGTTCGTGCCCCGGTCTGGGAGGATCCCATATGCCGCGGAGCGGCTGGGCCCGTGAGCCATGGCTGCTGAGCCTGTGCATCCAGAGCCTGTGCTCCGCAACGGGAGAGGCCACAACAGTGAGAGGCCCGCGTACCACAAAAAAAAAAAAAAAAAAAAAAAAAAAAAAAAAAAAAAAAAATAGGTTGGGGATTGGAGAGAAAGGAGAGTGAGGGATTTTGGCAGATAATGGAGACCACTGGAGACTTTGACTGGGAGGTTGTTGGAGAGATCCCAGAATGGGTGGCATGAGGAGCAGTAGGAAGGGAGGAGCAGTGGGTGAGGAGTTTTGTTATGTAGTGAAGAAGAGAAGCAAGAAGCAGGGAATTAGAGGGGCTAAGGCCAAGAGTTTGGAGTGGGTGAGGAACTAAGAGCAGGGAACTCTCACAAGAATGGGCTCTGTGGGGTGCACAGAGGATGCTCAGGAAGACAGGGTTGGAGGACCAGGTGGATGCTTTCAGGTGCAAACCCTTTGAAGGGGGTTGCAAGTTTCTAGAGAGACAAGCAAGTGGGGTGAGTAAAGAGCCCTCCACACTAGCTTCAGATCTCACTAATCCCAGAGCCCTTCCTGGGGTGGCATTTGCTTCCATATTCATGTTTCAGACAAAAACACTGAGGCACAGAGAGCTTAAGTAACTTTCCCAGGGTCATGCAGAGTTGAGTTTGGACAAGAGGGCAAGGTTTGGGAACCAACTGGCTCAGCAGCCAGGAAGGGAAGGACCGTATTCCCTCTGCTTGTCCTGTGGTGGCTTTAGCCTGGAAGGTGATGTAAAGAGCAGCCCTACCCAGTTGCAGGCCCAGGGAAGACGAGTTGGGGACCAGGGTGTTACACACCAAGTTACTCACACATGCAGGATTTCAGACAAGTTGAGTGGGCCTCCAGGTAGTGTAGCACTAAGAAGAAATGAGCTAACAAGCCATGAAGAGACATGAAGGAACCTTAAATAAGCCAATCTGAAAAGGATACATACTATATGATTCTAACTGTATGACATTCTGGAAAAGGCAAAACTATGGAGACAGTAAAATGATCAGCAGTTGACAGGAGTGGGAAGGGGGAGAGAGGGATAACTGGAGCACAGAGAATTTTTAGGGGACTGAAATACTCTATAGGATATTGTAATGTCATTATACTTCTGTCCAAACCCATAGAATATAAAACACCAAGAGTGACTCCTAAGATAAACTCTGGACTTTGGATGTTTATGGTGTGTCCAGGTAGGTTCATCCTTGGTAAATAATGTACTATCTTTTAAACTGAGTTATAATTAGCATACAATATTATATTAGGTTCAGGTGCACAACATAGTGATTTGATATTTCTCTGCATTATAAAATGTCACTGAAATAAGAGCAGTTACTATCTGTCACCATAAAAAGTTGTTACAATATTATTGATTATATTTCTTATATGTACATTACATCCCTCTGACTTTATTTATAGCTGGAAGTTTGATGAGTGATGCTGATAATGGGGAGGCTATGCATGTGTGGGGGCAGAAGTATATGGGAAATCTCTGTACCTTCCTCTCAGTTTTGTTGAAAACCTAAAACTTTTTTTAAAAATTAAAAAAAACTCTCTTAATTCCTTCAGTTTCTTAATCTCTAATAGTTAGTAGTTTTAGTCAATAAAAATGAATTGATAATATAGGAATAACAAACTATGAAGTAAAACTTTAGACCTCCCCACATACAGAGAGTATTTGAATTTCATAGCAGTGGGTGAAAAAATTTTTAAATTTGGTTGAATAATTAATTTCTAGAATTATCTAAAAGGTAATTATAAAATTAACATGAAGTGGAACTATAAAAATAAGATAAAAATCATAAAGTTTTTCACTTAAGATAATATGTATTTCAAAAGAACATTAATACAACTGCTGGCAGAAACAGTGAAGGAAATGTAATTTTATTTTACAACTTCATAAGGTATCAAACTGTATTTGATACTACAGTGATTTTCTAAGTAGGCCACATTTTTATTTTTAAATTATTGGCAAAAAAAATTCTAGGGCTCACTTGTCAGAAAATGCATTGAAACTCTTAAAAAGCAGTTGTCCCTGAAATAAAATATCTGGATAAAATGCACTAGAGAAAGTTTACAACACTCAGTAGACCAATTATAATTTGATATGTAGATGGTCTAAAATGATACCATTTGACATATTGTTTCTAGTTCAAATTGAGTGACAGAAAAATAACTTAGGGAATCGATAGAAAATGAGAGGAATGTGACCTAGGTTGTACTGTAATATGTAAAGGTATGTTTTGTACATTTTATCAACAATTTTGTATGATATTAACCTTATATTCAATTTATTTACTTCCTTTGAATGGCATATTGGACATGTGGCACACATTTTCATTATCTTGTGAATGTTCTAATTAGCTTTCCTATTTTTTATAAATCATTACAATGCTAAACAAGACAAATTATTCATTATAAGTCAGTATGCTCCATTAACAATGTAGCTCTTTTCTTTAATCACCATCTCCAGTTCCCACGTAATACCTACAAACCATGTCACAACCGAAACCACTGCTGATATCAGTCCACTTTTTATCTTTTTACATAACTTGCTTCTCTGCAACCCAGCCTCATAATTACCTTCCTTTTTTCAGTTAGCTCTTAGTTCTGTCTCCAATGGAAATATCACTGACATTGTTTTCTTTCCTTCATGCTGTGTGTGAATATCAAGACTTATTGACATATAGTCCCATACATGCCTATGTTCTCTTAAACACTCAAGTAGCCAACACTTTTGGAAGAAGATGGGTTACACTCATCTTTGGTAGCTTCAATCTATGTTTTACTTCTTCTGGTTCATTCTTGTCATTCTGTTACACTAACTTGACCTGTTCATTGTCATAGTATTCTATGTAGTTCTTCTTTGAAAATAATAGTCAAACATCAAGAAAAATTTATTAATATAGGGTGCCTCTTACTTTATAACAACCCTACGCATCAAGCAACTAGAGTGAATTCCACCACTGTCACTGCCCAAATCATTGGCTAACCTTCTCCAATTCCTGAAAACTTCAGTGATTAGATATAGTCCCTTCTTTCTAACTTTTTTTTTTTTCGGTATGTGGGCCTCTCACTGTTGTGGCCTCTCCCATTGTGGAGTACAGGATCTGGACATGCAGGCTCAACGGCCATGGCTCACGGGCCTAGTTGCTCCGCGACATGTGGGATCTTCCCAGACCGGGGCACGAACCCGTGTCCCCTGCATCGGCAGGCAGACTCTCAACCACTGTGCCACCAGGGAAGCCCCCCTTCTTTCTAACTTTTGACTTTTATTTACTGCAAACCCTTGGCTTTTCAAAAGGGCTATTTCTGTAATGTCTCCAGTGACTGTTGTGGAGCTGGGAAGAAGGTATTGTCAAGTTTTTGTTACCACACCAAATCATTAAGTCGTTTCTACATTCATTGCTACAAGTTCTCAATTAGCTTTCTTACATGATACATGCACCACCAGATCAATCTTTTTGCATATGATTTTCAGTTATATCCTCTACCTTCTCAAAGAACGTTGAGTAACTTTTAGCCACATTCCACAGCAGGAAAATGTCAGGCTAGTCTATTACACCGTAATAACTAATATGGTAATCACATATTCTGTCTTATTAGAATGACCACTTTTAACACACACTTTAATTTTAATTTCACTAAGTTTTACATAATTTCTCAAGTTATGTTGCTTAATTATGAAATGTATTCTTTTGTATGTTCTTATTTTTTTCTTTAAGGGATATTTAAGAAGACATTTTTCCATGCCCCTTGCCTAATTTACAGGTAATAAGATTTTTTTCCTTTATTTTGTTATTCCTGTTACCATATACATTAATGCTTTATTTTGAATATAATGTGTATGTTAATTTTGAAAAATGTCTCTTATATGTGATCCTGGTTTACTTTATTCTCCTTTTTATTTATTTATTTATTTTTTTTTGCGGTACGCGGGCCTCTCACTGTTGTGGCCTCTCCCGTGTGGAGCACAGGCTCTGGACACGCAGGCCCAGTGGCCATGGCTCACGGGCCCAGCCGCTCCACGGCATGCAGGATCCCCCTGGACCGGGGCACGAACCCGTGTCCCCTGCATCGGCAGGCGGACTCCCAACCACTGCTCCACCAGGGAAGCCCTATTCTCCTTTTTAAAAGCTAAGTATTATATCTATGTATGATGTGGTTATGTATTTATTTTCTTAGTATTTTACTTTTATTTATTAGGTAAGGTCCCAGTGGGAAAACATGGAATCTATAGAATTTCTTTTTCATAGCATCTGCAAATAAGTTCAGATTTTTGTCTTAATTTTTTGGTTAATATATAAATGTAGGTAATATCTGTTATTTGTCATTGTAACCTCTGATTTATACCTTTGAAAGTTCTTTTTTTTTTACTCAATTTCAGTAAAAATAACTCTCCACACTGTTACTTTTCCATAGGGAGTGATGGAATAAGGACTTAATTATGCTTGTTACTTTACTTCTTTTTATATGATTCCTGGGCACAAAATGAACATTTATTAAATATTTGTTGTATACATTAATAAAGCAGACTACAAAGACTTCAGGATATCAAAAAATAAAATTGGTTATGTAGCAATAGTTAGCCAGTTTTACTGAGCTCATTTTTCTCTTCACTGAGAATGACAAGCTTTATATTTTCCTCTGCCTTAAGATCATTGTATTAGAAAAGGGCTTTGTCTCAAGTAGGACCAATATGATCTTAAAATATTGTCTTTAGAAACATACTTTTTTTCTGCTTGAAATACAAAACTTATTGAAAGTCAAAATTATGTACAAGTAGAAATGTTTTATGAAATTCTATAATGGCTTGAAAATGAAGTCTGAGAAGAAAGCCCATCACAGGACGCTACTAGATGGTAATTAATGAGCTACTGACATTTCAGGTTTTAGTCCTTAATGCATAGGAAACCAATAATTATCCAAATGAAAACATATTTCTAAGTCTTTTCTTGCTGAGAAACACATATTCAATCATTCAGCTTTTGACTGTCTTGTGGTTTTCTTTTTGGCCCTACTTATTGTTGTACATTTGTGTGTGTCCACACTGTCATTTGTACACATGGGAGAAATAAATGATTCATTCTTGATCTGTTGTTTTAAGAAATATACTTCATTTTTTATAAACAAGTCTAGTTGTGCTCCAAATGGTAGTAAGAAATTTAATGGGAAAAAGTAAAATAGTATCTTTTAAAAATGTTATTCTTAAGCAAAATCAGGATTTTTTTAAATCTCCCACTTTGTACATTTCTTACCCATGGTTCATTTATTTTACAAATGGAAGTTTACACCACTTAATCTCCCTCAACTATTTATTTCCCTTCCTCACCTCCCCTCTAGCAACCACTTGTTGTTCTCTGTATCTATAACTCTGTTTCTGTTTTGTTATGTTTGTCCATTTGTTTTGTCTTTTAGATTCCACATATAAGTGAAATCATGTGGTATCTGTCTTTCTTTGTCTAACTTATTATTAAGTGTATTTCATAATATACTCTAGATCTATCCATGTTGTCACAAATGGCAAAATTCCATTCATTTTTAATGGTTGAGAGATATTCCATTGTATGCATGTATACAATGAATATATATCACATTTTCTTTATCTATTTATCTATTGATGGGCACTAAGGTTGCTTCCATATCTTGGCTATTGTAAATAATGCTGAAATGAACATAGGAGTGTATATAACTTTTTAAATTAGTGTTTTCATGTTCTTGGGATATATACCCAGTCATGGAATCCTCTGGCACAAAACCAAACACAAATGAAATGAACCCACACTAGTATGGGCAATTAATCTACAACAAAGGAGGCAAGGATATACAATGAGGAAAGGACAGCAGCTTCAATAAATGGTGTTGGGAGAACTAGATGTCTACATGCAAAAAAATCAAACTGGACTACTCTCACACCATGCACAAAATAAATTCAAAAAGAATTAAAGAGTTAAATGTAAGGCCTGAAACCATACAACTTTTAGAAGAAAACATAAGAAGTATGCTCTTTGACATTGGCCTTAGTAACATTGTTTTGGATATGCTTTCTCAGGCAAGGGAGACAAAAGCAAAAATAAAGAAATAGGACTACTTCCTACATCAAATAGGAAAAGCTAATAGCCAGAGTCTACAAAATTGTGAAGAAAGGTGAAATGTTTAGGAAGACTTCTTGAGAACTGGAGAGTGCACACTTTTCAATGAATTGTTTGTGTCTGGATAATCTGTGAGTCATTGTGTGATATTAAAAAAAATCACATAATTGTATTTTTACAATTTTAAGTGGCTTTCATTGAGTGCTACATGTTATTATCTTTCAATTACTAGTTAATACTATGTTAAAAATGAATATTATGTAGCTTAAGGCAAAGCCAAACCTATAAAGAAAGACTAAAATTATACATGACTACAGTGATATTATAAAGAAAGTTTGCCCTATACCCTGTGAATTTTCTATCAAGAAATATATATGTGTACTTAAGCTGTCGATGCTGCAATAGTTTAATAATTAATCTTAAAATAGAGTCAGTTTTTTTCAGAAAGGTAATGAAGTGTTTACTAAATTAATTAGGACTCAAGCAGGAAATATAGTAGACTACTTAAATATAGCATATGGCAAATGGCATAGCACATGGTCTTTTAATGAATTATTAAATTGCAACTGTCCTGGGTAAAAGAAATATACATAAAGACAGTCAGGAGAACTTAAAGTAATATATCATCTTCTCACAAATAATAGTTACCTGTCAACATGGAACTGCTTTGTGTGCAGTAATTCAAATTAAAGAGTAGTGTTTGTAATGCCTGTATACATGCAATGTTTCAGTATATATTTTTTGAATTCAGTTTCAGAAGCATTCAGCTACTATATATGGCTAGCGTTAAAAGCATACACATGGTTTAGACAAGAATGTTTAACTGTCACATAGTTTTAAAAAATCATATCTGAAGTTTTAACACATTCTATTTAAACACTTTAGCCACCTGGTAGACAATTATGAAAATTTTAATTGAGTTACCACCGTTTCATTTTATTTTTAATAATAGTTTGCTTTTATAACATTGCCATTTATTAGACATTTATTTAATCCTCACAATGACCTTTATATGAAATACAATTTTATAACATAATGATGTTTCTGTTGATGATAATGATACTCATAAAGATTCCAAAACTCATCCAATGTGATAGATCAAATACATTTTGGAGGATGGATTCAAACCCATTTCTGTTACATTCCAAAGACTTACGTATTTCCAAAGCATTTTATGCTCCTTTCATGTTCTATATTGAGAGACTATGCAATAATTATCAATAAAAGGAAATCTTTTAGAGTTTCTGACTTCAATGTTTGAACCTGCACTTCTAAAATTATACTGATTTGAAACTTTATTGGTTAAATGAAACCTGGGTTAAATAGAAACATGAAATAAAGTTTAGAAACCTCTTGATGTAAAAGTATTTAAAAATTAGTTTGATAGAAATGTTGAGTAGATTTATCACATTCAGTGCATTCTGACAAATCCAAATTTGTTCCACAAGAGAGTGCAAAAGATATCCATTATTTTGTAGTATTGAAACATATATTGGTGAAGGGAGTATTAATATCATTGAAAATAATTTTAAGGTTAGTAATGAAAGAACTATATTCCCACTGGAATGGACTCCTTGATTTCACTGGGGATGATGAGATCCCAGAGTACCAGAATAATGTAGCAGCATTCAGCAATCAGAAGCATTGGTGTGATTGTCACAGTGAACAGCAGAATCAGTAAAGTCATCAGAATGGTAGAACAATAGACAAATAAAATATTGACCAATTGATCTTGGTATCATAGGACAAAAAAAAATAAATATATCATACTGGAAAACAAGAAAACTTCTGCCCTCACTTTTTGGTCAATCAAAACATTTTAAAACAAAACAAAATAAACAAGATAAACAACAACAACAGAAACTTCAGCCATCCCAAAGATTTATGGTCCCTACTAAATTTCTCAATTTTATGTCAGTTCTCAGAGATGGAAACCCTTGACTGAGGGGAAAGTATCCTTGAAAAATGACTCCATATTTTTAGCAAAAAATCATGTTATAAATCTACCTCCTGACATTCCCTGAAGGGATTTGTACAAGGTACCAGGTATCTGGCACTTATAACCAATGTAACTGCACCAAGGAAAGGAAAATGGCATTCGTTTCAGTAATTAGCGATCAAGAAAAGTATTGGTAGCTTATGGTCCAAATTGTCACCTGGACAAATCATATTTGGTGTATTTCAATTGCTTAGTGAATCCAGTAGTTCTGTAAACACAGCTTGTAGTTATTTTCTGTTTCTAAGTGTACAGTTGGAATGGGTATATTAAGTCACTGGCAGAGTTCCCTATTAGCCCTCTGACAAACATAACAATCTAACTCATTTTGCCTACCAACATGATTAACCAAAAGAAACATTTCATTAAAGGCTTGAAATATGCAAGGATTATGAACTTTTTATTACATCCACACTTAAATAAATTTGATTTATTATAATCAAACAATGACTCCATTTTCAGTGGCTGTTAGAGATGCGATTTCTGAAAAAAAGTTTTTGGAAAAAAGAAAAATCACAGCCACATCTTATCTATAACAGTTGATCTGGAATTGTTAAACCAAGCAGGCCACCTTCCACACTTTGCCCCAGGGTCCATAATGTTTCTGGATTAGTACCTATTTACACTGGAGAGTGTTTGAGCATCTCATCATCCTATAGATCATTACTCATATCCAATACTTTGAGACATCATGCCAAGATAATATGGTGAGCTGTAAATAGCTCATACTGTTACTGGGAAACAACTGGTACCAAACTGAGCAATAAATTCCACAGAAAGTGAGGGGTCTGCGTTCATAAAGTAACTTAGGGTGTTGTGATCTGTAATATGTTAGAAAATACCCTCCAAAGGGAAAGGCACATTGTTTCATTTGAATGAAGAAAAGAAAGTAGCATAGTGCTTAAGATATGTTAAATTTGGAAGAAACGCTTAACTCTAATCCACCTAATGCATTGCCCATAAGGCAACTAGGTTTGAATAGAGGAACTGGAAAGAATTGCTGCACTAACTTAGAGAATACATTGATACATAAAGTATCAGACATTGACAAGTTCTTTTGGAAACATACAACAGTTGTTTTACGTGCAAATTAACTCTTTATTCAAAGAGTTTTATTCATCTCTAAACACAGAATTCTGGCTTATTATTTAGTCCTCATTGAGATGAGAACAAGAGCATGGAATAATAATTGACTCTGCTACTAACTCTCCATTGTGAACTATATGTTACTTGACTCATAAAACCAAAATATGTGGGCAACATCATTCCATTTTCCAGTATATGTCGCTTGACCCAGAAGACATCCTACAGGTACATGAAGGCTACATGAAAAGATGACCCAATTACCCCAACAGTTCCTTTTGTCACACTACTACCTCAATTCATTCGTTGTGGTGTGCAGGCTTCTTATTGTGGCGGCTTCTTTTGTTGTGTAACATGGGCTCTAGGCACGCAGGCTTCAGTAGTTGTGGTGCGTGGGCTCAGTAGTTGTGGCTCGTGGGCTCTAGAATGCAGGCTCAGTAGTTGTGTCACACGGGCTTCGTTGCTCCGCGGCATGTGGGTTCTTCCCGGACCAGGGCTCGGACCCGTGTCTCCTACATTGGCAGATGGATTCTTAACCACTGCACCATCAGGAAAGCCCCATGATCTGTTATTAATAATTTTCTTGGTTGGTCAGGGATTTGTAAGAACAGGATTAGAGAATAAGTACTAGAAAAGATGATTGAAAACAATGGACTCTGTAGAAAATTACATGAGTCAACATCTTCAAATAAGCTGTTAATAGTGAGACTGTGTCCCATGTAAATGCTCAAAAAGACCTAAACCCTCTTAATTATCTAAGATCTCTTACCTGGCGAATGTCAGTTGACTTATTTCCCCAGCCACCACAGTATTTACATAATTGTTGTATGAACAAAGAAAGCACAGAGTTGGAAATTAAGTTGCACATGCAAAAAGTGATATGAATTTTTCTTACCAAGATTGTCCTGCTTACTTTCAGTACTGAGTGCCCTCCTGGCCTATAATAGTGATGAACTATAAGCCCCCAAATGAATATACTGGTGTCAGGTTGATTACTTTGGAGACAAACTATTATGGAAATGGAAGTGGTTTATAGAATGGAATAGAATATTGATTTACCTTCTTTGCCATCTATGCTTCTTCAAGAACCATAAGTTGGAAATTTGTTGAAAGCTTTATTCATCATCTTATTCCATTCAACATTGCTTCTAACTATGGGACATTTTCTGATTTGAAGCAAAAAGTTTATTTAACAAACTGAAGATTAAAGAATTTATGGATTTTACCCTCCCTCATTGTCAGAAATACAAAAAGGGTCTTCTGGCCTGTGAAGATTTGGTTTATGTTCCAGGTGGGAGATCCTACCTGATAAGTGTAGGATGCTGTCTTACAGGACGGAGTCTGTGCTCTTAGCTGGCACACTCTATAGGAGTTGTTTCAAATATAGCCAGTACACTCAAATTCAGGAAACAAGGGATGGAAGTAGAAATAATGCAGCAAACTATTTCTACCTCATAAAATTAAAAGGTTTGCTTCCCATTACTGTGACTTTTTCCTCTGCATTTTATAAGCCTTTGTAACCAAGGGAGGAAAGTTTCCATTATACAGGTTAACAAATGTATCCATTGAACTCAAATTTGAGTTTGCCTTCTGGCCATTTGGGATTTTTCATGTCACAGACGAAGCAGTCAATGTGTGTGGTTAATGTGTTAGATGAGGCAACTGATCTTGATTAGCAACAGGAAATAAAATTACGTGCTCAATGGAGCTTCATGGAATGTTTGTAGGAGATCCGTTTGGTTTCTTCCTCCACTGTCATGTTTTTGTTAAAAGACATTGATTTGATCGTGAAATATAGGTTTCTCCATATCTATTTTATTTCATTGAATAAAATATTAAAAAGAAATCTCTTTTAAACAAGGTACTTTCCCATTGCTGCAACTCTGCAGGCTCTCTTTTGAGAAAGACAAGATCTCTTTTTGAGATCTTGGACTACATTGTTAAAAACTCATTTATAACCATCCATCATGTCCTCCATGTGTGGTAGATTACAAATCTGCTTTGAACATCTTCCCACAGTAGATGAAATTCATTTCTCTAAACTTTGACTGGAAGCTGGCTTGGACTTGATTTGGGAAATCCGACACAAACGAGTCATACTGTGAACTATTATGCCAATTTTGATCCTAGGTCTCAAAGGCCTTCCACACACTCCTTTATCACTTGAAATCTTGTGATCACCATGTAAACAAGATAAGAATAGCCTACTGGAGGATAAGAGACATGTGGAAGAGGCCCGATTTGTCCTAACTATCCTGCCATTACAAATCAACCTTCCCCAGACATAGGTTGAGCCCAGAAGAAACTGGATTGAACCTGGCAGAGTATTTCCCAGCCCAGACTAGAAGAACAGCCCGAATTGCTGACCTAAGAATCATGAGTTAAATACATGGCTTTTCTTTTAAGACACTAATATTTGAGGGGTGGTTTATTACAAAACAAATATTAATTGATACACCATGTGAAAGACAAAACATTGTATGGGAGCATCATTATTATTTGACTTCACATGAAGTAAAAAGAAACTTCAGAGAAGCTCTTATACCATGTACTAAACAACTTTGTTCACAGCATTTAAATTTAATGTAAATACTAAGTTATGTTACCTTTCCTTAAGTGTCAACATTGTTTAAATTTCAAATCATTCAAAAAATAAAATTTAAAAATATACTTTAAAAAAACCAAAAAAACCCTTTAACTTCCGCAGCAAATATACCAATATTGAAGAAAGAACTTCTGCTTAAATTGAGAGAAAATGAGTTTTTTGTCTTATAGAGCAATTTTCAATATGCAGGTCTGATATTAGAATTGAGGCTTCATATTCTTTTATCTTTTTAAATAGGTGTAAACATAATTATACAGTTTGCAACTGTTTTCCATCTCCACTGAGTAAAGGCCCAGATAAATTTTAATTGGAAAACTAAATAGAGATAAGTTTATGTCATTTATTAGTTACTCAATTTAATAAAGAGAAAAGTGTAATATGCTCTTAAAGTCTGGAATGAGTGAGGTAAACTTTTCTAATGAAAGAATTAATAAAATAATGTTTTGAGAGTACCATTCAGTTGTAATGTATTCTAAGAATCACAGAAACCTTCACATTATAGAAATTGACAGTGAATAACTTTCTAATTTCTCTGTGTCTGTGTGTGTGTGTGTGCATGTGTGTGTGTGTGTGCATATCATATTCTAGGATGGGAATTGTGGAGAACATAGATAGTCACGTCAATGTCCATGGATTCTGAGATTGGGGAATTATAGATTAATCAATTATAATTGCCCATGGTGAAAGAGATACCCACCAAGCAGTTATTAAATGCATATCCAAGTAATGTAGGCACAAGTTTCCCAAACTGTTTTTCAGTCTCCAAGCTCTTCAATGATTACTCAACTAGATACCAAAGCTCAGGGACCCCAGATTTCATAGGAAGAATTTTAGTGCTAATGCTACTGAATTCATTTGCAGCCTCTAACTCACCTCTTTGTGGCAATTTTTACCATAAAATATTCTAGATTTTACATTGCTGGAGCATTTCCAGCTTCTTACATTTTTATGACATATTTTTGGGTGGGTTATGTGCAATACTTGATTTCTTTTAAAGTATTTTATAGCATATAAATATCTCTATTCCCTGGTTCATGAATATAATATCCATCTGCTTTTATAATTTTAATTTTTCATAATATTTTCCAAAATAATATGTCACCCCAAGGCACACACAGATACAGCAATATTAAACGCAGGTGATTTATATCAAGGGCTCCTTAAAACACCCTCACTCAGTATTTATCAAAAAGGGCTTCAACTAGGTGGAGTAGAGAACATATTTGATTTTCAACCAGCAAGTTTACTCTCTCTACATTGTCCTTTTTTTTTTTTTTTACATCTTTATTGGAGTATAATTGCTTTACAATGGTGTGTTAATTTCTGCTTTATAACAAAGTAAATGAGTGATTCATATACTTATGTTCCCATATCTCTTCCCTCTTGCATCTCCCTCCCTCCCACCCTCCCTATCCCACCCCTCTAGGTGGTCACAAGGCACCGAGCTGATCTCCCTGTGCTATGCTGCTGCTTCCCACTAGCTATCTATTTTACATTTGGTACTGTATATACGTCCATGCCTCTCTCTCGCTTTGTCACAGCTTACACTTCCCTCTCCCCATATCCTCAAGTCCATTCTCTAGTAGGTCTGTGTCTTTATTCCTGTCTTACCCCTAGGTTCTTCATGACATTTTTTTCCTTTAAATTCCATATATATGTGTTAGCATACGGTATTTGTCTTTCTCTTTCTGACTTACTTCACTCTGTATGACAGACTCTAGGTCTATCCACCTCATTATAAATAGCTCAATTTCGTTTCTTTTTATGTCTGAGTAATAAGTGTCCATCTTTGGATGAATGGATAAAGAAGATGTGGCACATATATACAATGGAATATTACTCATCCATTGTCCATTTTTAAACTTTCTCTAAATATAAACATTTTTTTTCTATCCTGACAAAATTCTGTAATTATTTTAGACTTTTCATTGCTTAGATATTTTACTGCAATGTTGCCTCAGTGGAATATAATTTGTCATTTCAATTTCATGATAATTTTCCCTTGCAATAATAGAAATAGGTTTATTTTTAAGGATTTCCACAGAATTGTTATCTTTGCTGTAGTATAACACTTTCACACTATTCCTAATAATTTTTTTGACAGCAGAGAGTGAAATTATCAGTATTTTAAAATTAAAAGTATTGTGTCCTCATATCTTTTTTGTACAATCACTGAAGGAGTCATGAAAGGCCCAAAGTTTAATTCATTTAAAGTCAAATGTATTCCTCTCACCTAAATCTTATCAAGGTTACACAGCTTGCTGCTCTTTAAGACACTGCTGCTGCTAAACAAAGTATCCATTAAAATAGCATTTAACTAGGAAGAGAGTGTCAGAAATGATTATATACTTCCAATTAAGTAATTAAAAAAAATTATTTTGTCATTTAGGTCACTAATATTATTTTGCAATTCTAATATCATTTTTTAAAAGATGCATCTTTTTTGATAAGCAATGTATTTCAATCCCTTTTTATTGCAAATAAAAATTGAAAATATACTAACATTTCTGGGGAATTAGAATAGAAATTATAGTGTTAGATTCTCTTAAATGGATGAAAGTAATTCATGGAATGAAATGTATTAAATAATACTAAGTAATACTTCTATGCTGGAGATTAAATATTATATCCAGACTCAAAAAGTATACTCACTTTTTAAACTAACAAGTTGATACCAAGACTCACACCTATGATTATTCCCAGAATTGTATAAGCTTAAATATCAACAAATAAACTACTCAAAGTACTTTGGTGGATTTGTCGTCCATATAGAGTCTACTATTTTTTTACAACTAGTAACAAGATTCTTTAAATGTTGTTCAAGATGCCTTCACCCTGTAACCCAGCAGGACCCTAAGGGCCCTCCCCAGGATAGACCTCTCCCCCATATCTTCTGATTTAGGTCTTCTATGAAGTACTTAGATAATTGTGTCTGGTGCATATTTCCTGAATTGTTTTACAGATGCTAAAACCACCACCAAATGGAAGAAGGTAACTACTTGATGACCATGAGCAGATAGTCCTCAGACTTGGTGCCTAAGGATTGATAATGTTAACCCCTTAGACAGGACCCTGTTACCTCACCATCAACTAATCAGAGAATTGTGCACGAGCTGATCACATACCCTGGGATTACCCCTCCTTCATCTTGTCTTTAAAAATGCTTTCTTGAAACCCATAGGGGAGTTGGGGTGTTTTGAGCTCTAGCTGCCCCGGACTCCTTGCTTGGTGTCCTGCAATAAACACTGCACATTTCTTCACCACAATCCAGTGTCAGTAGGTTAGCTTTACTACATGCAGGTGAGTGTACTGGAGTTTAGTTTGGTAACAATCCTTCGCCTTATATACCTTTCTACCCTGTCATCCTCTACTTCTTCCTTGCCTGCTTCACAATTAAAATAAAATATTTAAAATTCCTACATGTGTTTCTCACAGCCAAGTCATTGTCCATTCTCATCCTCTCTCTCTCATATATGTAGAATATACATATATGTATATAAATTATATTACAGGCATAAAAATAAATATTGTATTTATTCATTCATTTATGTGTTTGTTTTCTCATCTTTATGCATCTTAAATTAAATAATAACTTTAAATAATAATTTTTCTAGATATCTTTATTTTGTAACTTGTTTGAAATTACATTTGGACTATATCCTATAATCAGTTTTCATATCTAACCATTTTAGCCTTTGACAAAATTATGAGTTCCTTTAATGTAAGCACTCAATGTTTTGCACATTATACATCTACATTGCCCAGTGTGTCCTTTTGCTCATGGTTCTTTGAAAAAGTTATGGCTATTGATTTCCTGGATAATCTATGATATAATTATATTGAGCTTAGTTCAGCTGTAAATTTTAATTGCTTATACTCATTTTGTTTTTGTTGGAGCATTTTCCCAATTACCTGTTATTCTACAGTTTGGACTGGTTAGCTGAAAATTTCAATGTAAACCTTTTATCACTGGTATCTCAAAACACTTTCCATCAGAAAGCTATTAGAAATTCTAAATTAAATAGCACACTGATCTATGGATTGTGTGCAGATAAATAATAAGAAACAAAGCCAAAGAAAAGCACAGCAACATATGGCACTATTGGAAAGTAAATCTATCATTGTTTAACTATTTGGTTCTTACTCATTTGAATAGTAACTCTGACATTATTCAATTCTTTTAATAATTTACTGTATTGTTTCAACTTGTTTTTGCTGAAAATTGCATCATGTGATAAAATAATAAGCCATAATAAACACATATTTTTTACCTTTAAGAAGGTAGGAGATATTTTTAAATCAAATGTTAAAAATAAATATATAATGACATTTAGATAAGTATTCAGACACAAAATAGAATGCTATTAATGGGTACAGTGGCATAATCTCACCTAGCTTGGAGGTCTAAGGAAGGATTCCTAAAGGAAGCAGAGTTTGACCTGAGAGTGTGAGTTGAGAACAAAGGTGAGTAGAAGACAATGAAATCTGAAAGAGGTGTGCACTCAATATGTGCTGTAGACATTTATCAAGCATGGCCATACAATATACCAATTACTTGCAAGGCGTTGAGACTCCAGAGATAAGAAGAAAGCAGAGCTTATTTTCAGGAAAACATCCTAATAGGGGAGACAAATGAGAAAGTTAGTGATTATATGTATCATAATTGCCATTAGTGAGTTCAGTCACAAAAGTTTATAAGGTATTGTGGAAAACAAAATAGGGGTTTAGATAAAGACAAACTAATTTGTGCTATGAATTACATTTTAGGTTTTATTTATTTATTCCATAAACATTTGTTGAACACTTACTAGGTGACAGGCACTTTGAGATGCCTGGATATTCAGGACAGACAAGACACCTGTTACTAAATAACTTAGGTCTAACAACTTTTATGCTTGAAAAGCAGTTCTAGAGTATTAATGGGCAAGTTAGAAGAACAAACTAATGAAGACAGAATATCAAAAGTTTCCTGGACACCAGGAAAAAAAAACAAGTTCTGTAATAAAGGGACTAAATTGTACCCAGAGGAGAGCTGGACACAGCAGGTCTCATTATCAATGCAAAACTGCTCATTGATGAAGAATAATTTAGAGAAAAGTAGGAGAATCACCATGTACATTTTCTCCTAAACCAGTCTTCTAGGGACTAATATCTTATTGCTTATGTACTTCTAATATTTGAATCCTAAAGAAGTCCCACCCAAAGTGTTGTCTACTTCCTGGAAGAATCTTCAAAACCTGGGAACTTGTTAAAGATACTGTGGATACAATCATAAGTCAAAATTTCCAGGGTTGTTTCCAGGAATCTGATTTAACAAGTTTATACAAACATTATGCATGCCAAAGTTGGAGAAACCCTCTATAAAATATCATCTACTAAGTACTGAGTTTAACAAAAAATAAATTTAAGTAAATTTTTTTTTTCAAAATATTATCTTGTAAAATAGCTATTTTTGCCTTGTTTAGTTTAGGTTGGTTACTCTCTCCCTGTGAATTATTTAATGTCAGATTAATTATCTCATATTTCTTCAGGTGTCTTTTCTAAAAACTTTCTTTTTTCAAGGAAATCAAATCTAACTTTGAAAATATAAGCAGAAAAATAAACAAGTATACTCATTACTTATTCATAACATTGAACTCTTTCTTAAATTTGGCACTTTTTTTCACTTAAAAAGTTTTACATTCTTGTCAGTGTTTGTATTAAAATTTCTAGTTAATGGTAAAATGCTTAATTACATTGACTTGGCATCTTGGACTATTTGAAAAACAGTATTTGGTAAATATTGACAAAGGAAAATACAGGAATATACTAAATTAGCAAAAATGTATTTTATATTCTGTATCATACCATAAGTTGATGTACACAGCATTTCATACATCAGATGTACTGTGATCTGATACAGAGAATGGACTTCTAGTTGGAAGATGGTGTTACCTACAGGGAAGTGAATGGCATGCTATTCTCTTTCTAATTATGAAAAATATGATACATGATGGTTTTCACTGTAAGGTTACTTTTGAGCTTTCTGATACTGAAAAATAATAGAAATTATTGCATCCTTTCCAAAATGACAGATTTTTTCACTTCAAATAGAAATTTTGGAACATAAGATTTGGGATACTAAATCATCAAGGGACAACTGAATATTTCAGGCACAAGATGGATGTAAAATTTCTGGTGGGGATCAAAATCTATCAACAACAGTGGCTGCTACCATCAATCACTTCTCTGAAGTGCCTGGTTCTGCAGTGACTTACAAGTGTGCAGGAAGCCCAGTGGTGGTAAAAAGTGAAAAGAGGAAAACAAAATCAGCATTTCCTCAGGGGTACTCCAGACCAGATGATATAAAACTCAAAGACCATGTAAGAAGTCAAGGAGAAAAAGGGGCACAAACAAGGATTTTAATTAGAATAAGTTCACCATAGTTTTATCAGCCCATGAGGTACATATTATCACAGTATTAAATAGAGAAATTATGTAATTACCATAATTTATGAAATCGTTTTTGATTCATATTTGGAATTCAATCAGTCAAAATAGCGTATCCAAAATAATGTACAATTTGAAATTTGTGTCTTGCTTTTATGCCTATATTTTTGATACATCATTTCAATAGAATTTTCTAAGAATAATGAATTATCATTCATTTTAATTATTTTTATACATTTTTAGTCCCCAAAAGCTAAGATATTTTATGAAGTCCTTTGAACTGAAGTGGCTTCACTTATATTTTTTTGGTAACTCATAATTATAAAAATTGAATTGTAAAAAAATTTCATCTTAAGAACAGTTCCAGTACGTACACTGATGCACATGTCAATCTACAATAGTTTGAATGAATGGGAGATGAGAAATTAAAGACAGTCAGCAGTGAAGAAAGAAGAAAAATGTGACCATAGCTTTAAAAGAAGCAAAATTAAGAAAAAGGAATTGGAAATGAACTAAGTGTTGTTCTTAAGTTGCCTAAGAGGAATGAGGACATTCCAGAAGAAGACGGTGGAAACAAAATGAATTCAGTCTAGAATGTCTTCCTACCTTCTCCAATTCATCCCCAATATTTTCCCAGAATTTTCATTCTAAAATATATATCAAATTGTGTTATTTCTCCAGTTTAAAACTTCATAATTATTCAGTATATAAAGTTAAAACTCTTGAAAAAAAGTTCCATTTATTTACATTTTAAGTGAAAACTTAATATATTCTTTAAATCCATGTCTTTCACCAGATATATAGGAGATCAGTTATTATATTATGTAGTTTTATACTTTGATTAAACTCCTGTTCTGAATTTAAGTTTCTTTAACCTCTGCATTCCAACAGTTCTCTGCACAGATTATTTATCTTTTCTAAATGTAGTACAAATTCCCTCTCCATTTTTAATTCTACTTCCCTTCTGTTCTTCCTTTCATAAATATTTATAATTCATTTTCTAATATCTAAAACTGCATTTGATAACACTCTATTTCTGTAGTGTATTATTATGTTATTATACATGTACATATATAGATATTATTTTTTTTCTATATTGTAATTAAATATAAAGCTTCAAAGTTTATTTTTTACTATGGGAAATGTTTAAGAAAAATTAGCTATACTTGCTTTAGGTAACATTTTCATTTCCCAAAAAAGCATTTCAAGTGAAACAATAAGGCTACATCAGTGGAAATCCATACAGATATAACAAAGTGTTAGTTTTTCCTTTTGTAGTAATAGTTTTAAAATCAATTATATGTGGGCAAAGGGAGTCTGAGGATACCAACTGAGTCAACACAGTTTTATTGATACTGGCCTGACTTTACAACTGAAACACACTTTAGCCATATGTCAATCATATCCTAACTGCAAAACCCTTTTGCCTTTTTCTCTAGATAATTACTTTCTTCTCAGTTTAAATGGATTGGAAAATTGAAATGCTATTTTACATTTTCTGCCTACAAGAAAAAAAAACAATCTAAAATGAGGTGCCCAACAACATATCAAATTTGTCAATCACTATTGACATAATAGTCATTTCTATATGTATGCTAATATCAATTTATTTCTGGAAATGTATTTTTCAAATATGTCAGCCAAGAGCATGAAGCATTACTATGGTTCCAGTGAACAAATATGAATAATCTTTGCAATACAGTGTCAGTGATTATATTTTGGTAAAATTTAGATAAAAAGAAAAATCACTAAAATCATTTCAGAATTTGTCTATATTTATATTGAGTTTTAGAGCTATTATTGGAACCCAAAATAGTAGCTGCTCCAAGCAATATTTTGGTGTAGATCAGCAGGTTATTAAAACATACTATCTTTATAATAAAAGAGTTTTTAAATTAGTGTCTGTTAACAGACATTTTATAAGTAAAATTATATTGGCCAATGTTGTTTCTACACTTACTTGAAAAAAGGGATAAACACACTTAGACTTTAATTTGTTATTTTTCTTCAGTAACTAATTTTATACTGAATGAAAAAAAATCAGTTATGACTTTTGTCTTAAATCTTTTAGATTACTTTGTTGCAATGAATTAGAACTAGTCAATGAATGGAGATAAAATGCTTTGACTGGTTTTGTTAAACACATTGACTGGGGGATTTTGGTAGAAACTAATGCCTGGGACTGGCGATTTGTTATGTGAGTGAATATTGAAACACCGCATTTCAGTAAATATTAACAACTATTTTTTTGTACTTAATGTATTTATTTGAAACTTTGTACATGTCTTACTAAAGCATTCTAATATTTTGTTAGAGTGTGATAGGCAGTATAGCAGGCACCTCTGTGCAGGGGAACAGAACATCTTTTACAAATATACCATGTTTCACTGCACTTTCCCCTGAAAGAGCAGACTCTTCAATTTTTGATGGCACATTTTTTTTAGTCCTGTTGGTATTATTTCCTCTAGAATACTTTCTTTTATTTTACCTGATAGTCAACAAAGTGAATCATTGCGGGGGTCTCTTTAGAAATGCCACAAGGACCAGGTGCAGACTACCACTATGGTCATCAGAATGGTCAGTTACCCATTCTCTAGACACTGCTAACAAAAATTGCTTAAGTCATTTTATTCTGTGCATTAAGGCTACAATAAATTTTAAACACATTGAATAAACTGCAATTACTCAAATAGAAACTCACGTTCTTATACCATTTTTGAGTTTTCTGGAGGATATTGAAGTTTGCCAGATACTGATCAGATCAATCAGCTCCTTTCATATATTTATTATACTCTTAATATACAAGTGGTCTTTGTTATCTGATGGCCAGTCTTCCTGTCTTCCTTTCCTGTAGATGCCATGGAGGCATCATGAATATGTGTCACCATGTTAAATAAGCTCTTGTCTTTCCATATAAGAATCACTTCTCCCTTCCTTAAAAATGTCATTTCTCCCCTCTGTAGATTTTTAGATTTAACTGGTTTGGTAGACCATGATTCTCTCTTATATTTCCACAAGCTCTGGTTTTATTTTTCAATAATATTGCAGATGTGGACACACTGTTGTAATAATTGTCTTGTTAAATATGGTGACATGAAGCAAGATAAGGTTGTAGGACCGATAATATTGTTTCTTGCAGTTTCTTTCCTTCACCCTTGTAAATCTCAAGGTTGCATATATATATCCAATTTCACTTTCATTAACCATCTTGACCAAAATTCCATATTTTGTAAGCTTTCTGGGATTGTAGGTTTTGAATCTGTGTCGTCCTCTAAAATTTATCATTGCCTCAACAAGTGATAGCTCTTGTTTGGGTATATAGGTCAATTGAAATTTTGGTAGAAAATAATCCAAAAGAGGTTTAAATTTGAAATTCCATCTGCAGGAAGTGGAGTTTCTGAGTTATTGTTAAAGTGAATAAATGTTATTATTTGTTTGAAACTTCTTCTCATTTTTATCATTGGAAATATAGGTGTTTCAAGTAAGGAACCAGTTGACCAATATTCTTTCCAGTGTGACTTTCCTATTTGTCCCATCAAAATTATTAATTCAAGAAACTCCATGTCACTGTTGATTACATCAGTCCATTTTAAAGACTTATCATACTTTTTATATGGCTTTTCATTCTGTTGGTGAAAAAAATTTGTTTGAGAAGTGACCAACTTGAAAAAGTCATTACCAAAAATTAATTCTGTTATTTCACTAACACCTTGGGGGTTATTACCTTCAATAGTTACACCTGACACACCTGTAAAGCCTTCTATTTTTCGTGAAATGTTGTCTTCAGTCCACTCTTCTGAAGACACAAAGGAACATCCTCCAGCACTGTGAGTTTCATTTCCACTTTCTTTATCAGAATCTATCACTAAGTTTATTTGTTTGTTTCTGGTCTAATGTTCACATCATCTGAATCAGAAGTATATTCTGAAGAACTGCCATCTTCTGAGACATTAGTATATATGTTCCTCAGACAATCAGAGAAAGTATCTGCCTAAAATTCACCAAAAAATTATTTTTCACTCAAAATTTCACAATGCATCATTTTTGAAAATTTTACATTAATAAACTTGCGTTTACAATGTACACAAGTTTGGAACAAAAACCTAACAGAAAAATGTGAATGAAAAGAACAATCATAAGTTGTATAATGAATGCTTGATCAATTTTAAGCTCTAACAACTTTGCATGGTGATGTTAATTGTATCACTGTCTAAAAACATATTGATAGGTCTCTGGTCAATAATGTTCAGGTAACAAAAGACTTATTAATATGTCTCCAGTCAATAATGTGAAGAAGCTGAAATTTTATTAAAAAAATCTTCAAATAGCCTGTTTTGAATATTTCAAACCAATTTTTTTTCCTTAAGATTATTACCAATTTATTTTACTTGCCCTTTTTTCTCTAACAATATTTTATTAAAAAGAAAATAATAATCTCTGAGAACTCCTAGAAAGAAAAGGAAATTGCATAAAGAAAAGAAAAATAAGAGTCTAATGGAAAATTTTCCCTAGTTTCTATTGTTTTGTCCCTATTAAAACTTCACAAGAATATTATTAAAATGAGGAGGTTATACAACATAGAAAATTAGATTGTCAAGTCGATATTTTAAAGGCAGATTGAGCACTTCAGATACAGCAATTCTAAAAAGATAAAAATAAAAAATTATATAAACTTTAATTAAACATAGAAAACAATTTTTAAAACTTAAAATTTTTATGAATTAAAACACTTGGAGTTTAAAAATATTTAAATTAATGTTACTGGTTATGTCCTTGCTTATTCACACCCCTCATCTATTCAAAATTGATCTGATTTGCTCTAAGGTATCTGGTTAAACCACCTTTCACTAAAAAAGATTTGAGAGATAAAGAGTGTGAAATAATCAGTTATGATAAAAATGCAGAAATGGACAATGTAAAGCTAAGTTTGTCCACATTAAAATACATTAAAAGTAACATGCAGATATTTGAAAATCTGATATATTTATTCATATATACACTTTTGAAGGTATATTTTATTTTTTAAAAAATACTATGTTAGTAGTTTTGGCCCCTACCAACACCCTCCAGGATCTCAGGAGTACTCATATGCCCCTGTCAATTCCCTCCTTGTCCCCAGGAGTGGTTGTGGGCTTCTGCTGACTCCCTCCCAGACACCAGGAGTGGTCTCAAGTCCCCACTGCCTTCCTCCCACACCCCAGGAATGGTCATGGGCCCCCACTGCTGTCCATCTGAAATCCAGGAGTGGTTACAAGCTGTCTCTACTCCCAACGCGTGTCCTTGGGGTAAGCCTGAGCCACCCACTGCTGCCAAGACCCCCAGGATCAGGCATCAGTCACTGCATCTGCACACCCTCTATCAAGAGGATAATGCCCAGCACATGCTGAGGAAAGAGGCAACAGGCAACCATACTAAAAAAAAGCCCTCACACCAAGTATATTAAATCCACACAAGCTACACGGGGATGACCCCACATATAAATAGCTCTTCAAAACCACAGTAGATAATTGTTTCTCCTAAACTCACAGAGTAAGAGAAATATAAGTAAGATGAAGGAGCAGAGGAACCACTCCCAGTTAAAAGACCAAGAGCGCTCTCCTGAAAGAGCAAATAATGAAGCAGACCTCTTCAGTCTAATAGACACCAATTTCAGAAAAGAGGTAATAAAAATACTGGAGGAATTAAGAAAGACTATCAACAGAAATGCAGATTACTGTAAAAAGTAACTAGAAACTATAAAGAGGAACCAAGAAAAATTAGAAAACTCTTGTAGAGATGCAAGCTGAGTTAAAGTAAATGAATAGCAGAATGAACAATGTCAAAGCATGAATAAGTGACCTGAAAGATAGAATAATGGAAATAACCCAATCAGGACAGTAAACAGAAAGCCAAATGAAAAAACATGAAAGCAGTATAAGAGATCTATGGGATAATATAAAGCATTCCAACCTACACTTAATAGGTATTCCAGAAGGGCAAAAAAGAGAAAAGGGGATTGAAAATGTATTTGAAGAAATTCTGGTTGAAAACTTCCCAAACCTAAAGAAAGAAACAGATACCCAGGTACAGGAAGCACAGAGGATCCCAAACAAGATAAACTCAACATACATACACCAAGACATATTATAATAAAAATGGCAAAAAGTAAAGATAAAGAAAGGATTCTAAAGACAGCAAGAGGAAAACAAAGAAGTAATTACAAAGGAACCCACCATAAGGTTACCAGCTAATTTCTCTAGAGAAACGTTGCAAGCCAGAAGGTAGTGGCATTCAGTCCTGAAAGGGAAAAATCTGCAACCTATGATACTCTACCCAACAAGATTATAATTTGGAATAGAAGGAGAGATAAAGAATTTCTCAGACAAGCAAAAACTAAAAGAATACAGCAGTACTAAATCTATCCTAAAAGAAATAGTGAAAGGTCTTTTCTAAATAGAAAAGAAGTAAGAATCTATAGGAAAGACAAAATTACAATTGGAAAATAAATCACTTAAATATGGCAGTACACGGATTAAAATTTTTTTTCTGTTAAAATGATGATAACCACAATGAATAACAAAAGGATGAAAATAAAGATGTAAAAGAGGACATCAAAATAATAAAATATGGGGGAAGAGAGTAATGTATATATATATATTTTCTATAATGTGTTTGAGCCTATATGACTACCAGTCAAAGGCAAGTAGATATAGGAAGGTGTCAACATACTTGAGAAACAGGGTAACCACAAATCAAGAACATACAATAGATTTACAAAAACCAAAAAGAAGAGAACATAAGTATAATACAAAAGAAAATCATCAAGCCACAAAAGGGAAAACAAAAAGAAATAGAAAGGGACAAAGATATATAAAATCAACAAGAAAACAAGGTTTAAAATGGCAATAAATACATATCTATCAATAATTACCTTAAATGTCAGTGGATGAAATGCTTCAATCAAAATATACAGAGTGGCAGATTAGATTGAAAAAAACAAGAGCCTGTGATTTGCTGCCTACAAGAGACCCACTTTAGGGCAAAGGACACACATTGATTGAAAGTGAGAGGATAGAAAATGATATTTCATGCAAACAGAAATGACAAGAAAGTGGGAGTTGAAATACTCATACCAGACAAAATAGACCTTAAAAACAAAGGCCATAAAGAAAGATAAAGAAGGACACTATATAATGATACAGGGATCAATACAGGAGAGGATTTTACACTCGTCAACATATATGCTCCTAAATAGGAGTACCCAAATACATAAAACAAATAGTAACAGACATAAAGGGAGAAATTGACAGGAATATAATAATAGTAGGAGACGTTAACACCCCACTCACATCAATGAACAGATCTTTCAGACAGAGAAGCAATAAGGAAACAGAGATACTAAATGATACAATAGAACATTTAGACTTAATTGATATTTTCAGGATATTACATCCAAAAAGAACAGAATACACATTTTTTTCAAGTGCACATGGAACATTCCCTAGGATTGACCACATGCTAGGGCACTAAACAAGCCTCAACAAATTTAAGAGTATAGAAATTATCTCAAGCATCTTTTCTGACCACAACAGCATGAAACTAGAAATTAACAACAGAAAAAGAAATGAGAAAAAAAAACAATTACATGGAGACTAAACAACATACTACTAAAAAAAACAATGGGTCAATGATGAAATCAAAGAGGAAATTAAAAAAATATATTGAGACAAATGACAATGAAAACAAAACCATACAAAATCTATGAGATGCAGCAAAAGCAATGGTTAGGGGAAAGTTCATAGCAATATAGGCCTTCCTGAAAAAAACAAGAAAAATCTCAAATAGACAACCTAATCTACCACTTAAAAGAATTAGTAAAAGAAGAATAAACAAAACCTAAAGTCAGCAGAAGGAAGGAAATAATAAAGATCAGAGAGGAAATAAATAAGAGCTTAAAAAATTAATAGAAAAAGTAAATAAAACCAAGATCTGGTGTTTTGAAAGGATAAACAAGATTGACAAACCTCTGGCCAGGATCACCAAGAATAAAAGAGGGTGAACACAAATAAATAAAATAAGAAATGAAAAAGGAGACCTAATAACAGATACCTCAGAAGTACCAAAAATACATAAGGGAACTATGAACAATTTTATGACAACAAATTCGACAACCTAGAAGAAATGGACAAGTTTCTAGAAGCATGCAGCCCACTAAAATTGGATCAAGAAGAAATAAATAATTTGAACAGACCATTCACTAGAACTGAAATAGAATCTGTAATTTAAAAACTCCCTACAGGGCTTCCCTGGTGGCACAGTAGTTGAGGGTCCACCTGATGATGCAGGGGACACGGGTTCGTGCCCCAGTCCAGGAGGATCCCACATGCCGCGGAGCAGCTGGGCCCATGAGCCATGGCCGCTGGGCCTGTGCGTCCGGAGCCTGTGCTCTGCAACGGGAAAGGCCACAGCAGTGGGAGGCCCGCATACCGCAAAAAAAAAAAAAAAAAAACCTCCCTACAAAAATAAAAAAGTCCAGTACCAGATGGGTTCACAGGTAAATTCTCCCAAACATACAAACAAGAACTTATACCAATCCTTCTCAAACTGCCAAAAAGTTGAAGAGGAAGGAACATTCTCAGGGACATTCTATGAAGTCACCATCACCCTGATACCAAAATCATACAAAGACACCAACAAAAAAAGGAAATTACAGGCCAATATCTTTGATGAATATAGATGCAAAATATCTCAACAAAATATTAGCAAACTGAATCCAACAACACACAAAAAAGATCATACACCATGACCAAGTGGGATTCATCCCAAGTTCACAAGGATGGTCAACATATGCAAATCAGTCAATGTGATACACCACATAAACAAAAGACAAAAAAAGACATGATCATCTCAATAGATGTAGAAAAAGCACTTGACAAAATTCAACATTCATTCATGATAAAAACTCTTATCAAGGTGTGTATAGGGGGAACATATTTCAAAATAGTAAAAGCTATTTATGACAAACCCATAGCCAATATGATACTCATTGGTGAAAAGGTGAAAGCCTTCCCACTAAAATTTGGAATAAGACAAGAATACCCACTCTTGCCAGTTCTCTTCAACATAGTATTGGAAGTACTAGCCACAGCAATCAGAGAAGAAAAATAAATAAAATGTATCCAAATTGGAAGGAAAGAGACAAAATTGTCATTATATGCAGATGATATGGTACTATATATAGAAAACTGTAAAGAGTCCACACAAAAACTACTAGAAAGGATAAATGAACTCAACAAGGTGGCAGGATACAAGATTAACATATAGAAATTTGTTGCATTTCTTTGAACAACAATGAAATATCAGAAAGGGCATTTAAAAAAGAAACAATTCATTTTAAAATCACAACACCAAAAATAAAATACTAAAGAATAATACTCACCAAGGAGGTGAAAGACTTATACACTGAGTACTCTAAAACATTAATAATGGAAATTCAATATGATTCAAAGAAATGGAAAAATATCTCATGTTCTTGGATTGGAAGAATTAATATTGTTAAAATGGCCATACTACCCAAAGCAATATACAGATTTAATGAGATCCCTATCAAATTACCCATGAACTTTTTCACAGAACTAGAACAAATAATCCTAAAATTCATATGGACCCATACAAGACCTAGAATTACCAAAGTAATCCTGAAGAAAAAAGAACAAAGCAGGAGGCATAACCATGCAAAACTTCAGACAATACTACAAAGCTGCAGTAATGAAAACAGCATGGTACTGGTACAAAAACAGACATATGGATCAATGGAACAGAATAGAGAGCCCAGAAATAAACCCACACACTTACAGTCAATTAATCTTCAACAAAGGAGGGAAGAATATACAATGGGAAAAAGACAGTCTCTTCAGCAAGTGATGTTGGAGAAGTTGGGCAGCCACATGTAAATCAATGTAGTTAGAACATATCTTCTCACCATACACAAAAAGAAACTCAAAATGGCTTAAAGTCTTAAAAATAAGACATGACACCCTAGAACTCCTAGAAGACAACATTGGCAAAACATTCTCTGACATAAATCATACCAATGTTTTCTTAGGTCTGTCTCCCAAGGCAATAAAAATAAAAACAAAAATAAACAAATGGGACCTAATCAAATGTACAAGCTTTTGAACAGAAAAGGAAACCATAAACAAAACGAAAAGACAACATACAAAATGGGAGAACATATTTACAAACAACACATCCAACAAGGGCTTAATTTCTAAAATATACAAACAGCTCATACAACTTGACAACAACAACAACAACAAAACAACCCAGTTGAAAAATAGGTAGAAGATTTAAAGACACATTTCTCCAAAGGAGACATACAGATGGTCAATAGGCACATGAAAAGATGTTCAACACCTCTAATTATTAGTGAAATGCAAATAAAAACTGCAATGAAGTACCACCTCACATAGGTCAGAATGGCCATGATTAAAATGTCTACAAATAACAAATGCTGAAGAGGGTGTAAAGAAAAGTGAACCCTCCTACACTGTTGGTGGGAATGTAAGTTGGTGCAGCCACTGTGGAAAACACTGTGGAGGTCCCTCAGAAAACTAAGAATAGAATTACCATATGATCCAGAAAATCCCACTCGTGGATATATATCCAGAAAAACTATAATTCAAAAAGATATATGCACCCCTATATTCATAGCAGCACTATTCACAATAGCCAAGACATGGAAACAGCTTAAATGTCCGTTGACAGTTGAATGGATAAAGATATGGTACATATACACAATGGAATACTACAAAGCCATAAAAAAGAATGAAATAATGTCATTTGTAACAACATGGATGCAATTAGAGATTATCATACTAAGTGAAGTAAGTCAGAAAGAGAAAGACAAATACCATACGATGTCACTTATATGTGGAATCTAAAATATGACACAAATGAACCTACCTGTGAAACAGAAACAGAATCGGTGCATATAGAATAGACTGCTGGTTGCCAAGGGGAGGTGGTGGGAAAGGGTTGGATTGGGAGTTTGGGATTAGCAGATGAAAACTGGTATATATAGAATGGATAAACAACAAGGTCTTACTGTATAGCACAGGGGAAAATATTCAATATTCTTTGATAAACCATAATGGAAAAGAATATGAAAAAAATGTATATACATATGTACAACTGAGTCACTTTGCTGTACAGCAATAATTGACACAACACTGTAATTCAACTATACTTCAATAAAAAATAAATTAAAAAAATACTAAATGCTAGTTTGAAATTCTCCTAAATGAAGAGATAATAGTTTGTGTAGGAAGTAGATTGTTGTCAATAGCTATTTAAAACAATTATACATAGAAACTATATGATTTTATTTTTAAATTTATTTTTTTTAAAAGTTAGGATTAACATGTAGTAATAACTACTATAATAATGCCAAACACTGATCAGAACTGTTAAAAATATGTTTTATAAAAAAAGTCAATGAACTCTTCATGTGTATATTATTTAATTATAGGTGTACCTGAACTTCCCTCAAGATTGTACTAACTCAAATGATAAATTAATACATTTTTAAACAATAAAGTGCTTTTGGATGATTATTTTTAGAATATTATTTTCATAATTAGAAGGATAAATAAAATGTTTACTATTTAAACAGTTGGTACTGAGGAAAATAGATAATATAATAGCACAAGGAATACTCCCTTCAAACTCTAAAATAGTATTGAGGAAAAATCCTTAAATTATAACTATTAAAAACTTAACTTTTGAACAATTTAAACCTTTCTTCTATACCTGAGGGGATACATTCATCTTTCTTTTAAAAATTTCCAAAATAAGGAAAGACCTAGCTTTAAATAATAAAAAATAAATTACTGAAAGTTATACATTTGTAGATGTTTCATCCTGGCATGCGTAGAATATGTTTCATTTACACAAGCAAAATACTGGGTAACTTTTTAAGGGAGATGACATAAACAAGATAAAACTTGTTTTCCTGTCATCAAGAGTTTATACTCAGTTAATATCCCAGAGTATTTTATTAAAATTACGTGAAAAAAATCAAGATTTCTGAAGAGAAGGCTGATGTAAGAGATCCACAAGTGTCCACTCTTAACTAAAAATTATGATAGAGGATGGATACATATAATTATATATTATTATATATATCACATATATAATTAAATATCATTTATCTAAAATTAAAAGGCAGATTATCAAATATATAGATAAATAGTAAATATAAAGATGTGAGCAAAGGAATGTGTAAGGATACCAACAAGAGTGTGTCTGGGGTAAATATGGAAATCAGAGGATATTTATGTGTGACTGATTTTTATGTTTCCCCAACGTTGTCAGGTATTGAAATTCATGAATATGAATTAAAAAAACCCAACAATGTAATAGTTCAATATAATACTACATTATAGATATGTCTTATTGTATTAATGAAAAAAATGTGGCCAAAGGAAATAATTTACTCAAATTTATATTGTAAGTACTGAAAACAAGATCTTAGGATGACATATACCAATATATATATATATTGTTCTCCTGCCTTATATATTAGAAGGAAATAATATGGAATGTATATAAATATGCATGTCCCCGTGAAAGTTTACTGTGTGTCATCAATAAAGAATAAATAAAATGATAATGAAAATGAATAAAGATTCATTAACAGAAAGGACATCATTGTATAACACCATCTTCTACTGAAAAAATGAAAATAATTAGTAGTAATCATCACACCACCATTATTGGAAAACCTCACTTTAATGAAACAGGTAACATGTAATCATCTAATTTAAGTATAGATATAAGGGATTGCAAAGTCAAATAAAAATGAGAAAAAGCTATATGTTCTAATAATAGAGGCAAAATAAGAAGGAAAATCAGGCAAGACTTGAGAATGTCAAAAAAGTAAGTACTGTATATATTGCCATGTTCTAATTCCAACTTGCTGAGGAGTTTTGTTTTTATATAATTTTGGAATGCATACAATATGACAGTAATGAAAGTACAGAAATCTATAATACTGTTATAAAGCAAATCACAACAAAATTGAGTAGCTTGAGAGTACGATAATTTATTTTTGTTCATACGTCCAATGGTCCACTTAAGCTTGCCTAGATTTAGCTGTAAATACGTGTTAAGTTCATGATTGTGACACTAATCTCTCGTTATCTTTTTACCAGTGGATGTTCTTCTTATAATGGTGGTAGATGTATAAGAAGGACAAACTTCATGTGATGCCTCTTAAGGTGTAGCATCAGAACAGATCGGATATACTGTTACTGCCACCAGCATCCTATTGGCCGAATAAATTACATAACTAAGCCAAATATCAGTTGGACTGGGGGAATATAGTTCATCTCTAGTGGAATAAACTGGAGTATGGCATGACAAAGGGTGTAAATACAAAAAGCAGTGAGGAACTGGGAATGATATTGCAATCTGTCATGAAGATGATTTCTGATGAATAAGATTTAATTGTAATAATTGTGTTACATCATCCATATATGTTCCTGCCTTATTTATGAAGAACAATATAATTTTCAAATTGCAAAGAGTAGAAACATTATCTTTAGGACAAAATCAAAGTATAAAATAGAGGTGGGTGTGAAGAGAATAACTTACATTTATTTCAATATAAAATTTCAGACAAATTACACACCATGGTAATTAAGAACAAATAAAGATTGAGGTTTTAAGTTTAAGCTACACTAATATTACAAACCCTAAACCTCAATGCTTCTCCCAGAATCATCATCTTTTTCTTCTACTCATGTTTTATTGTTCAGCATTTATCACATGGTTTCAATTTAAATGCAATGGATAAAATAGAGAAGCAAATAGTAGAGACACAAATGCATATTTACTTAATTATCTAACCAGAGATGTTCTAGAAAATGGTCTTCCAAATATTGATGTTTAAATATTTATTGAATACATGAAAGAGAAAATAAATAAAATATCACAACCAAAATTGACTAAAGATTAATGAAAAATTACCTTTGGGGTTATGTTAGAAATAATGAGAAAAGCACATATTTTCTTAATTATGAGTAGAAGAAAAAAAGTCACAAACTCTTAGGAACAGTGTAACAATCACTTGAATTTATTACCAGAATCCTCTTTGGCTCAATATTTAAAATATAAGTTATGCATATTATAAAAGAAAGTTATCTTCAGTAACAAATTGAATACAATACAATAATAACTTCCAAGTTAACTGGATTTGAATAAATAAATAAGAAATCCACAAACAGCATGTTTAATAATTTGATAAATCAAGGGAGTATTAAAAAACATTAAGTTGGGGCTTTTTACGAAGTATCTTAATTTGTATTTGAGGACACTCTTAGAAACGCCTTTAGAAAGTATCCAGAAATATATTTAAACACGTGTGTGTGTGAATAAATTTGGTAGGTATTTTCTAGTAATATACTATAATGCTCTGCTTGTATAGCAAATTGAAACCAGTAATATATTAAAAAGATAATGCATCATGACCAATTAATAGTGGTTAATGCAAGATTACCTTAATAGTTGAGAGTAAATTAATTAAATTCCTGATATTAATAGAATAAGAGAGAAAATCCACATGATCATAGTAATTAATTCAAATATAATATTTGGCAAAATTCACTTAGTCATGGAAATGCTCAGCAAGCTAGAAATAGAGGGGGACTTTTAAATCCAATAAAATAGATCAATGAAAACACTCACAATTCATATCAAGTTTAGTTATGAACAAAGTGAAAAACAATATTTTCTCCCTAAGAAAGGATAAAGGGAAATTATGCCCACTCTCATCATTCCTATACAACATAATGCTAGAAGTCTTAGCTGGCAAATTAAACAAGGGGAAAAGAATAAAACAAATCACACAACTCACTTGGAAAGTAAAAAGCAAAACTGGCTCTATTCACTGATGTTATGATTGCAAACATGGAGAAAACACTATAGACTCTACAGAAAGTCTACTAGAAAGAAGAAGTAAACCTAATAAGATCATATGATAGAAGAGCACTATAAAAATTATATTGTTTCTATATAATAATATGAATATTTGGAACATGATATATAAAATAATATTAACATAGTATTAAAATATAATTAAATATAATTTAAACAAAGACATGCAAGACCTCTGAACTAAAAACTGCAAAACATTGCTGAGATGTTAATGAAGACCTAATATATGTACCATGTTTATGGACTGACAACCCAACACTGTTAAGATGTTTATTTTCTTCAAAAGGATCTACAGATTCAGAGAAATACCGAACAAAATCTAATAAAGTCATTTCTGAGGAAATTATAAAGTTGATTCTATAATTTGTATCAAAAGGGAAAGGCATAGAATAGCCAAAACAATTTGAAAAGGAGAACATTTTCAGAGAATTTACACCACCTTACCATGAGACTCATAAGCTATTGTAATCAAGCAATATAGTATTTCTGTATGGAAGGATAAATTTGTAGAACAAAAGACAGACTTATATCCCAAAATGTATGGATATATGTCCAGTTGACTTTCTACAGATGTCTCATGATATTTTGATAAAGAGAAAAATAGTGTTTCTAACAACTTATGCTAAGGAAAAAAGAGGATTTTCTAATAGGAAAAGAGGATTCTCAAACTTTACATCACACCATATAAAAATATTAACTTATAATGAATTCTATATCTAACTGTAGATCTAAAACTGTAAAATGTTGAATAAAAATAGGAAAATATTTTCACAACCTTGGTGTTGTCAAAGATATCCTGTACGTGAATCTACAAGAACTAAACATCAAAGAAAAAAAAAATAAGTTGGACTTCAAAATTCAAAACTTCCATTCACTTGAAATTTCATCATTAGGATATAAAAAGAAAGCAATCGACTCAAAAACTAGTCATTGTACCTATATCTGACATTGAACTTATATTCAGAATTGATAAAATGATAAGGAGTTCTTACTATCAATAGAAAATGTCAAACTATCCTTCACCACACACACAGACACAGACATACACACACACATACAAAATTGGTAAATGATTTGAACTGGCATTTCACAAAAGATGATAGTCATTTGAGACATGAAAAGATGGAGTTCTGAAGATTTCCCCTCTTTTTGAACCAGAATATGTATGACTATTATTCTGTATCTGCCCCACATTATATGTGGCATATATTGAGGGTATATGTTTGTTTCTTTAGTTTCACAGGTCCGAAGATGAAGAGCATTTGTGGCTCAGGAGCTGCACTTAATGGTTTATACCCAGGAGCCTCATTCATACCTGATATAGATGTAGATAATTTTGATATTATAGGCTTAAACTGATAAGACAATAAGATTTAGCTAAGATGATATGATGTTGGACTTGAGCTGGCACTCTAATAGGATGAAACTTGGGATAAAGTATTTTGCATTTGAGAGGGAAATAAGTCATTGGAGGCCAGAGGATGGATGATGGGAGGCAGAATTCTAAGGTGGACCTCAGAATTGCTATCCCTAATGTACTGTTATTATACGCCTTATATAACTCTCTTCCCTTGAATGTGGGCAGAACTATTGAGTATGATGGAACGTCATTCCTGAGATTGTTTCATTACATAATTTTCAGATTTAATTAATTAATCATTAGTAATTACGTTTACTAATTAACTAAGTTGTAATTAGTGATTAATTACTAACTAGTTAATTTGTGATTACTTTTGAACTAATAGCAATTAAAGGTACTAAGTAAGTTCATCAAAAGAGAGATTATCTTGTTGGATCTGATTTAAGATGATAAGCACTTCAATGGGATTGGCCCTTTCTGTGGTTAAAAAGATAAGATGTGAGAGACCTACTCTATTGACAGATTTGTAGATTGAAGCAGGCAATATGGTAAGGATTTGAAAACAACTTCTAGGAATTGTCAGCAAATTCTGTCCAACAGCCAGCAATAAAACAGGGATCTTAGTCTTACAACCACAAGGAATTGAAACTTTGTCAATAATATGCATGGATTTGGAGAAGAAACTCAAGTTCCAGATGGGAATGTAGCTGGTTGACATTTATTTTAGCCTTATGAGATGCTGAGCAGAGAATGCAGTTGAGTTCTACCTGGACTGCTAAACTGTAGAACTGTGAGATAATAAATTTGTGTTGTGTTAAGCCAGTAAATTTGTTACACAGCAATAAAAAGCTAATAGCTTTATATGATTAAGTCTCATATAAAGCATGATTATAGTGCTTGATGAGTCTTTACTTTTGTGTGCTCTGTATCATTTCCCTTCAGATGACTGAAGCATATTTGTACACTTGCCCAATAAGCAGATCACCTGTAGCCAGCGATATGTTAAAACTGTTGTGTGAAACCATCATATTTTTATGTGAAGAATTTGAAATTTGACTTTTAGGATCCTGGACTTATTAGTAGTGAATAAATAATCAAAAGACATATCAAGAAAATATACTTATAGGATCATTATTATTATTGAGAGTAGCCATACTATAAGGAAACTGGAAAATATATTTGACTATGTGCAATAAAACTAAAGTTCAAGAAGTCAGTCCACTGAGAGAAGAATGAAAGAAAAAGATATTCAGAGGAACAGAAACTATGACCACTTGGATCTAGAGAGAGGGACAGAGAGAATTTTCAAAGCCTTAATGGTCTCCCTGCTTCACTTCCTATAAAGTTTTGTTGTTATATAGGGGGTCTTTTAAATATTCTTTCTCAGTAATACAACTTAACTAGCTTTAGTAACATATCTCATTATACTAGGAATAGTGCAACTGATAATAGATTCTCAGAGAAAACATGGAAATGTATTATGTGCTTTGTATACAGGGTGGTCAATCCCCTCCACTCTGGAATATTAATGACAAAACTGACAGCATTATAGAGCAAGATCTGTGGAATTTCTTCAAAGCAATACAACGTTTGGAAGATTTTAATAAACTTATGGAAAGATAGAAGAGTTGTTTGCCTATTTCTAATAAACTTAAGTATATCAAGAAGGGAGTAAACTTGATCCCAAGTTATACTGCTGGAAATATAAAAGAAATGCAGCAACAAAAGTGACCCTGTTTCAAAAAGGCCATTTTGCCCAAAGCAGGCAGTCTGAGATTAGAGAAACTAAAAACCAAAATTGGCATAATTCAGTATAAAACCAGTTCCCACTACATTTTCTTCCTAATTGTCAAAATTACCCTCTGGTCATTAGACTGGGATCAGGACAATTCAGAGAGAATTCTCAGGGTAGCAACAGTCCTTAAACCTCTTAAAACCTCCACGTCATTGTTAGTCTCCATCACAGTCCTCCTATTTCTCTCTGCTTCCCATTCATTTATTTTTTTTTGAATTTTATTTTATTTTTATACAGCAGGTTCTTATTAGTTATCTATCTTATACATATTAGTGTATATATGTCAATCCCAATCTCCCAATTCATCCCACCACCACACCACCCACCACCCACCGCTTTCTCCTCTTGGTGTGCTCTCTATATCTGTGCCTCTATTTCTGAAAACCGGTTCATCTGTACCATTCTTCTAGATTCCACATATATGCATCAATACACAATATTTGTTTTTCTCTTTCTGGCTTTTCACTCTGTATGACAGTCTATAGGTCCATCCAAGTCTCTATAAATGACCCAATTTCGTTCCTTTTTATGGCTGAGTAATATTCCATTGTGTATATGTACTAAATCTTCTTTACCCATTCATCTGTCAGTGGGCATTTAGGTTGTTTACATGACCTGGCTATAGTCAATAGTGTGGCAATGAACATTGGGGGTCACGTGTCCTTTTGAATCATGGATTTCTCTGTGTATATGTCCAGTAGTGGGACTGCTGGGTCATATGGTAATTCTTTTTTTAGATTTTTAAGGAAGCTCCATACTGTTCTCCATAGTGGCTCTATCAATTTACATCCTCAACAACAGTGCAAGAGGGTTCCCTTTTCTCCACACCTTCTCCAGCATTTGTTGTTTGTAGAGTTTCTGCTGATACCCATTCTAACCAGTGTGAGGTGATAACTCATTGTAGTTTTGATTTGCATTTCTCTAATAATTAATGATGTTGAGCAGAGTTTCATGTGCCTCTTGGCCATCTGTATGTCTTCTTTAGAGAAATGTCTATTTAGGTCTTCTTCCCGTTTTTGGATTGGGTTGTTTCTTTTTTTTAATATTGAGCTGCATGAGCTGTTTATATATTTTGGAGATTAATCCTTTGTCCATTGATTCATTCGCAAACATTTTCTCCCATTCTAAGGGTTGTCTTTTTGTCTTATTTATAGTTTCCTTTGCTGTGCAAAAGCTTTTAAATTTCATTAGGTCCCATTTGTTTATTTGGTTTTTATTTTCATTACTCTAGGAGGTGGGTCAAAAAAGATCTTGTTGTGATTTATGTCAAAGAGTGCTCTTTGTATGTTTTCCTTTAAGAGTTTAATAGTGTCTGGTCTTACATTTATGTTTTTAATCCATGTGGAGTTTATTTTTGCATATGGTGTTAGGTAGGATTCTAATTTCATTCTTTTACATGTAGCTGTCCAGTTTTCCCAGCACCACTTATTGAAGAGGCTATCTTTTCTCTACTGTATATCCTTGTCTCCTTTGTCATAGATTAGTTGACCATAAGTGCATGGGTTTATCTCTGGGGTTTCTATCCTGTTCCATTGATCTATATTTCTGTTTTTGTGTGAGTACCATACTCTATTGATTACTGTAACTTTGTGGTATAGTCTGGAGTCAGGGAGTCTGATTCCTCTAGCTCCGTTTTTATTCCCTCAAGATTGCTTTGCCTATTTGGGGTCTTTTGTGTCTCCATATTTATATTAATTTTTTTGTTCTAGGTCTGTAAAAAAAATGCCACAGGTAATTTGATAGGGATTGCATTGAATCTGTAGATTGCTTTGGGTAGTATAGACATTTTCACAATATTGATTCTTCTAATGCAAGAACATGGTATATCTCTCCATCTGTTGTGTCATCTTTGATTTCTTTCCTCAGTGTCTTATAGTTTTCTGAGTACAGGTCTTTTACCTCCTTAGGTACATTTATTCCTAGGTATTCTATTCTTTTTCTTACAATGGTGAATAGTATTGTTTCCTTAATTTCTTTTTCTGATCTTTCATTGTTAATGTATAGGAAAGCAAGAGATTTCTGTGCATTAATTTTGTTATCCTGCAACTTTACCAAATTCGTTGATTAGCTCTAGTAGTTTTCTGGTGACATCTTTAGGATTTTCTACGTATAGCATCATGTCATCTTCAAACAGTTATGGTTTTACTTCGTTTCCAATTTGTATTACTTTTATTTCTTTTTCTGCTCTGATTGCTGTGGCTAGGTCTTCCAAAATTATGTTGAATATTAGTGGTGAGAGTAGACATCCTTTTCTTGTTCCTGATCTTATAGGAAATGCTTTCAGTTTTTCACCATTGAGAATGATGTTTGCTGTGGGTTTGTCCTATATGGCCTTTATTATTTTGAGGTAGGTTCCCTCTGTGCCCACTTTTTAGAGAATTTTTATCATAAATGGGTGCTGAATTTTGTCAAAAGCTTTTTCTGCTTCTACTGAAATGGTCATATCGTTTTTATTCTTCAGTTTGTTAGTATGGTGTATCACACTGATTGATTTGCATATATTGAAGAATCCTTGCATCCGTGGGATAAATGCCACTTGATCATGGTGTACGATCCTTTTAATGTGTTGCTGGATTCTGTCTGCTAGTATTTTGTTGAGGAGGACTTTTGCATCTATATTCATCAGTGATATTGATCTGTAACTTTCTTTTTTTGTAGTATCTTTGTCTGGTTTTGGTATCATGGTGGTGGTGGTCTCATAGAATGAGTTTGGGAGTGTTCCTTCCTTTGAAACTTTTTGGAAGAGTTTGAGAAAGATGGGTGTTATCTCCTTACTAAATGTTTCATAGAATTCACCTGTGAAGTCATCTGGTCCTGGACTTTTGTTTGTTGGAAGATTTTTAATCACAGTTTCAATTGCATTACTTGTGATTTGTCTGTTCATATTTTCTGTTTCTTCCTGGTTCAGTTTGGAAGGTTATACTTTTCTAAGAATTTGTCCATTTCTTCCAGGTTGTCCATTGTATTGGCATAGAGTTGTTTGTAGTAGTCTTTTATGATCCTGTGTATTTCTGTGGTGTCCGTTGTAACTTCTCCTTTTAAATTTCTAATTTTATTGATTTGAGTCTTCTCCCTCTTTTTCTCGATGAGTCTGGCTAAAGGTATATCAATTTTCTTTATCTTCTCAAAGAATCAGCTTTACTTTTTATTGATTTATGCTATTGTTTTCTTTGTTTCTATTTCATTTATTTCTGCTCTGAACTTTATGATTTCTTTCCCTCTACTAACTTTGGGTTTCGTTTGTTCTTCTTTCCCTAGTTCCTTTATGTGCACTGTTAGATTATTTGGGATTTTTCTTGTTTCTTAAGGTAGGATTGTATTGCTATAAACTTCCCTCTTAGAACTGTTTTTGCTGTATTCCATAGGTTTTGGATCATTGTGTTTTCATTGTCATTTTTCTCTAGGTATTTTTTGATACCTTCTTTGATTTCTTCAGTGATCTCTTGGTTATGTAGTAATGTTTTGTTTAGCCTCCATGTGTTTGTGTTTTTTACGTATCCTGGAGAATGATCCATGTTCACTTGAGAAGAAAGTGTAATCTGCTATTTTCAGATGGAATGGCTTGTAAATATCAAGTAAATCTAACTAGTCTATTGTGTCATTTAAAGCCTGTGTTTCCTTATAATTTTCTTTCTGGATGATCTGTCCATTGGTGTAAGTGAGGTGTTAAAATCTCCCACTATTATTGTGTTACTGTTGATTTCCTCTTTTATAGATTGTAGCATTTGCCTTATGTATTGAGGTACTCCTATGTTGGGTGCATATATATTTATAACTGTTATATCTTCTTCTTGGATTGTTCCCTTGATCATTGTGTAGTGTCCTTCCTTCTCTCTGGTAGCATTCTTTATTTTAAAGTCTATTTTATGTGATGTGAGTATTGCTGCTCCAGTTTTCTTTTGATATCCATTTGCATGGAATATCTTTTTCCATCCCCTCAATTTCAAGCTGTATGTGTCCTTAGGTCTGAAGTGTCTCTCTTGTAGACAGCATATATAGGGGTCTTGTTTTTGTATCCATTCAGCAAGTCTTTGTCTTTTGGTTGGAGCATTTAATACTTTCACATTTAAGGTAATTATCGATATGTATGTTCCTATTACCATTTTCTTAATTGTTTTGTGTTTGTTTCTGTAGGTCGTTTTCTCCTCTTGTGTTTCCCACTTTGAGAAGTTCCTTTAGCATTTATTGTAGAGCTGGTTTGGTGGTGCTGAATTCTCTTAGCTTTTGCTTGTCTGTAAAGCTTTTGATTTCTCCATCGAAACTGAATAAGATTGTTGCCTGCTAAAGTAATCTTGGTTGTAGTTTCTTCTTTTGTCTTTTTAAGTATATCATGCCACCCCCTTCTGGTTTGTAGAGTTTCTGCTGAGAAATCAGCTGTTAACCTTATGGGAGTTCCCTTGTATGTTATTTGTCATTTTTTCCTTGTTGCTTTTTATAATTTTTCTTTGTCTTTATTTTTTGTCATTTTAATTACTATGTGTCTTGACGTGTTTATCCTTGGACTTACCCTGCCTGGGACTCTCTGTGCTTCCTGGACTTGGGTGGCTATTTCCTTTCCCATGTTAGGGAATTTTTTGACTATAATCTCTTGAAATATTTTCTCGGGTCTTTTTTCTCTCTCTTCTCCTCTAGGTCTCCTATAATGTGAATGTTTGTGTGTTTAATGTTGTCCCAGATGTCTCTTTGTCTGTTTTCATTTCTTTTTATTCTTTTTTTCTTTATTCTGTTCTGCAGCCATGAATTACACCCTTCTGTCTTCCAGATCACTTATCCGTTCTTCTGCCTCAGTTATTCTGCTATTGTTTCCTTCTAGTGTATTTTTCTTTTAAGATTTTTTTTGTTCATCTCTCTTTGTTTGTTCTTTAATTCTTTGAGGTGTTAGTTCTTCAATTCTTCTAGGTCTTTGTTAAACATTTCTTGCATCTTCTCAATCTTTCCCTTATTATTATTATTTTTTATGAGATCCTGGATCATCTTCATTATCATTTTTCTGAATTCTCTTTCTGGGAAGTTGCCTATCTCCACTTCACTTTGCTGTTCTTCTGGGGTTTTATCTTGTTCCTTTATTTAGTACATAGTCCTCTGCCTTTTCATTTTGTCTATCTTTCTGTGAATGTGGTTTTTGTTCCACAGGCTGCAGGATTTTAGTTCTTCTTGCTTCTTCTTTCTGCCATCTGGTAGTTGAGGCTCTCTAAGAAGCTTGTGCAAGCTTCCTGACTGGAGAGAATGGTGGTGGGTAGAGTTCAGTAAAACTTTAATCTCCTTGTCTGCTGATGGGTGGGGCTGAGTTCCCTCCCTGTTGATTCTTTGGCCTTATGTATCCCAGCACTTGAGGCTACATGATCCTTTCTAGGGCTAATGGTGGACTCCAGGAGAGCTCATACCAAGGAGTACTTCCCAGAATTTCTACTGCTAGTATCCTTGTCCCTGTGGTAGCCACAGCCCCACACCCCCCAATTCTGCAGGAGACCCTCCAACACTAGTAGGTAGGTCTGGTTCAGTCTCCTATGGGGTCACTGCTCCTCCCCCTGGGTCCTGATGCACACAGTAGTTTGTGTGTGCCCTTCAAGAGTGGAATCTCTTGTTCTCCCAGTCCTGTTGAAGTCCTGCAAACAAATCCCACTAGGCTTCAAAGTCTGATTCTCTGGGATTCCTCTTCCCATTGCTGGACCTCCAGGTTGGGAAGCCTGATGTAGGGCTCAGAACCTTCACTCTAGTGGGCACACTTCTGTAGTATAATTGCCCTCAAGTTTGTGAGTCACCCACGCAGCAGTTATGGGATTTGATTTTATTGTGATTGCACCACTCCTACCATATCATTGTGACTTCTCCTTTGTCTTTGGATGTGAGGTGTCTTTTTTGGTGAGTTCCAGTGTCTTCATGTCAATGATTGTTCAGCAGTTAGTTATGATTCCAGTGCTGTCACAAAAGGAGTCTGTTTGTTTCCCATTTATTTTTGATAAAATTAAATAAATGTGCTATCCACCAAATTGGAAATTGAAGGTAAAATTATGATGTATAAATTACCTTTGGTGGAGAAAACTTCAACATAATATTTCCCCCAAATGGTCCTGATACTTCAATGACTCAGCAAAAACAATTAGGATGAAAATCCTGTGCTTGGTAAATTCTGGGTTGCTGCTTCACAAAGGAAGGATACTTTTAGGCATAGCTTTATAAGTTTGCATGTTCTGAGGACTCAGAAAATAAGTGGCTTGCTAAAATTTACATATTCTGGATATAATGCTGGGGCTGAATTGATACACTTCCATTGGAATTTCGGAATTATTTTTTATAATATATCATTAATCATAATAATTTGATAATATTTGCCAGGGATATTTAGAAAAAGTTATACAAATCAAGGTTTGTATATTATACACACAGGAAGTGTAATATAGAAAATAAATATATTCTCTCTCTGCACACAGAGCTCTCTTGCTTCAGCAACCATAATGTATAAAATGTTGCTTTACTAAGGGTCCACATTCAAAATAAAGCTAAAAAACTGACCAGGAGAAAGATTAGACTCTGACTAAATACACAAATAAAATAAGAAATGACATGATTATGTACCCTGAAATATTGGATAATCTCTAACGTTCTCTCAACAGTAAATTTTATGAGAACTTGTCAAGTAGTGATCACTTACTTCAAATCACTGCAATACTCATTGCACCTTATGATATTTTCTCCTTTCATTCACTACCATAAGTGATTCTGTATTTCCAGTTGGGACTAAGATAACATAGAAAATGTGGCCTCTGGGTCTCTTAGTTTACAGCACCTTCAGAAGAGACTATGTCCAGCAACATCTACATGCTTCCTTTCTTTCCTGGGATGTATCTGGACCACACTTTGTAGACTCCCTCACTGTGAACCTCGGCCACCTCACTGGGGTCTATCCAATAGAATATCAGCCCAAGTGATAGGTGTGCCTTCCAGGTCTGCCCCATGTAAATCTTTTCCACTGTATTTTCTTTCTCTTTCCCTATCTGCAGGAAAAAAAGAGAAATCTCAGTTCCTGAAGAACATTGTGTCCTTAAGACTGAGGGAGGATTGCTTTCAGAATTACTAGTTAGAAAGCTGCCTGTTGAACTCTTTTTGAATTATGACAGCCAGGAATAAATTTCTATTGTGCTTAGCCATTTTTCTTTTATTGTTATATATTACAAGTACTCACTTCTAATGCAAAACTGTATTGCTAAGTAAGAGTATTAGCCTAAAATATACATTAAATATATGTTCTTAGATTAGTGATAACGTGACAGGCAGGAAGGCAACAAAGATCACAGGTAGGGAGACTGACAAATTGTGATTTGCTTTCAGGAAAAAATGTGCTAAATTGTTATCTGCAATTACCATGCGCAACTGTGTCTGATGTGCTAGGTGAACTGGCAAAAGAGAGTCAAGCTGATAGTATGTGTTGGGTCCTAATATTTGCTTATAGTAGGATTTTAAATGAAGAAGATGACAAAGGAAAAATTAAGTGGTTTTCAAGTAGAAATTCTAGTAATAGAGAAAATCCAGAAATATGATAACTTAGAGTGTTAAATCAACTTCTAGAATATAAACAAAATGATTGAAAAACACTTTAGGGACAAAAATCTTAGTAAGAACTCATCCTTGAAACAAAATTCATATTAATGGTGTCTGCCCTGCCTAATCCCAATGACATGGAGACAACCGTTATTAATTTAGGAGAGAGGCATGGGAGTGAGAAAACATTAAATATATCAGAATGTACAACTATATTTAAGAATATATTTTACTGAGATTACTGGAACGTGAAACTGACTGAAAGCAAATACAAAAAGAGTCCATGAAAGTACCATCTTTAACAACACAAAAGCCTTTAACTTTGCAAGAATTAAAAAGTGTTGTCTTCATTTTTATACCAACAGGAAGCACATGCTATATCTATAATACACAGAAACAGATTGTATGAAGAAAAATGGAAATTTTGTGACTGGTGATGAGAGGAAATATTTGGTGTATCAACTGCAGTAATAGAAAAATACAATTTTATGCATAAAACTTGCAACAAACAGATAAATCATATACAAGAGAACATGATTTCATACGATGCATGCACACTCAGGAACTTGCACACATGCACATGAACATACAAATATGCATTATGTATATTATATACATAATATACACATATGCACATAAATGTATGTCTACATATACTGTAATAAGTGTATATAAGTACACATATGTGTATATATTTGTAAACTATACACCTGTCTATATACAATATATAAATATGTAAATAACCTTATAAAATAGTATGCCTGTTACTGTGGTCTAAAATTTGTGTCCCCCCAAAGCTCACATGTTGTAACACTAACACTAGATGTGATGATATTAAAAGGCTGGGTCATTGGGAAGTGGTTAGATCATGAGAGTGAAGCCCTCATAAAGAAGACTAATGCTCTTGGAAAAGAGATCCCACAGAGCACTTTAGTCCCTTCCACCATGTAAGGATACATCAAAAAGGTGGCAGCTACAAACCAGGAAAAGACCCTCACCCAACCACGCTGACACCCAGATCTTGAACTTCCCAGCCTCCAGCACTGTGAGAAATGTTTCGATTGTTTATAAGCTACCAGTCTGTGATATTTTGTTAAAGCAGCCCAAACAGACTAAGAAATCTATATTAAAGAAGTACAAGCTATTCTAATATATATACACACACACACACACACACACTTCTGCATTCTCTGTAAAATTAGTGGTCACAAATATTAACCTCATACAACCATAGCCTCTCTTCTAAATATTGATTATATACATTGGTAACTGGCAGATTTAAGAACAGCTGTGAAGAAGGGGAAGGTAGGTTTTAGGTTCTGAAACCTTAAAATAAGTATACTCTCTTTTTGACTTGGAAGTATGATTGCAGATATTGATGTTCCTAGTAATAGTTTCAGAGGAGGAGTACATCTTGGTATATTGGCTATAGGGATGGCATAATTTCGTAAATTCTTTTTCAATAAAATATCTACCCATTACATGTAAATTTCAAAATTAATCAGAGGAGTGAGCTGACAGAGCTCATTCACTGTGCTTGGCCAGACTGATGTGAGATCAAAGTCTGCGGGCCCTGAATACTGTACTGGAAGTTGAAGAATTCAATTTCCACTTCAGTTCACATTCTGGGAAATAAAATCTCAGAGCACCAAAAAATCAGCTTTCTCATTACCTGAAAGTATTTAAATATTGGGTTTCATTAAATCAATCTTCACTAAAATATAAGTCAAATTAAAAAAAAAGCAACATGCTCTTATGGAACAATTCTGCATCACAAGAGGATATTCATAGGAGTCACAGATTTAAAACATTTGCTTTGCTAAACAGAAAGAAATTTCAGGAAATAGTTAACATTATTACTCTCAATAATGTTAGACTATGTGGACTTTCTCAACTAGGATCAGGGTGCTGCAACGTATAAAACAGGCTTCAATCAACCAAATTGAAAATAAAGTTATGTGGATTTAGAAAAAATTACCTGTAGAAATCCAAAATGATGTAATACATTTAATATCTGAAACAATTAATGCCAAAATTTACATTGTGAACATTGTAATCACTGCTTAGGAGGGCAAACTTCTCCCAGAAGTAAAGGGCATGTAAATAAAATAGTTTAAAAACAAAACAAAATGTATAAATGGATGAAATTTTGAAGATATAATATATAGATAACATTTCCTTTTAAAAATAAATTGATAACAAATATTATATGAACAACCAAGAAAATAATATAGAACAGTAATACTGAGTATTATGTGGCATCTGCCATTCAGAGTGTATCTGAATTTTTAAATTATATATCGTTTCACTGAGATCTGAATATCAGATCTAGATGTAGTATATTCTGATTTACAATTTATGTATGTAATGCAGATTACATTACATTATATACATTATATATATACGTAAACACATATATACATGAATACATTAATTCACTTAAACAAACTACTAAGAGATGAAAATGTTCTTATGATATATTCTCCTCCTCTCCCTGAAGACTTCTTTGGCTGAAGCACCCTCCTCCTTTGGAATTTCAAAGAAAAGGAAAACACTGTTTTGTATTCAGATACTCTGAGTACATATTTATCTTGCTTAATAGATTATAGGGCCATAGATTATGAATACATGAATTCTACTCAGAACTTGAGTGAGTCTTGCTTGTAATAGATTGCAATGAATGAATAACACAAAACAAAATCTTTAAACTATTTTTAAATTATATTTTGGTAGAATCTGATATAACTGCTGTGAGCTTTCAATTCTATGTGAACTAATCACGCTGTGGTTTGAGCTAATATAATTAAATTGGTTTTCAACCCATTAATCAATCTACATAAAGTCACAAATAGAAGTCTGTGTTATAACTAATAACCTTAAACTTTCTCCCTTAATTGTAGTAAGAAAGAAATGTTTTTTAAAAATTGCATTTCGGACTTCCCTGACAGTCCAGTGGTTAAGACTGTGTTTCCAACACAGGGGGTGTGGGTTCCATCCCTGTTCATGGAGTAAGATCCCACATGCTGTGCAGCACGGGCAAAATATTTTTAAGAAACCACCAAGGAAGTCTAAATAAAAGATGGACTTTATTAATGAAAAATAAAATAAGATAGATAAAAATTGTTTCACTTACTTTATATAAAATAAGAGATTTGGACTTTGTACATTTATTTGCTCATGAATTTCTTTGGCTTTGTTTATTTATTGGGACATGTGTGGAAGTAAGTCTCTTGGAAAATTATTTCTCTTGGAATAATGTAGTTATTGCCAGGTTTTGAGCAGTCTCTTTAAAAGTGCTGTCAGAACAAATACATCAGGTCACACAGCAGGTAGTTTATCTCTGTGAAAGTGTGAGCATTAAAATAGAGAAGACTGCAGACTAATAATTAGATACTGATTGGTTTATCTAACACATTCTGCACATTTGTAAACAAATGCAACATCTTTTCTGATTCTTTTCTTCTAAACCTTGAAATTGCTCAATCCGTTCATTTCAAAGATTACAAAATATGAAGTACAGTTTTTACAACTTATTCACTGATCTCACTTGAACCCAATAAATAAACTTCACAAAATGATTCCATTCTCAGAAAATCAAAGATCACAAAGATCAACAGAAGCCCAATTATTCCACCAATTATTACTACCACTTTATACCATCAGAAATATATATTTTAAACATTAAAAGACTGACACACATGGGCTTTTCTTTTAGAAGCATGGGACATAGCAGTATCCCGCAGAGTTAACCAGAGAAGCGTGAAGTCACAAAGCAAATTACTAAGGGTCACCTCATTAATCAGGGCACCAAGGTGAGACGATACATGAAAAAGTCAAGTTTGGAGAACAAATAAGTACATAACTAAACAGATATATGAAAAGCAAGTAATGGATTATAACAGAACAAAATGTTTAATACATAGATTTGCAAGATTATGATAGTCTTTATTATTACAGCATTTAAATTCTTACTTTGTTCAACAATCATCACAGTCTTAAAGGATCAGGACTTCAAAATTAGAGTAATACAAAATATCTGACTTTTTAAATAATAATTAATGGTTTTTCAGAGGGTAACGAAATCAGGACAGATAAAAAAATCAAGAAATAAAAAGAAATAATTTATGTAGATTTACACTATGGGATTTTCTACAGTAATACAATAAAAAAAAAACCCACAAATGTAATTTTTCTTTATTGATAAATCTTCACATATTATCAAAAATAACTCAATAAATTTAATTTAATTTAGATATGGGTATAACAGAAACAATACAGTGGATCTAATAAATTTTAAAAATGAAATAATTCTATAGTATACCTTGATATTGTTCTAACTTTAATACCAAGGATGGCACACTTTCCGTGAATACTGTATTTGAGCAAAGTGCATAATGTCATATCTCATTTCGTCCTTAGAGTACTTCATTCCTAATTAAAAGATGCTACTTGCCTTGTCAAAGTCACCTAAGTGGTGGAACAAATTTCAAAATTTAACCCAGGTAAGTATGCTTTAGAACCAGATTTTCTACTATTATGTTTAAGGATCTCTATTGCTAAGGAGCAAATCAGAATCTAATAAATAAAAATGCTTAGAATTTAGCTCATATATACATTATGGAAGTTCTCTGCTTGTCCTTACACATTTTCCACCATGATGCCAAAGAGGAAACCCAAATGAAAACATGTTATATTTTACATATGTATATAGATTATTTTTTCACACACACAAAAATACTTAATTTATGACAAAAAATATTTGGTCTCCTGTGGAGATGAGGTATGTGTGTGTGTGTTTATATGTGTGCATATGTTGAGTTCTACATCAAGTCAAGTTAGGGACTCGGAGAGTTTGTTTAGCATTTATGAAAGATATTGTCAAATGTAAATATCTTTTCCAATTGTCTTATTTCATATATAAATATATATGTTTTACACATTGCTTTTATATCATCCTTCCAATTGGAATGTATACCTTTTATTTTAGGGAAAAAAATAGAAATAGACTGCAGAAAGATGTGACTAATGTGTTACAAACTTAGAAAATTACTTTTGTTCGCTGACTTCATCCAATGTATTACAATGCTTTATTATCTACTGGTATTTTGAGAGCTTGTATAACCAAATGGAAGTAGGATGTAAATATGGAAAAGTTTACCAAGGCAGTCATATATTTTCATGTGAGAAAAGCAAACTGGGAAAACACAATTTTTAAACTTCTTTCTGTAAAAAGCTTATTTGTGGCTATATAAAAACATACAATGGAAAAATGTACATCTTCACTCATCTTTTTTTTAATCCCTCTCTTTGCCGTGGCTGAAAGGATGAACAAATATCTGTCTCTATATATTGCACAATGACTACTCACCATTTGATTTTTATAGAGATGACAAATGATTCTTTCACTCCACATGACTGCACAAAACAAACTAGATTAACATATATATATACATATATTTAAAATGTATACATATATATATTTTTTTCCTATTAAGAAAAAGTGTGAGTCCTATTTTACCTAAGTCAGCTAAAAATTTGTATGAGGCTCAGTTAATAAGAAGTGGAAAAATAGACAAATATTGTGAATGATGTATATTTGATAAAACATTCTACACATTGATTTATGTAGCCTACAATGGTACATAAATGGATGAAGACTACGATGGACAAAATGATTATCTGTAGTGGAAGATTTTAAAATTATATGACCAAAGAAATATTTTGACATCTAAAATCTAGAAACACTAATAGCAGATAATTCTATAGTGAATCAACTTATTAAAATACTCACTCATTTAACCAACATATTCATTGAGTGCCTACTATGGTTCAGGCACTCTCCTAGGTGTTTGAGGTACATCAGTAAAGAAAACAGATGAAAAATATATAATTGTGTGGAGTGTATACTTTAGTAGAGATATTACTTAGTATGGAATCCTGAATAGGCTTTTTAAATTCATAAGTATAAAATAGATCTTATAAAGGATAATGAAATTGTTAACTCAATTTTTGCAAAAGTGTCTTTTGAACTTTAAAATGTCTGATGTCATGAGTATTGTAAGTATGGAAATAATTGTTTTATTTAATTAATTTCTGTACATATTTATTAAATTTATTGGCCAAATAATGTTGAAAAGAGTGATTTTTATTTGTTATCTATTACATAGAGTTGTTTTTATCAGTAACACATAAAAGTAAGAAAGCAACAAATGAGAATATAATGTTCATTGTGTCATAATAAGAATGACAAACTGTCCCTTTAATAAGATTCTTATTTATATTGCTATTGTAAGGAGTGGAGACTTATGACTATATAAAATGACATACTTTTAATGCCTGATTGAATTCTTCTTAACGTAAAGTACAGTCCTCCTATTTTTTGACAATTGAGCCCCTGATCATATACCTAGCATCACTTCCCCTCATTTTACTTTTGCTCTGTTCTCCCTTGCCTTCTTTTAGTTCTTTGAACAGAACATCTTTGCCTTTGTACCTGAAGTGTAATGCCTGGAACATTTCACTCCTGCCTCTTGCCTACTCAATTTCTGCTCTTCCTCTAGGAGTACAGGTCAGGTACTCTCAAACTTTACTGTACATTAAAATCTCCTACAACACAGCAATACAGGTTACTGGATCTCACTACCCAGACTTTCTGATTTAGTAGGTCTGGGGTGGGGCTCGAGAATTTCCATTTTGTACAAGTTCCTTCATATTTCCCAAGAGAAAAACTCCTTTAGTCTTCAACTGAAAAATGTCTTCCTCACAAAGGTTTTCCTTGGCCCCTTATAGCAGATTAAAGCATTCCGTTATAGATTTCCAATGTTTCCATGTCTCCTTTTCAATAATATTAATCATTTTTTTGTTATTCAGAATATATCAGCCTGGTTTGAAATCTCTGAGAAAGCAGTAATTCTGGCACTTTCGTCTCTGCATTCCTATCAATTACAGTTAATGTAGTAATATACTGGGAGCTCAATAATTAAATGGATATAATCCATGTTGGGCAATTCTTGGTATAAAATTCAAAGTAGAGCTTAATCTGTAGTATTTTGAAATTATTAATTCTTTTATAAAATCAAAATGTATAATTTAAAAATTGTGGACTGTAATATAAACAGTACATCATTTAATACTTTTGTTGATCATGCTCCCTGTTTAAATAACATCTTGCCTAAGACCTTTCTCCTGAGATAAAACACAAACATGTATAGATATACATATATTTGTCATTAAAGCTTAAATTAAAATAATGTAAATTGAAATACTGTTTTAAGAGTATCTTTGCATTATTCAAAAATATTAGGCTCTATAATTAGTTAAAAGTTAATCTTTTATATGCATGTAATTTTGCTAATTTCCCTTTATTTTGTTTTTCTTTTTATTATAGTATTTATTTTAAATTTCAGAAAAATTATATATTGCAGTATAATAGAAAGGAAGCCAGGAGTATACACAATTAATTAAAATGTGGGACATATATTAAAAGAATTGAGAATTACTACATGTGATTATTTTCTTCAATTTAACCTTCACAAAACTATGAAATTAATCTCCAAAAGATCTCCAAATGAGTTGTTTGTTCAATAAAAACTCTTTGACCAAAATAAACCAAACATTTAAATAGGAATTTATAGAGCAAAATAATTTATCTCCAACATATTTTAAAACATTTTATCTTGTATACACCCATTTATGCATTCTAGAGACCAATAAATTTCTGTAATGCTTGCCATTTCTTAGAAATGTCACTTTTTATTTGCATTTTATGTCTTTAGTCGAGGTCCAACTCTACCTAGATTATTCTCCACATGCTATCACATCTGGTAATAAACTCTCAATAGGCCCGAAACAAATGGCACTTTATTCCTTGATCATATCTTCCTTGATTCTAGCAATATTCCTAGTGCTTTAGAAAACTTATAATATTTTAATAACATACGTATGCCTAGTGACCTCTTTGGCTTGTAAGTTCTATGAAAGTGATTTTTAAAAATTATTCTCACATTTCAGTTATTTTTGAGAGCATATGATCTAAATCTGTTTTATATAGACAGACAGATGTTTGATAAAAATCCGTGGAAATGTGTGCTAGAATCCAGAAATCCCCAAAGAATCTACTCAGCTAACATATAGCAATATTTTCCTATAGGAATATTTTGTTCAAGTTTATGCATTATAGGTACAGAAAAAAAAGTAATAAAGCTGGACTTTTGAATGAAAAGATTAGCAGAAAAACAAATTTTAGTTAAATCATATCCTAAGGAAATGGAATAATAATTCCAAAATATTTTTATAAAGGAGGTTTATTAAAAATTAACATAATGTACATATATGTATTGTTTCCCTATTCTGATTTTTAAACTTTAAGTCCACAAATAACATAAGCTTTTTTTTTTCTTTTAGGATATTATAACACTGAGAAAAAATGAAATTATCCTTTTGTAACAAACACAAAATATTATGCCAAATCTCATATCTAAAGTTTTTATCTTTATAAATAAGTGTGTTTTGTTGCAATATCATTTGTGGAATAAGTAACTTTATAAAATTAGTTTACACGCCAAATCTGAAAGACACCATAAGTAAGAATATAAAACATTTTGATAATATTCTGTGTAAGAACTATAGATATGAAAATATTCTATGTTATTAATAATCATATTCATTATTTGGCATTATGCTATTTGGACAACTGACATGAAGATTGGGGGGGAAATGAATTTGTTCTATTTCTAATTCTAATCTTTACATGATACTTGTTTTAAATAGACAAATTTTTATGTGTTTGCAATAATATTTATACCACTTGCAATCATTCAGTTGAAGTACTATTATTTTATTACTTTTAAGAAGAATATATTTAGCAAATATTCCCAGAGCATCAATTTTAACATGCTTATAGATGAACATAAAAAATGGAAAGGATTGTTTTCCATGACTATTTGGTGGTCCAAATATTTTTCTTTTGAGTACATTTTATATTTCTTCTTCTTAAGAAGAATGACATTTTATTAAATATTGACAATAAAAATATTTTACTTTTAAATAAAATCTTTCTTTTTCAATCATATGCTTTCTTTCAAACAATTAATTTGCACCACTGAAAGGACATCTTCACACGTGTTTCTGGGAAAGGTTGCATTTATCTCTCGGGTTAGATTACTCTGTATGAAAAAGTTAAGGATTTTGAGATTTATTTTACTTTTCAATTACCCTTTACTAGAAAAGAACTTTTTGATTCAAAGATGAAATTTTTCTGGAAATCCCATGGGAGTATTAAGTTACCTTGGACTAAACTGAATCATCAGTGATCATCTTAGCTGTCAATGACCTATAGATGATATTTGTATCTAATTAAAAGATGTCTTCTTTTGAAAGAAACAGTGCATTGTGTATAATTAGAAAATTGGAGTCATCGGCTTATTAATCTAATGAAGCTAGCCTATGTCATTTATATTACTCTGTGGAGAACTTGTTTTATTTGCAATTAACAATGCTGTATATGAAATGTTAATTTTTGATAAAGAACATAAAAATTAATCATATCAAACTTTTTCAGAGGAAACTTCAATTTCAGTTTTTTGCTATATACCCCTATCACTTATTTCTGTTACTAGAGTATGAAACACTTGTATATTGTTTTTCACTAACCAGTCCCTTAGACTTGCACACCAGCCATCCATTCACCCTATTCTATCCCTGGCACAGAGATAAATATGCATCCTCTCCTCAGCAGTGATGTTGGTTCAAGCTGTAGGCATACGACATGATCCAAGTATGTCTGTGTCCTTTCCTAGGAATTTTCAAATTGTTTTAAGGATGAAGTCATTCCTTTTCCTCTTACATCACAGAACTCTAATAAGAATATAAACCTAGAGAAATAGCCAGCCATGAATCCACCTGACTTGAGATCATAAAACCATCAGAGAAAAACAGAGATAAGAGAATAAAATGTCCCTGATTTCATTAAAAACTTTGGGTTAGTCACCTCTGAAATCATGTTTTGTTTTGCTTTTTTGTTTAATTAAGAAATATAATTGCCTTCTGTTGTTTTGGCTTCTTAGAAGTGAATTTCCATTAGTTGCAATTGAAAGAGGACTGACTATACAAGATATATTTGATTTTTATACAAATTCAAAAGAAGGATGCAGAATAAAGTAAGTAAAGATAAAAACAAGTAGAGAATAGTATTGTATTGTAAATTAATCTTAAATAACCTTATTGTATAGAAAGTTTATTATTATTTTTACTTCCATTATGTGGAAGATTCTTTGGTATCTATGAAAATTTGTGGCACATGAAGTTATGTATTAGAGAGGACTGAAACTCAATTTCATTTGCCTCAAGCCTATATGTATTGTATATAATTAGGTTAGCGTCTATATATATATATATATATATATATATATATATACATGCCAAAGAAAATACATAGATTTTTTAAACCACAGGCATTCACTTAATATTATATTAATTTGGGTTACCTTTCACACAAAATGGTTATTTAGCTTTTTCAATCTTAACCTACTTATTGTGAATGGTAGACTCATAGCTGGAACATGTTTATTTGAGAGTGCTTATAAAACCTGACAAGAAGAAAAATTGAATATGTTATCAATCTGCACAGCAAAAGCATCAACAGCAATTTGGACTCATTTAATGTAGGGACAAACCACTTTATATGAATCAAAGATCACACACCATTAAAAAAATAATATCATTGAAATATGACTAGAATAAATGGAAAGTAGCATTGTATCATATTTTGAAAAGTATTTTTAACTAAGATAATTTTAATTAGAAATAATTAAAACAAAGTTGAGCCTTAAATGTGCAATTTCAGATATTAGCAGAATGAATATACATGGAAAACATCATTCCTAGAATAAACAAATGTGTGTACAGTTAATGAGATGGCATTTCTGAGATGAATATGTTCTGATGTAATCATTATAGAAATAACCAAAAATGATTGTAAAATATCATAATTACCCCTACAAATAAACAAAATCATAGAAAACTTCAGGCTTCAAGTTTGTTCAGGCTCAAAATTCACAAAGTGCGTGACCTCTTCAATTTTCTTAACTACTCTAAACCTCAGTTTTCTGTTGGAATGATAATAGCATCTCCTTTACAGGGAGATACAAGAATGTCATTTGGCAATGTGTGAAAACAGGCACAATTTATATTGCATGACAAATTATTTATTAAATCTCAGCTCCTATTACCAGTTTTTATACAGATACTTGTATTCAATGAAATTGTTTAAAATTTGAAAATTCACTGAAGGTTTATTTTTAAATCAATAATATAATTTTATTAATACCAAATATATATAAATATATGAATAATCGTAACATTGATGGGTTTCAAATAAATTATGTTCTTCATTAGAATTCAGAGGACAGCAAGGCTTGAATTTCTTTTGGGCTTTTAATATACCAAAGTATTCTATAAACCTTGATAATAACTATAAAAGAAAAGATTACGCTGGAAAAAGTAAACAGGTAAGGAAGAACTTATCCAAGGTTATTGCAATTAGAGGGAGACCAGAGTGTGTTCTGAACTCAACTCCACAGAAAAAAGGGCAGGAGAGTTTTTAAGAGCTGGGGTGGAGGGAATTGTAAGGCTATCTATGTTTGCTAATTGGCCTTATCCAGATATCTCATGACAGGAGGAAGTTTTACTAATTGAAGCAAAGCTGTCATAAGAGTTTGGCTCCTTACCTTCCCAGAGAAAGTGGCACATGGGAACACGATTTTGATCGATATTTACATTTCAAAGTGATGGCTCCTGGGTCCTTGAAAAAGACATCCCTGGATTGTAAAACCAGCAAGAAACTTTTTGAAATAATTTACATACTTCAAGGCACAAAGAAAGACAAGTTTTCTCAAGTAAATAGCTTAAGAAATGGAACAGAAGGGACCTCTGTGGTTAGGTCACTTGGAATCTGTAAGAGCTGCTATGAGAAAAGGTCAGGAACCTAACTGCAGCAAGAAGCCTGCCTGAGGTTTAGTCAAGCTGACAGAAATGTTAAGGTCTTCTTGGACTTTATCTCTTGCAGTTAGTTTAAAATCCATGACATTGTTGATTTTAATATTCTGGCAAATTCTTTTGTGGGTAAATAGAAAAGACAGCAATTTTAATAAATCCTAAGCCAAAGTGACATTAAATATTTGTAAGATTTTGAATGCTAAAGAGACAAGATGAAATGTCATCATTATCATATGCATAAAGTCTTCTATTTTATGCTTATTGTTTGGTGTCCATGGGTATATCATCTGCCTTGAAGCCTGGAGATTTTTTAACTTGTTTTGCTGTTAATAATTTACTTAACAGGAAGAAATATTTCATGTATTTTATTGCAATTGTATGATAAGATATTTAAAAGAGAATGTGAGTGGCTGGGTAGTTCAAGTATTAGGGAAAAGTGCAAAACAGCAAGGGCGACATAGCCAATGTTACTTCCTTGGGCCTCTGGCCTCCAATTAAGAATCTATCATAAATTCCTTCACTTTATACATTTTCATAAAGTATCTGAGAGAGATGAGTCAGATGATACAAATAAGTTACCACTAGACAAAGCTATAAATATTTGATTTGTGTGTTTTTGCCTTTCATTGTATTTTGTCCCCATTCCTCCTTACTATCATTCTTCTTTTTAATTCTGTGTGTGTGTGCATATGAATCAATTATGCAGCACACCTGCCAATCTTTTCATGGCAATGATTCTTAAGAGAACTCCCCAAATATGTGTAAGAATCACTTGAGAAGTCTTCTCCCTAGTTATAGTTCTCTGTCCTTTCATTTTTCTAATATTCATTTCAGAGTGCTTAATTCCCATTTGAAAATCACTTGCATAATAGGAACTGTGAAATATTTCTCAAGTTTGTCAGAGTGGTGAAAAGACTTTTGGGGACCACTATGGTAATTTATTAATTAGTAATCAAAACACTACTTACAATAGCTCTCTCTTTTATCATTTCAGTATAACAATAGAATGTTTTCTTCAAGGATATAGAGAACATAATACTATATTATTCTGGCTTTTTTAATAAGTAAGATATTTTTTTAAAATTTAGAAGTATGCACTTGCTTTAGAAGGTAGCTTAGAGTTATAAATGCAAGCGTAAAGGTGGAAAGTAAGCTTGAAATTAAGCATGGAAAGTGAATTAATATAAGCAAAATCTTTCTAAAACTCACGTAAGTCAACCATAAAGAACCCTATTAATTAGGTTCTACAGTTAGTTTATCTTCTGTCATTGAAGTTTCTTAAAATGGTTAGAGGTAAAATTAGTAACCAAGTGATATGAAAAATCTGTGTCGTACATGTGAACACTCTACATTATACACTACATTGTGAGATGCTCAAACCATTACAGGTCTTGCTGCAGTTGAATTTAACCAATAGAAAGCAGTTTTCTGTGTTCCTTCTCATGCCTACTCACTAACATAAGCTCATTGAGTAACTTACATGTCAACCTATCCACCCTATTTAAATATCTCTCTTCTCTACACTCTATTTAAATCTTCCTCTCTCTCTCTTCCTCTCTCTCTAATGCATATAATCATAGTCACCTAAATTAAACACACCTATGATAAATGTCACTGCTTTCTATCTAAATTTATTTGTATCATCATACACATGAGAAATCTATATATTAATTTACTGAAGTAAATTTGAAAATTTAATTGATATTTAGGTAAATTTATGAATAATGAAAAGTTACTCCTATTTGCCATAAAATATGTAAAACTTACAAGTGATATTATCATGTTATTGATGCACTAGAGGCTTTACTAAATGTCAAATCGTTTATCATGTATAAAATAATTACCTTGATGAAAAACAAGCAGAAACAAAATATTTCCTGATGTTGCTCAAGATTTATATTTAACAAGAAAAACTCCTAATATTAGTAATTTTCAGCACAGTTTCCTCAAATTGAAAGAGGAATTGATAAAAATAATAATGGGTGACACACAGATGTGGTGATATATTCCTCTAGAAAATCTCACTGACTTTCAAATAATTAAAAAGCAAATTTTCCTTGTCATTCATTTTTTGTTCGACCCATATAAGAATAATGAGATGATGATGAGTAAGTCTAAATTAATTTCTATGAATGTGACTATATACTTTATTAATTCACTTATTAGAGAATCAGATATCTATTGAGGCCCTCCTTATCTTAAGCAATATGACAGGTGCTGATGTAGAGTAATGAAAGACAAATAGTATGACATTAAATAATTTTTAAATTTATGATATTCAGTTGTCTTTAGGTATATCTAAATAAAGTCTTAATCAATTCACATTTTTTTGAGAAATACAAAAGGAGAAAAAAAAGTAGAACTACTTCTAAATTTTTAAGTTGATTAAATACCTCAGGTAAAATTAGTCCTGTGGTTTTTGAAAGCCTAAATATAGTCTTTGATTCTGACATTTATATTGCAATCAATACAACATATGCTCTCCTATGGCAATATCTACATTAAAATATTTGTAGATGTATGAACAACATCTCATAGATAAAATGTGTAATCTCTATTATAAAGCTGAGTCACAAATGTGTTAAAGAGTTTGATAGAAACCTTCAAGACGGTGGAGGAGTAAGATGTGGAGATCACCTTCCTCCCCACAAATACATAAGAAACACATCTACATGTGGGAAAACTCCTACTGAACGCAGGCAGAAGACCTCAGACTTCCCAAAAGGCAAGAAACTCCCCATGTACCTGGGTAGGGCAAAAGAAAACAGAAAAAGAATAGGTATGGGACCTGAATGACTGGGAGGGAGCTGTGAAGGAGGAAACGTTTCCACACACTAGGAAGTCATTTCACTGGTGGAGATGGGGGTGGGGATCGGGGAGGGGGAAGCTTCAGAGCCATGGAGGAGAGCTCAGCAACAGGGGTGCAGAGGGCAAAGCGGAGAGATTCTTGCACAGAGGATCGGTGCCGACAACCAGCACACACCAGCCCAAGAAGCTTATCTGCTCATTTGCCGGCCAGGACAGGTGGGGGCTTGGAGCTGAGGCTCAGGTCTCAGAGGTCAGACCTCAGTGAGAGGACTGGTGTTGGCTGCATGAACACAGCCTGAAGGAGGTTACTGCACCACAGCTAGCCTGGAGGGAGTCTGGGAAAAAGTCTGGACCTGTCTAAGAGGCAAGAGAAAATTGTTTTGGGGCGCAAGAGGAGAGGGGATTCAGAGCACCACCTAAACAAGCTCCAGAGGTGGGCGCGAGCCACGGCTATCAGCACAGACACCAGAGATGGGCAGGAAATCCTAAGACTGCTGCTTCAGCCACCAAGAAGCCTGTGTGCAAGCACAGGTCACTATCCACACCTCCCGTCCCGGGAGCCTGTTCAGCCCGCCTCTGCCAGGGCCCGGTGATACAGGAACAATTTCCCCTGGAGAACAAACGGCACACCTTAGCCAGTTGCAAGGTCACACTGGCCTCTGCCACCACAGGCTCGCCCGTGTTCCATCCCCTCCCTTCCTCCCGTCTGAGTGAGCCAGAGCTCCCTAATCAGCTGCTGCTTTTACCCCGTCCTGGCTGAGCGAGGGACAGACACCCTCATGAGACCTACACACAAAGGTGGGGCCAAAACCAAAGCTGAAACCCAGGAGCTGTGAGAACAAAGAAGAGAGAGAGAAATCTCTCCGAGCAGCTTCAGGAGCAACAGGTTAAATCTCCACAATCAAATTGATGTAACCTTCATCTGTGGAATGCCAGAACAGATTATGAATCAACCCAAAATTGAGGCAGTGGAATTTGAGAGCAACAATATTATATTTTCTTCCTTCTTCTCTTTTTGTGAGTGTGTATGTGTATGCTCCTTTGTGTGATTTTGTCTGTATAGCTTTGTGTTTACCATTTGTTCTGTGTTCTATATGTCCATTTTTTGTTGTTATTGTTGTCGTTTTCTGTTTTGTTATTTATTTATTTATTTGTATAGTTTTTAGTTCTGGTTATAATTGGTGGATTTGTTTTTTTGGTTTGGTTGCTCTCTTCTTTTGTTTTTTATTTTTAATAATTTTATTTATTATTTATTTTTTAAAATTTATTTTATTTTATTTTTCCTTTCTTTCTTTTTTCTCCATTTTCTAATGAGCTGTCTGGCTGACAGGGACTTGATGCTCCAGCCCGGTGTCAGGCCTGTGCCTCTGAGGTGGGAGAGCTGAGTTCAAGACACTGGTCCAGGGCTTCCCTGGTGGCGCAGTGGCTGAGAGTCTGCCTGCCGATGCAGGGGACACGGGTTCGTGCCCCGGTCTGGGAAGATCCCACATGCCGTGGAGCGGCTGGGCCCGTGAGCCATGCCCTCTGGGCCTGCGCGTCCGGAGCCTGTGCTCCGCAGCGGGAGAGGCCAGAACAGTGAGAGGCCCGCGTACCGCAAAAAAAAAAAAAAAAAAAAAAAAAAAAAGACACTGGTCCACAAGACACCTCCTGCTTCACGTAATATCAACCAGCAAAATCTCTCCCAGAAATCTCCATTTCAATGTTAAGACCCAACTCCAATCAACGGCCAGCAAGCTACAATGCTGGGCACCCTAAGCCAAAAACCTAGCAAGACAGAACACAACAGAACCATTAGTAGAAAGGCTGCCTAAATTCATAATAAGGTCACAGACACCCCAAAACACACCAGCGGATGCTGTCCTGCCCACCAGAAAGACAAGATCCAACCTCATCCAACTGAACACTGGAACTAGTCTCCTCCACCAGGAAGCCTACAGAACACACTGAACCAACCTTAGCCACTAGGGGCAGACACCAAAAACAATGGGAACTATGGACGTGCAGCCTGTGGAAAGGAGACCCCCAAACACAGCAAATTAAACAAAATAGGAAGACAGAGAAACCCACAGCAGTTGAAGGAGCAAGGTAAAAAAAAAAAAAAAACACCAGACCAAACAAATGACGGGGAAATAGGCAGTTTACCTGAAAAATAATTCAGAGTAATGATAATAAAGATGATGTAAAATCTTGGAAATAGAAAGCAGAAAATACAAAAAAAAAATGTTTAAAAAAGACCTAGAAGAACTAAAGAACAAACCAACAATGATGACCAACAAAATAAATGAAATTAAAAATTCTCTAGGACGAATCAATAGCAGAATAACTGAGGCAGAAAAACAGAAAAGTGACCTGGAAGATAAAATAGTGGAAATAACTACTGCAGCTCAGAATAAAGAAAAAACAATGAAAAGAATTGAAGACTGTCTTAGACTTCTGGGAAACATTAAACACACCAACGTGCGAATTATAGGGGTCCCAGAAGAAGAAGAGAAAAAGAAAGGGACTGAGAAAATATTTGAAGAGATTATAGTTGAAAACTTCCCAGAAATGGGAAAGGAAATAGTTAATCAAGTCCAGAGAGCACAGAGAGTCCCACACAGGATAAATCCAAGGAGAAACATGATAAGACACATATTAATCAAACAATCAAAAAATAAATACAAAGAACAAATATTAAAATCAGCAAGGGAAAAACAACAAATAACACATAAGGGAATCCCCATAAGGTTAACCGCTGGTCTCTCAGCAGAAACTCTGCAAGCCAGAAGGGACTGGCAGGACAAATTTAAAGTGATGAAAGGGAAAAACCTCCAACCAAGATTACTCTACCCAGCAAGGATCTCATTCAGATTCGACAGAGAAATTAAAAGCTTCACAGACAAGCAAAACCTAAGAAAATTAATTACCACCAAACCAGCTTTACAACAAATGCTAAAGCAACTTCTCTAGGCAGGAAACACAAGAGAAGGAAAAGACCTACAATAACAAACCCAAAACAATTAAGAAAATGGGAATAGGAACATACATATCCATAACTACCTTAAAAGTAAATGGATTAAATGCTCCAACCAAAAGACAGACTGGCTGAATGGATGCACAAAGATGACCCATATATATGCTGTCTACAAGAGACCCACTTCAGACCTAGGGACACATACAGACTAAAAGTGAGGGGATGGAGAATGATATTCCATGCAAATGGAAATCAAAAGAAAGCTGGAGTAGCAATTCTCATATCAGAAAAAAATAGACTTTAAAATAAAGACTATTACAAGAGGTAAAGAAAGACACTACATAATGATCAAAGGATCAATGCAAGAAGAATATATAACAATTGTAAATATCTATGCACCCAACATAGGAGCACCTCAGTACACTAGGCAAATGCAAACAGCCATAAAAGGGGAAATTGACAGTAACACAATAAGAGTAGGGGACACTGACATCCCACTTACACCAATGGACAGATCTTCCAAAATGAAAATAAATAAGGAAATGTAAGCTTTAAATGATACATTAAACAAGATGGACTTAATTGATATTTATAGGACATTCCATTCAAAAGAAACAGAATAACATGCTTCTCAAGTGCTCATGGAGCATTCTCCAGGATAGATCATATCTTGAGTCACAAATCAAGCCTTGGTAAATTTAAGAAAATTGAAATCCTATCATGTATCTTTTGGACCACAACGCTATGATACTAGGTATCAATTATAGGAAAAAAATCTGTAAAAAATACCAACACATGGGGACTAAACAATACACCACTTAATAACAGAGGGATTACTGAAGAAATCAAAGAGGAAATAAAAAAACTACCTAGAAACAAATGACAATGAAAACACAATGACCCAAAACCTGTCGGATGCTGCAAAAGTAGTTCTTAGAGGGAAGTTTATAGCAATACAATCCTACCTCAAGAAACAAGAAACATCTCAAATAAACAACCTAAACTTACACCTAAAGCAATTAGAGAAAGAACAAAAATAATCCCCCAAAATTAGCAGAAGGAAAGAAATCATAAAGTTCAGATCAGAAATAAATGAAAAAAGAATACAAAATACCCCTAACAGCCAAAGCAATCTAGTGAAAGAAAAACGGAGCTGGAGGAATCTGGCTCCCTGTCTTCAGACTATACTACAAAGCTACAGTAATGTAGACGGTATGGTACTGGCACAAAAACAGAAATATTTATCAATGGAAGAGGATAGAAAGCCCAGAGACAAACCCACACACATGTGGTCAACTTATTTTTGATAAAGGAGGCAAGAATATACAATGGAGAAAAGAGAGCCTCTTCAATTTGTGGTTCTGGGAAAACTGTACAGTTACATGTAAAATAATTAAATTAGAACACTCCCTAACACATAAACAATAATAATCTCAAAAAGGATTAAAGGCCTAAATATAAAGTCAGATACTATGAAACTCTTAGAGGAAAACATGGACAGAACACTCTATGACATAAATCACAGCCAGATCCTTTTTGACCCACATCCTGGAGAAATGGATATAAAAACAAAAATAAACAAATGGGGCCTAATGAAACTTAAAAGCTTTTGCACAGCAAAGGAAACCATAAACAAGGTGAAAAGACAACCCACAGAATGGGAGAAAATATTTGCAAATGAAGCAACTGACAAAGGATTAATCTCCAAACTTTACAAGCAGCTCATGTAGCTCAATGTTAAAAAAACAAACAACCCAATCCAAAAATGGGCAGAAGGCCTAAATAGACATTTCTCCAAAGAAAATATAAAGATTGCCAGCAAACATGTGAAAGAATGCTCAACATGTCTAATCATTAGAGAAATGAAAATCAAAACTACAATGAGGTATCACTTCACACTAGTCAGAATGGCCATCATCAAAAAATCTACAAACAATAAATGCTGGAGAGGGTGTGGAGAAAAGGGAACCCTCTTGCACTGTTGGTGGGAATGTAAATTGATACAGCCATTATGGAGAACAGTATGGAAGTTCCTTAAAAAACTGAAAATAGAACTACCATACTACCCAGCAATCCCACTACTGGGCATATACCCTGAGGAAAACATAATTCAAAAAAAGTCATGTACCACAATGTTCATTGCAGCACTCTTTACAATAACCAAGACATGGAACCAACCTAAGTGTCCATTGACAGATGAATGGATAAAGAAGATGTAGCACATATATACAATAGAATATTACTCAGCCATAAAAAGAAACAAAATTCAGATATTTGTAGTGATTTGGATGGACCTAGGGTCTGTCATACAGAGTGAAGTAAGTCAGAAAGAGAAAAACAAAAACCATATGCTACCACATACATATGGAATCTAAAAAAAAAAATTATGAAGAACATAGGGGCAAGGCAGGAATAAAGACACAGATGTAGAGAATGGACTTGAGGACACGGGGAGGGGAAGGGTAAGCTGGGACAAAGTGAGAGAGTGCCATGGACTTATATATACTACCAAATGCAGAATGGTAGCTAGTGGGAAGCAGCTGCATAGCATATGGAGATCAGCTCAGTGCTTTGTGACCACCTAGAGAGGTGGGTTAGGGAGGGTGGGAGGGAGATGCAAGAGGGAAGAGATATGGTGATATATGTATATGTATAGCTGATTCTCTTTGTTATAAAGCAGAAACCAACATAGCTTTGTAAATCAATCATACTCAAATAAAGATGTGTAAAAAATTTTTTTGATAACTTGGGATGAATAACTAGATAAGCTTTCTGCTCTACCAAGTGAATATATTTATGTCCCTTTATATTCAAGGAAGTAAATGCATAAATAATATATTGAAACCTTACAAGCAGAATCTTGCCCTGAGGCTCTAATAAAATATATAAGACTTCTCTTTGGAAAAGAGAAAATTCTTCCATCTCAGAATACAACAGCAAGGACACCCCTTTCCAGTGATACTTCTACAAATGTAGATAAAAGTGGTCTTCCTTAATTAACAGTTACAAAAAAATAAACATTCATATAAATTAAGCTACACAATGTTTTTTTTCTTTTTTCTCTCTACTCAGAGGAAGAATGCAGTTAAAACAGACAAATATATTTTCTGTATGAGTGAAGCTTTACATCTCCCTTCCTAGTTGCATCACCAACAATTATTTTTTTGCCACAAATAGGTGAAGCATGTACTTGCCAATCTCTTTAGTGATATCTCCTGGAGACAGCAAGCACAATCATCCTCACTAATTGCCATTGAACTGTGACTTGGTCATGCTGCTCCACTGCACATTTCTGTAATTTTACTCTTTGTTTGCAAAGGGCTAAGAAAGTTTTGTGAATTTTTGTTTGTTTGTCTTGCACTGTGCTACCATGAATGGAATAAAAAATACATAGATTTTCTCCCCTCTTAACATTGAAAAATGGCAGTTTAATGAATACATTTGATCTATACAGGTGACAGTGTCACAAGTATGAATTCTGTATCCATTCACTTATAATAATTTTGTGAATTTGTAAGTCCCTTCAAAATTAGAGGAAATAAAAGGAAAGGAAAGGGAAGGGAAGGGAAGGGAAGGGAAAGAAAGGGAAGGAAAGGATAGAAAAGAAAAGAAAAGAGAAGATGGTGGTGTGGGAAGACACTGAGTTAGTGTCTCCCAACAACTAGGGCACCTGCCAGCCGCTGCTGGGAGACCTGGACACCCAAAGATTAGGGAGGAATCCCCAAGTGAACCGATAGAACATGTGGGGACTGAGGGGGGATGAGAAATGGAGGCCAGAGAGGATAAGCACCCCTGTGGCTAGGGAGATCAGGAGAGGCAGGCAGGAGGGGCTCTCCAGGAGGATCAGGAGAGGAGGAGAGCATGTTTGCCCCACCCACTCAGTCATGGGTAACCTGCTGAGCTCCCAGGTGATGTCCTCCAACATCTGAGACCAGGGGTTGGGTGCACACCAGGGCCCTTTCTGTTCCATTGAGCCAGAGTCCCACCACCCACAGCCTCCAGGGCCTTTTCCAGCCTTGTGGGTCGTAAGCATAAGCCCTGCACACAACCCAAACCTCGCCCATCCTTAGGCACAGCCCAGCAGAGCCAAGGCCTTTTCTCTCTTTTATTTTTTTTCCCTCCTCCTCTTTTTTTTACTATTTTGATACTGTTCTACATTCCAGTTGTTGATTCTTCTATATTTACTTTTATATTCTTTCCAATTTTCCTAGTCTAATTTTATTTTTTGCTTTGTTGTTGTTCTCTATCTTTAAAAATTTTTTTGGCCACCATGTGTGGTTTACGGGATCTTAGTTCATGAGCCAGGGGTCAGGCTGAAGCTCCTGTGGTGAGAGCTCCAAGTCCAAAACACTGGAATAACAGGGAACCTCAGACCCCACTGAATATTCATCAAAGTGAAATCTCATGGAGGTCCTCATCAGCAAAAAGTCCCATCTCTACCCAACAGCCTACAAACTCCAGTGTTGGAAGCCTCAGGCCAAACAACGAATAAGACAGGGACACAATCCAACACATAAACAAAAAAAAAAATGAGATGGCAAAAATAAAAAGTGTTACAAATGAAGGAGCAAGGTAAAAACTTACAAGACCGAAAAAATGAAGAGGAAATAGGCAATATACTTGAAAAATAATTCAGAGTATTGATAGTAAAGATGATCCAGCATCTCATAAATAGAATGGAGGCATGGTTTAAAAATATACAAGAAATCTTTAAAAAGATCTAGAAGAACTAAAGAACAACAAAAGAGAGATGAACAACTCAATAACTGAAATGAAAAATACACTAGAAGGAAAAAATACAGAATGACTGAGGCAGAAGAAAGAATAAGTGAGCTGGAAGACAAAATGGTGGAAATAACTGCTACAGAGAAGAGTAAAGAAAAAGAATGAAAAGAAATGAAGACAATCTCAGACACCTCTGGGAAAACACTAAATCCACCAACATTCGAATTATAGGGGTCCCAGAAAAAGAGAAAGAGAAAGGGTCTGAGAAAATACTTGAAGAGATTATAGTCAAAAACTTCCCTAACATGGGAAAGGAAATAGTCACTCAAGTCCAGGACACACAGAGAGTCCCATACAATATAAACCCAAGGAAAAACACACCAAGACACATATTAATCAAACTAACAAAAATTAAATTCAAAGAAATAATATTAAAAGCAGCAAGGGAAAAACAAAAATGACATACAAAGGAATCCCCATAAGGATATCAGATGATTTTTCAGCAGAAATTCTGCAGGCCAGAAAGGAGTGGCAGGATATAATTAAAGTGATGAAAGAGAAAAACCTGCAATGAAGATTACTCTACCTAGCAAGGATCTCATTCAGATTTGATGTAGAAATCAAAAGATTTTCAAACAAACAAAAGCTAAGTGAATTCAGCACCACCAAACCAGCTTTACAACAAATGCTAAAGAAAATATAAACAGAAACAATTATGAAAATGGTAATAGGAACATACTTATCAATAATAACCTTGAATGTAAATGGATTAAATGCCCCAACCAAAAGACACAGACTGGCTGAATATTTACAAAAACAAGATTCATATATATCCTGCCTACAAGAGACACACTCCTAAGGACACATACAGACTGAAAGTAAAGGGATGGAAAAAGATATTCCATGCAAATGGAAATCAAAAGAAAGCTGGAATAGTAGTACTCATATCAGATAAGATAGACTTCAAAATAAAGACTGTTGCAAGATATAAGGAGGGACACTACATAATGATCAAAGGATCAATCCAAAAAGAAGATAAAACAATTATAAATGTTTATGCACCCAACATAGTTATACCTCACTACATAAGGCAAATGCTAACAGCCATGAAAGGAGAAATTGACAGGAGCACAATAATAGTAGGGGACCTTAACACCACACTTACAGCAATGGACAGATCATCCAAACAGAAAATAAATAAGGAAACACAAGCTTTAAATCACACAATAGACCAGATAGATTTAACTGATACTTATAGAACATTCTACCCCAAAGTGGCAGAATATACTTTCTTCTCAAGTGCACACAGAAAGTTCTCCAAGATAGATCACATCTTGGGTCACAACTCAAGGCTTAGAAAATTTAAGAAAAATGAAATCATATCAAACACCTTTACTGACCACAATGCTATGAGATTGGAGATCAATTACAGGGAAAAAATGTAAAAAAACACAAATATATGGAGGCTAAACAATGCACTACTAAATAACCAAGAGATCACTGAAGAAATCAAAGAAGAAATTTTTAAAAAATACATAGAAACAAATGACAACAAAAACATGAAGATCCAAAATCTATAGGATGCAGCAAAAGCAGTTCTAAGAGGGGAGTTTATAGCAATTCAATCTCACCTCAAGAAACAAGAAAAATCTCAAATAAACAATCTAAACCTACAGTTAAAACAACTAGAGAAAGAAGAACAAGGAAAAGTGAAATTTAGCAGAAGGAAAGAAATCATAAAGAGCAGATCAGAAATAAATGAAAAAGAAATGAAGAAAACAATAGCAGAGATCAATAAAACTAAAACCTGGTTCTTTGAGAAGAAAATCAAAATTAATAAACCCTTAGCCAGACTCATCAGGAAAAAAAGGGAGAGGACACAACTCAATAAAATTAGAAATGAAAAAGGAGAAATCACAAATGACAGCGTAGAAATACAAAGGATTATAAGGGACTACTACAAGCAACTATATGCCAATAAAATGGGCAACCACGAAGAAATTGACAAATTCTTGGAAAGGTACAATTTTCAAGACTGAAGCAGGAAGAATTAGAAAATATAAACAGACCTACCACAAGTAATGAAATTAAACTGTAATCAAAAATCTTCCAACAAACAATAGACCAGGACCAGATGGCTTCACAGGCAAATTCTATCAAACATTTAGAGAAGACCTAACATCCATTCTTCTCAAACTTTTCCAAAAAATTGTAGAAGGAGAAATACTCCCAAATTCATTCTACAAAGCCATCATCACCCTGATACCAAAACCAGAAAAAAGATATCACACAAAAAAAAGAAAATTAGAGACCAATATCACTGATGAGCATAGATGAAAAAATCCTGAACAAATACTAGCAAACAGATTCCATCAACACATTAAAGGATCATACACCATGATCAAGTGTGATTTATCACAGGGATGCAAGGATTCTTCAATATATGCAAATCAATCAATTTGATACACCACATTAACAAATTAAGGAATAAAAATCATATGCTCACCTCAGTAGATGCAGAAAAAGCTTTTGACAAAAGTCAACATGGTTTTATGATAAAAACTCTCCAGCAAATGGGCATAGAGGGAATCGACCTCCACCTACTAAAGGCCATATATGACAAACCCACAGAAAACATAATACTCACAGGTGAAAAACTGAAAGCATTTCCTCTAAGATCAGGGACAAGCAAGGATGTCCGTTCTCACTGATCTCATTCAGCATAGTTTTGGAAGGCGTAGCCATGGTAAGCAGAGAAGAAAAAGATATAAAAGGAATACAATTTGGACAAGAAAAAGTAAAACATTCACTGTTTTCAAACGACATGATACTATACATAGAAAATCCTAAAGATGTAACTAGAAAACTACTAGAAGTAATCAATGAATTTGGAAAGGTTGCAGGGTACAAAATTAATGCACAGAAATCTCTGGCATTCTTATACACCAATAATTAAAAATCAGAAAGAGAAATTAAGGAAATACTCCCATTTACCATTGCAGCAAAAAGAATAAAATACCTAGGAATAAACCTGCCTAAGGAGGTGAAAGACTTGTACTCAGAAAACTATAAAACACTGATGAAGGAAATCAAAGATGACATATACAGATGAATAAATAGACTATGTTCTTGGATTGGAAGAATCAATTTTGTGAAAATGACTATAAAACCCAAAGCAATCTACAGATTCAATGAAATCCCTATCAAACTACCAATGGCATTCTTTACGGAATTAGAACCAAAAGTTTTACAATTCGTGTGGAGAAACAAAAGACCCCAATTAGTCAACGCAGTCTTGAGAAAGAAAAACAGAGCTGGTGGAATTAGGCTTCCTGACTTCAAACTATACCACAAGCCTTCAGTAATCAAGACAGTATGGTACTGGCACAAAAACAGAAATATAGATCAATGGAACAGGATAGAATGCCCAGAGATAAACCCACACACATATAGTCACCTAAGTTATGACAAAGGATGCAAGAACGTACAATGGAAAAAAGACAGCTTCTTCAATAATGGTGCTGGGAAATCTGAACAGCTACATGTAAAAGAATGAAATTAGAACACTCCCTAACACCATACACAAAAATAAAGTCCACATGAATTAAATACCTAAATGTAAGGCCAGACACTATAAAAATCTTAGAGGAAAACATAGAAAAACACTCTTTGCCATAATCCACAGCAAGATCTTTTTAGACCCACCTCCTAGAGTAACAGAAATAAAAACAAAAAAGAAACAAATGGGACTTAATTAAACTAAAAAGCGTTTGTACAGCAAGGGTAACCATAAACAACAAAAAAAACAACCCTGAGAATGGGAGAAAATATTTGTAAATGAAACAACAGACAAAGGATTAATCTCCAAAATTTAAAAAGAACTCATGGAGCTCAGTATCCAAAAAAACAAACAATCCAGTTATAAAATGGGCAGAAGCACTAAATAGACATTTCACCAAGGAAGACATACAAATGGACAAGAGGCACATGAAAAGAGGCTCAACATCACTAACTATTAGAGAAATGTAAATCAAAACTACAATGTGGTATCACCTCACATTGGTCAGAATAGCCATTATCAAAAATCTAGAAACAATCAGTGCTGGAAAGCGTGTGGTGAAAAGGGAACCCTCCTGCACTGTTGGTGGAAATGTTAATTGATACGACAGTTATGGAAAACAGTATGGAAGTTCCTTATAAAGCTAAAAATAGAACTAGCATATGACCTAGCAATCCCACTACTGGGCATATACCCTGAGATAACCATAATTCAAAAAGAAACTTGTACCACGATGTTCATTGCAGCACTATTTACAATAGCCAAGACATGGAACCAACCTAAATGTCCATCGACAGATGAATGGATAAAGAAGATATGGCACATATATACAATGGAATATTACTCAGCCATAAAAAGAAACGAAATTGAGTTATTTGTAATGAGGTGGATGGACCTAGAGTCTGTCATACAGAGTGAAGTTAAGTCAGAAAGAGAAAAACAAATACTGTATGCTAATGAATATATATGAAATCTAAATAAATAAATAAATAAATAAGCTACTGATGAACCTAGTTGCAGAGCAGGAATAAAGATATAGACATAGAGAATGGACTGGAGGACGTGTAGTGGGAGGGGCGAGCTGGGACGAAGCGAGAGTAACATCGACATGTATACACTACCGAATGTAAAATAATTAGCTAATGGGAAGCAGCAGCATAGCACAGGGAGATCAGCTTAGTGCTTTGAGATGACCTATAGGGATGGGATAGGGAGTTTGTGAGGGAGGCTCAAGAGGGAGGGAATATGGGGACATATGGCTGATCCACTGTGGTGCACAACAGAAACTAACACAGTACTGTGAAGCAATTATACTCCAATAAAGATCTATTTAAAAATATTAGCAAAGTTTATTGTATGTTAGTTATACCTGAATAAAGCTAGAGAAAACCATGCATGACAAAAATTAAAACAGAGCTTGGATACAACTGAAATAACTTCAAGAGGACTGATTTAAAAAGAAAAGGCCAGTAAGAATAAAAAATATTAGAAAAGAAAAAATAAAGAAAAGAAAAAAGAAACTAAGTAGGACTCATGGAGACTGTAGAACTCACAGTAAAGCTGTGGATTATTTAGATTATTGTGCTTCTAAAACCTATTTATTACATTTACCTTCATTTTGAGTGTTGACAAGGATGAATTAATTTTGATTTATAAACAAAAAAGCAAAACATGATGGAATCTGAACATGTCTAAAAGGTGACATTTACTCATAATTTACTTACCAAAACAAGCTTAAATTTCAAATTATTTTCATATCTATTTGCCATAACAATTCACATATATTTGTATTTTAATCAAATGGGAACATTTTCTATTATTAGAATCCCTTTCTCATTAAAGTTTTGAGGTGTTATTAATATTATTATTATTCCTAATTAATCATTAGATTATGAGATTACCTCTAGAGTTGATAGTCAGCATCTTTTTCACTGTAAAGAGGGGTATTCTATATGTCTCCTCAATCTGTTTTAATTTAATGGATTGATTTACATACTGGCTATAATTCAATGAGTCTATCTCCTTCCATCATCCTTTTTAGTCCTAGAATTAGTGTACTGATTGGCACATAGAAAGAGATCAATGCATGTATACTAAATTGAATGTAAAGCCCTGACTTTGGAATGTAGAACTGACTTTCAAGAAGCTGTGAACTTTAGTGAAAAATCATTTCATTCAAAATGCATTCATTATTCATAGTATTTTGATACTATTGCAATAAAAAATTTTAAATGCATTATATCCAATATATGTTTTTTGTGCAATATGTTAGTTTTATTAATTCCACTTACTCTTCTCTTCAGTTGGTTTATCAGAGATACAACTTAAATCCTGGAGAGAGAGGCTCAGCCTCCCACAATCATACAGTTAGGCCCAATAATGCCTTCTACATGTTCAGTGAGTTGTAAGGTCATTCATAAATTAGACACTTTCTATCATTGCCTGAATAAGTTGATGTATTTTCTGTAAAGGTTACACTTAGAATGTTATGATAACAGCTTAAATACATACTCTAGATTGAGATTTAATCTTCACTCTGTCTACCATTTCCCTGACAATATGAATGTACGGAGTATGTATGCACATATTTATACATATTCTAACTCACAACTATAAACCATCATATTTGGATAACCCATAAAGAAGTCAATTTTTTAATATAAATAAAAAAGCCTCTATTTTCTAACCACACTAACTTTTCAGCTTCCTAAAGTTCCCACTGTTTTTACTGGGGTCCTATATTTCTACCTCCCTCTCATGGTGACTTCTACAGCCACCTCTTTTCCTCTCTGTCTCTGGTATAATTTACAATCATTTATTTTCAATCTGAGGTTAACCCTGCTGCAAACTGGGCACTTCTAACAATGTCAGTTTGTTTATGTTGCAGTTCTACTTAAATCCCTCCATGGTTTACTTTTCCATATAGAAAGCTCTGAACATAATACAAAATGCTCACATTGTTCTAGCTGTGGCCTCTCTAGTTTTTTCCCACATTTTCCTATTCCTGAGTCACAAAATTCCCTGCCACATATCACATGCCTTTATAATCTGTCATTCATAAACTTCCCTCCTTCTAAAGCCCACATCTTCCTTATGATCTCTTCTGAATCATCCTTTGAATCATCTAAAAACCATCCTTCCATGAAGAACACATGTGTTACAGACTGAATGGATGGTGCCTACTTTCACACAATTCATTTACAGACCTGTGTTATAGCATTTTCCATAGCAAAATGAACAACTGTGTGTTAATGTCTGTCTTCTTCAGTGGATCATGTAGTGTGAACAATGAGAGGCTTGAAATTGAGCCATATTCATCCTATTATCTCTAGATTCCACCACGCACACTGGTGCATGGTAAGTTAGATGTTATAATGGTTGATTTAGTTAAACATACAAACTACATAACTATTAAAATTTAATTTAGATCTATCATGAGCTAGGATAATAACTAAATAATAATACAAAGACTATGAGCATGATATTAATCTAGATTTTTAAGATAGTATTTTTCACCTTTTTTTGTAAGAAAATTGCATTCTTCATAATTATCCATCTATTTCTCATGCTATTCTTTCTTATTGTATCACATGTTTTTTTCTCTCTTCTCCCTTTGCATCCTTCCACTCCTGTTTCCTCTTCTTCTAATAATAACAATAAAAGTATTCCCATAAATCTATTTCCTTGCATTCTTCTCTTCTAGCACTCTTTTCAATTGTTATCAGCTCCTAGACTTTAAAACATCTAAATTTATCAACTCACAAAATGTTTTATTAAGCCTTATGTTTCTCCTAATTCTAAGCTCCCATTGACTACAAACTAAATTTTATACTGGTAACTCAGACTCAAAATACTGACACTTATATTCATTATATTCTCAAAAAATGTTATAGCCAAACTTAAGAACCAGGTAATGAAATCCTGTAATAAAATCCTGACTCTACCCTTTATTAGCTCTACAATTTGAGGAAAAGTGTCTATCTTTTATGTGCCTTGAAGTTCTTTCCTGTAAAATGAGCAGAATACAGTTATTTATTAGTCTTATATTAAAGATTCAATGAAGCCAAGTCTGTAAAAATCTTAACTTAAAACTAATACAAAATAGATCTTAATAAATGACAGGTAATATTATTGAAAGTGCTGACTTGCTAATTTCTATTAATGGCATCTTCCTTCTTTTAGGCATTGAATTTTTTTTTAGCTTTTCATTGGCTCTTTTCCTTTCCTGCTGCATGTATTGAGTACTTGACAAGTCCTATTGATTCTGTACTAGTAATAAATTGTTCATGTATGCTCATTTTTCATTTTCCAAATTAATCATTCTATTTCAATCATCTGTTTTTTTTTTTTTTTTTTCCTGAACTACTCATGATCTCTCACCTCTTTCCTGTCCTGCATGCTACCCAGGTGAAAATTTTCAAACTTAACACGATCAGTGCTAATCTTTTGTTCTAAACTAGTCAATGGTTCCACATCTCCTACTGAGTCATTTCTAAACTCAGCTGTTCATTTTGAACCCTTCAATTTTTAGCCACAACCTGCATTTTGAGTCTTATATCCCATTAATTTTATATGTAGCCTATTCTACATATATAGACTATGCTAGAATAGTCTACAGAAATATAATCTACATATATAATTAGTGATATATATATATTCACAATACAGACTATAGTCCAGCCAAATTAAACGACCAAACTTTACCTAAAATATTACCTTTCCCTAATAGATCTATATTATGCCACTTCACTTACATAAAATATACCTTTGTCTCATACTCCCATAAACTTCTGCCTGTCAAATTCTCTTTACCTCATCACTAAAATAAAGGGGTGGAAGTAGAGGATCGAAAAAGCCCTTTTGTCTGTGAAATTCTATGGTTGTATTAAAAATCTATTCATTCTTTTTGTAGCCCATTTTAAATGCTACCAATGTTATCAAGCCTTTAATTTACCCCCTAGGTATGTGAAGGTATTTTCACAAGTGTTTAAGAACCCATGCTTTTGCCTTAGACCCACTGAATTTCAACACAGCTCTGCCTCACACCAGTTTTGTGACTTTGACCAAGCTACTGTGACTCTCATTCTTGCCCTCAGTGATCTTATCAAGAAAAGGAAATAATAATAAAATTGACCCCACAGAACTGCTGTGACTTGTTAACAAGATCTTGCAATTTAAGCCAAGTGATGCACTACAAAATCTGAGTCTTTATTAAGTTCTTGCCCACTTAACATGTATAGAAATTTTTGTCATCTTAATGTATCAGAACTTACATTAAAAATAATAATACACGTGTTTTCCCCATGACATGATAAGTTATTTAAGAATATAATCCTGTCTATGTATTGTGAAAGAGCACACACCAATAGTAAATATCAAATAAATATTTAATGAATTAATCAGTATACAGTTAGGGAATATAACTGATTAGATGAAACATTAAAATGCTGACCAGGGCTTCCCTGGTGGCGCAGTGGTTGGGAGTCCGCCTGCCGATGCAGGGGACGCGGGTTCGTGCCCCGGTCCAGGAGGATCCCACGTGCCGCGGAGCGGCTGGGCCCGTGAGCCATGGCCGCTAGGCCTGTGCGTCTGGAGCCTCTGCTCCGCAACGGAGGAGGCCGCAGCAGTGAGAGGCCCGCGTACCGCAGGGAAAAAAAAAAAAAATGCTGACCAGTGGAACCTGAGACATAACTAGGCAATTGTCCTGACTCATATTTAAGTTCAACCACTGATATTGGACTTAGTACCATAGACAATCTGTGCTATAGATTCTTTATTTGTATATCAGAATAATATCTTCCTCTCAGGTTACTAAAGGCAGAAAGAAATAATTTGTATAACTTTTAATAATTTTATAAAATTATAGTTTATTTTTATAATATTAATTGTGACCTAATAAGAAAACAATAAATACAATTAACTTCTATAATATGTTTAATTCATTATCTGCATCTCATAACATTATAACCGATTACAACTATAACAAAACAGTCAGAAGTCAGCAAATTTTGTTTTTAAACTTTGTGTTTTATTTTTTTTTACTATTTATTATATCTTACCCATGTGACACAAACTTCTTATACAGAGGCTTTGGGCACCATGTGGCTGCCCAGTGCTTCATCCTCCAGGCTTGCTCTAGTTCAGATGTGATGCATTAGCTCCATTTTATTACCTATTTATAGAGCACCATGCTGTATTCTAGTCCCTCGAACACTGTATTGACACTATTTCCTCACACTTTAGTCTTACTAACGAAATTGGAATTAAGTACTTCCTAGGTGCCATACATTAAAGTAACTGCTTTAATCGGAATATCTTAGAATATTTTTCACAACATTTCAGTGAGGTATGCTTTATTATTGTTGTTATTATTATCCATAAAATAGGGGTAAGAAAACAAATGAAGAAAACCAGGGCACTTTGTCAGTGTAACACAGGACAGCCAGCACCTGGACAATCTAAAAGTTGAGCCCAAAACATCCTACTCTTTACCACTCTGTTGGAGGAGGTCATCGAGAGGACATGACCACAAGGTGGCATGCGAGAGGGACCCCTGCAATCAGAGGCTCCTTATTTTCTCCCCTGTCTTTGGAATGGGCATTCTGCCCACTCCGCCCACACTAGGAGCCACTTCAAGAATGCAGTCATGAGAGTAATGTATTGTTGAGACCATCTGGACTGAATACGTGACTGAACACTTTTCAAGGTCTATCTATACATTTTTAAGATATGGAGAGGAAGAGGAGTGTGGGCTGTGGAGATCTACTTGTCTTGTAGTCTCCCAAGACAAGCCTCGTATGTAAGTCCCTTGTTTATTAAACCTGCCACATGCCAATCTGGTGTGGTCCTTTTTCATTACCCTTGCCCTCCGGGGACCAGTTTCGAATTTCATCCCAGGTACTCCTGAAGTTTCAAATCAACACACTCCCCTGTAAGGAGTGGAGGTGTTTAAGGGAACCTACAGGATAGCTGTCTCTAGACAAAGAAGGGAAAGGAAAAGAAGCAAAGAGGAATACATATGAGCTGGTAATTTCCCTTTTATATCTTAGAATTCCCCAGAATAAAAAGAACACGATTTAGCAAATAAATAAGAGGCTCATGAATACAATTGTAAAAAGGAAAAAAAAAAAACTATTAAGAAGTTTAAAAGTTGTAAAATGTAAAAGTAAATATCTTAGGAAAATAGTAGCACTTAAGAAATTGAAATCTCACCCTGTCTTTTTAACTCAGATTCCTGTCACCATGATCTTTGGAAGAATTTTAATAGGCAGAGCTCCTTCTGCTATGAGATCAGACAAGGGAACGATCACGGGAACACTGCAGTAGACAGGATGATCTTGATCTGTTTACAGAGCTTGACCTCGTTACCCTTGCTGCCTGAGATATTCTCATTTAGAATTCAAGATCCCTTTCCTGGAAACACTTTTAAGTTATAAAAGTCTTAATTATTAAAATTAGAAAAAAAATCTCTAATGAGATAGAAAAGTTTAAGGGTAAAAATCAGAGAGATAAAAGATCAGTCTGATATTAGACTGGCAGAAAAATCAGGAAAAATTTTCTCTGCTGTACAGTCTTTTTCCTTAGTCGGCACCAATGGCACTTGCATTTCACTTTTAATCAAGCCACTTCATCTGTTTTGTCTTTAATCTGTTGCTCTTAGGCTCAGTCCTTGAGGAGAGAGTTAGATAATCTTGTTTGACTTAGGCTCTAAGTTTTCTGTTAAAGTTCCAATAATTAAGCATGTAAAATCTATCTTCAATGGTAGTTGGAGAAATGTTTCTGTTTATAGGTAGTCGTTTCAAATACCAAATGACTTCCATTTTATAATTGATTCTAATTAAATGAAGACTCATGACAATTTTAATGAAATAAAAATGGGATTTCTTTCTCACTTATTTTAAAAACAGTGCTTTAACTCTTTTTAAAAGTAAATTTTGTATATTTAAATTTAGTTGAATCTTCAGAATCCCCAAATCACTCTATCAAAATCATTCTTATTTATTCTCTTCTTTATCTTGTCATGGTGTGGATGCCAGGCAAAGTTACTTATATCTGGAATTGCAAATATCCACATTTTCCTGTGAGGTATAATATGAATGCAGGGTCTTGGGATAAGTGGTCAAAAAATGTAAAGCTAGAGGATCAGAGCCAGCAATTGTGAGGTTAATGGGTATGGTATGAATTTCACACTTTCATTCACTCCAAATATTGTCCAGGTGTGTGGTTCAGGAAAAGATAGGATGAAAAATTATTCTAATTTTGCTTTTCTCTTACTCACTGATCTCTTGGAAATGTAAAAAAGGAGATGATTTTGTTAGTTAGGTGACAGGCTTTATTAATTTGGATTTGTTCCACAATACTTCTAGTAGCTATAGCATGATAATTTTCCATCTGAATTAGAATTCCACTTGGGAAGCAGGGAGGGATTGGATCACGGGTTGTTAGAAAGACTGAAGAGTCAGAAAAACACAAAGAGGCTCTGTGCTCATGACAGACATGGGAAACCACAAACCACATTCATCCAGCTTCTGTCTGATCACTACCATACCTCTCCTCCAGGAAGTTAATGATTCCAAAGAATGGCTATTTCAAGCAGCTGCTTGGGTAAAATTACAAACAAATCAAAACAGCATTTATTTATTTTACAAGTAGTTGGATAAAAATGATACTGAAACTTTGCTCAGGAAACTTGCATTTAAAAATGACTGTTTTGAGACAGATAAACATACCAGAAATAAAATAGACATATGCTGCTGCAAACTTAGAGAAGCCAGAAACTTATTTTCCAGGTGTAAGCATTTTGTGCTTCCACGTGCTTGTAGCTCTGCAGTGAATGAGATCATTATTGGGGGCAGAACAAGGAAGCTGTGGGCCTTGTATCTTCTTTGTCGGGAAATTTTCTGACATTGAAGCCCTGCCATGCAGAAAAATGATGGACTTTCTATTCTGTTTGATTCTTGTGTGTGCAGTTTTTGCTGTGCCTACACTACAAAAATTTTTTTTGCTTAAAAAGTCTTTATACCAATCATCTAAAGTCTGTTTTCTGAGCTGAATAAACAGTTCCATTACTTTCCTACTTGATAGGTTTTCTTCACTTCAAATTTTCGATGAAGTGGTCTTTAAACCCCAAATCCCACCCCCCCCCAGGCCTTTTGTTCTGATCTCTCCATTACTCGCCATCTATTTACTTCCTACCTTCTTCAAATTCTGGAGTGTTTCTAATTTTCTCAGTCCTTAATCCTCCACTAGAGAGATACTCTTGCTTTGCAGAAATCCAAATTATGTCATTCATATTGAATCTTTCCTGTAGAGGATAAAATAGATTTACAGAAAGCATGAAGCATGCTATGTAGGGGACTTCGTCCCTCCAACTCCTACTCTAGAGCACTGCAGTCATTAGCTTCTGGGAGCACACCTTCCCCATTGTCCTGGGTAGTCCTTCTAACAGGACTTCCTGTACTGAACATTATGCTGTCATCAGCATTGTGCAGAGAGCAATAACTAAAATCCTTTTCTATTCAAACAGAATAAGATTCTACAGATATTTTAAAGATTGGCCTTTTTCTTATAGTCACAGGAAGGGAGTCATACACAAGAATTTATCTATGAAACCATATGATGAAACAAAATCCTTTGATTATAGCACACGATTCTACTAGAACCCTATTCTACTTTCTGTCCCCTATCTTCAATCAGTACAATTTACTGGAAGACTACTTCATACAACAGATGTCACACTTTTTTAATTCAGCAAAGTTTGAATCCTTTCTAAGTGCTAGGTGCTAGGGATTGAATGATGTAACTTGTGTTAGGTAAAGATGCAAAACATATAGGTTCTGATTACCCTCTCATGGGAACCATTTCTTTATAGTTACCAAAATTCTATTAGAGTAGACCTTCAGGATTGGCTCTTATGCCCCATATTCTAACTATACATATGTGGATATATATTTTTTCCTTTAAAAATTTCCTACCAGTTACTCATCTTTTTTTTCTGTATTTCTCTTAGGGATCTGCTAAATTAATCTGACCCGATATTAATAAATTACAGTGCCAATGTTTGCTTCAATGTGCTATTTTTTAATTTTTTAAAATATAAAGTAACCTAAAGAAGTAACATGATGAAATGGCAGAGTAGAGAAAACATTTTTAACTCTTTTGCTCTTTTGGCATAAGACTCTATTTTAAGACACTATTTATACAAAATTAGAAATGGAATGGCATAACTCACAATGAGGAACTGATTTCTCTCAGTACAAGTATTTGTGGCTGAAAAAATTTTCCCTCTAAGAGTCTCCAAACCTAAACTTGTTAAATGCTAATACTGTAATTTTAGAGCTTTCCAAAAGTGTTCACACATTTTACAAAGGAAAAAAAAATCAAAGTGAAATTGATTATTTAATCATGGATTACTAAACTACATAAATTGGGATTAAAGGGTTTCAGATCAGTTTAAATCTAATATGATTTAGATCCATTATGGGCTTAAAAAAATATTGGGAAGGAAAACAAAACAAAACAAAAAATATCAGCCTCCAGATATGTCCTTGACTAGCTTTTAAGGAAAGGGTTCAATAATAGAGTATTTCAAACAAATCTGTTAAATAGAACTAAGTCAGTCAAAAAGGAATAGGTTTTCTATATTAAAGCTTTAACTTTTCTTGGAGGTTACCTAAAGAGTTATATAGCATGAAAATTTGGCACTAGGAAATGAAACTTGAAAAACATGATTCTGACAGGGTGCCAGCATTTCATGGAGGCTAAAAGCAACCATTTTATTCAAAAGCTCAGCTTAGTGGTGAGCAACCTAGGACTTTGAAGACTAAATAGGAAGGCTCATTCTAGGTAGACTTCTTTTCTTTTCTGCAGGATTCAAATGGACTACTTGAAATATCTACAAGTCGTTCATTTAAACAGCAGTGCCTCATCACAAGAGCTAATTGCTCATTATTTTTGCAGTCCAATATAAAAGAAATACATGAAAGTGTTCTCAGAGGGCTCATGTTTCAATTTTGAAACCTGGAGTGAAAGGACTTAGACTCTGATCCATTGTGAGAGCTGACTAACAAATAGAGCTTGCTGCTAACCCCCACTGTGCCCCATGTTCTAAAAGAATGCAAGCCTACTGTGTCAGCAGTTGTATCACACACACATGAATGAACTTTCAGAATGACTATCTTATTATGTGTATCTAAAAATGAGACAAACCCATGTGCCTGGGGTTTTGGTCTTCAGAAACGAGGATGCATCAAGGCCTGTGGTTTGATTAAGCATTTTACCTTATTTTAGAAGGGATGGTACTTGTGAGATCAAACTAAAACAGGTCCCTGCTTGTTCTCTATGAATCTGACATGGCTTTGTATAGAGAGGATACTAGTGCGCTGCTGAGCTATTAATGAAATTCAATTTCAAACCATGCCTTATGGCCAACCATGCTGGTAGGATACAAGAACAACAAACACACCACTTTTAACAGTACTTTCAGGTTGAATTAAATAAAATGATAGAAAAACCCCATGTATAGCAAATAAAAAAGAATTAAATAATGGAATTGGGATCATGTGGCAACGTAATTCATTGTCAACATCTTACAACCTCAGAATATATGTCTCTATCATGTTTGGGCATTATGTGATTGATGAAATGATGAAAAAATGGATTGAAATGCAGCGCACTTGATGATTTTTTTTAATTCTTAGGATTATATGATAAAAATGAGCAAACTTACAATTTTAGATACCATTTTATGTCTCAGTAGAATTTCACTAAAAACTGATCTAAAATTTTACATCTCTGATATGCTTTTTTCTTTTTATTAATAATCAGAAGCTTTTCTCTTTTCTGTTAAATGTGATAAGCCTGAAGCATGTGTACCATTATTTTACATATAATAATATTTAGATATTTTTAATTAAATTATAACACAGCAACCCTCTTGTATTTCTTTATTTGGTAGGATTTATTACCCACCTTTATCCTTCCACTATTACTACAAATTTACAAATTGTTTATACAAATATTCTTATACTTGTCAAATTAATATTTCCAAATGTTTATCCACCTTTGGTTTCTTTTTGCATCTATATTTTATATTTTATTTGTATATTATAAATAAAGACACCCTTTTCCTAAAGTAGTATGACTGATTAAAGTGTTCCTTAATTTAAAATCATTTTCTTAATGTGGGACAATTCCTTTTCAATCCCAGTTTATCTTTAATATTTGCATATATTTTGTAGTTTAAAGCTTCCTTTTCTATCTCTGTGATTTCGTTAGAACCCAAGAATAGAATCAGAAATTTTATTTCAAAAAGAGTCTTTGGAAATTATTTATCCAAATCCCTCATTCCACAGAGTGGATAACTGTGGTTCAGAGTTATTCAAGGACAGGCAGTAGAGGTCAACAACATATTTCTAATAGATAAGTACTGGGAAGCAAATCTCCTTAGTTTTAATCCATTGCTCTTTCTATAATCTAATCCCCAATATTGACAATGAGCAAATAATTTTTTAAGATAAATTAAATTGTTTATTCTTAATTCAGTGCTCTAGCTTTTTAAACTGTTCTCTGCTTCCCAGACGAACACTCCTTAAAAACAGATGACATAGAGTTAAGATACAAAAGAAGTCAGAATTAGTACGTACATATCCAAGTGATCTTTCATGATTCTTCCTCCTTTCTTAACCCAAATTAATTGATTGGCTGATTGATCTAACCAAGCAGTTTGTATTCCTGATTCCTATCTGAATCAATTCCTGTTTCTAATTACTATTTGGCCTGCTTCCTTTCCCTATTTGCACTATGTGAGGACTACTCTCAGTGACCTTTTTTGTGAGCTCAGTGACAGCTTTGTTCAGCCTCAAGGAGGTAAATGTAGTCACTCAAGGTCATAAACCTATTTAATGTGGAGTCTGGTTTTGAAACCACATCTGACTGAAAGCAATTCGACTCTGAGCTTTGAAGGCTCAGAAGACACAACCATGCTGAGAAAAGTTGAATTAACTCTGTGAGTTCCAGGATCAAAGCCTGGATTTAGAAATGAAGCAATGAATGAACAAATATTTAACTCATCTTTTTTACAAATAGGTCTAGGTTAGAGAAAGAGAACATTGGATTTAGAGTCAAACAGGCAGGAGTTATAATCTTACCCTTGCTAATTTGTGCTGCTTGGTAAGTGTTAAACTCTCACAGCTTCCTATTTTCCCATTCTGATATATACAGGAATTCCTTGTATAAATTGTATTCTCCATGAAAGTTACATAAATGGCTTTTTAAATTAAGGAAGAATGTATCTCCTTATCTCCGTAGCTCAGCAAATTCAGTGCACTTAACAAGATGGTAATCAACACACACAAAGGTAAACTAAAATAATCTTCCTTCAGGAGTTCTCTATGCTAGTTTAAAAGTACATATTATACTGTTTCTACTTAACAAGGTTTGAAACTTAAGAATCACCTTAAGTTCTTAGTTTTTCTTTCTATGACATTTAGTCAGGGAACATATTTTGTTAATCACACCTCCATGATCTCTCTCATAACCATCTGCCCTTGCTTTCCATTCTCATTGCCTCTTTCTTAATACATGACAGTGATTCTTATAATCATTTAGAAAACTATAATGAATTCTCACTTCTCTGAAAGTTCTATATCACTTTGCTAAATATCTGTGGTATATCAATACATACTAAAGGTTTTTAAAGTCACCTCCTTAATAAGATGTGTGCTACAAATTTAAATTTCTTTATATCAGTGAGGTAAAACTCTGATACCAGCAACTTCCCAATTAACATTTTTAAGCTACCTTCCTTTCAGTTGGAGCACTTGGATTGTTGTTTAATCATGCCCAATACAATATCTGAACCTTTTATGAATTCTGCTTCAGCTTCAAGTTTTATTACTATATATTTATTGCTTCTGACAATGGTGAACAGGAGAAGGGCAAGAACAAACCTGTAGAAGATTACTAAACCTTTTCATTCCACATTTAGAGTGTAGATGTTGTCCTGTAGTGTCTTATGAGAGACTTTGCTTTACTACAATCTTAATTGATATATATCTATGTTTTCATGGTTTCATAATCTAGAAAAGATCTTATGCATACTCAAAAGGGATGCATACTCAAAATTATGCATAGCATAATTTTCCTCAGTAAAATTGTATTAGTCATTGATCTTTCTTTAAAAAAATGCAAACAAATCATATTTTCTAAATGATTCTAGAGTTTTGCTAGTTATTTATATCAATGCCCTTGGTCAAAAATTTCCATATCAACAGCTCACACTACATCAGAAGGATGTTTGCTTACCTGTATTTTTCTAACTTTTCTTGAGTCCCTAAATTTTGGTGATGATAATTCTTTGAAATAAGAGTTCTATTTTGCCATTTGTTGTTGTTTTTTGTTGTTTTTAGATTCTGCCTTTAGATAATATTTGTCAGAAATTAGAAACTTGATTTCATTTGGAAAAGTCTTCACTGACAAGACAGTTATGTATTTTAAATATTTATGTTCTATGGTTTATAATTTATAGATCATTCTCTTCAAAATAGATATGTCTATATAGTTAAAATCATTGAATTTTCCTTAAAACTTTTGTGAAACTTAAGTTGTATTTGGCTTAACCTTTATATATTTTAGTCATGTACATTTCTTTGCTAAGATATCCTACTCTCCCTCACTAACCTTGTAATCTGATTAATAACAGTCTTTGCTGCAGCCGTGTTTTTTTTTTTTTTACATATTTCTGTTTTTGTTCCTTATTTGATTCATTTCTGATTATGATGCTATGCATTTTCTTAGCAGTTACTTATTAACTCTGAGCTAATTTTTTTCCATTTAATTTTTTTTCCTTTTCCTCAGAAAACCCTAGAAATATTGTTTCCCTTTGAATTTCTACACATTCTAGAAAAATAACACATTACTTCTTTTGTTTATCTTTTAAGGTAGGTATTTATCAAAGTTATTTGTAAACATTTTTTTTTTTTTTTTTTGTGGTATGCGGGCCTCTCACTGTTGTGGCCTCTCCCATTGCAGAGCACAGGTTCCGGACGCGCAGGTTCAGCAGCCATGGCTCACGGGCACAGCTGCTCTGCCGCATGTGGGATCTTCCCGGACCGGGGCACAAACCTGTGTCCCCTGCATCGGCAGGCGGGCTCTCAACCACTGCGCCACCAGGGAAGCCCTGTAAACATGATTTTGACAAATATACATTTTAGTTTATTCACTCTTTTCTTTACTCTTTCCTATCCCACCCTAAAGATGGGCATTTTAATTTGATTTGTCAGATTCTAGATCAAAGATAATGTCATTTTCATTATTTGAGTACCTATAAAATAATTTAATCCAAGATGTCTTATCTCTCTCACACACAGTCTTCAGAAGTGGAAAATGGATTCATGCTCTTTTTGGAGAGAGTGTCAAACATCCCTTTCTCCTGTGATCCAGGGCACTTTCTTCTCAGGCTTTTCCTATTTATTTTGAGTGAGAACTGAGGATAAAAGAAAGTTAAGGAAGGCTTGAGCTGAAGCCAAGTATTCTATCTGATTTGCCCCCTTTTCCTGTACTGAGATTTAAGTATAAGCATGAATTATCAAGTGTTACATTGTTTTCACTTGTAATTGCTCCTTTTATTTTTTGTCTCTCCAGGAAGATCTCTGATGAATTGGGGTCTGTGGACTATACTTCTGTTATTCTTCATTATTTTCTCATAATGCTATTTATTTATTATAAGTAATAAGTTTTGTTTTACCAGTACAATGACCAGTATAATTCTGAATACATATTTTTAACTAAAAAAAAGGTCAATTTTCTGTTTTATTTTTCATTTGTTGTAGAAAATTTTGATTCTATGGTCATTTATGTGATAATAAAATCTATTCAATGGATATCTGTAAGCCTCAGAAATATGTATCTTGAATTGTAACTTCTCAAAAGAAAATGTGTTGACTAATGTATTTATTATGCATATGCATGAGACTCTACTTCTTTTGTTGGTGCTCATTAGTACTTATAGTTTTTTTTTTTTTAATATTGCTTTTATCGGAACTTTGAAGCAATGTTAGAATGTCCTAAATTTAGCCTTCCTAATGAATCCAGGTTGTTCCTTGGATATTTATAATTCCAGTACTAGAATTTACAACACATGCATCAGTCCCAATACTTTCTATTTTATCTTTCTGTGCATCCTTTTGGTACAAGAACACCAGTACCTAAATATAATCCTCAGTGTTCCACTTCAGCCACATCTCTTTTTCCTTTTTGCAGAAAAATATTAGCTTTCACATAAGCATTTTTGTTTGTCTTGTTCTTCCTCACAGTGTGACAGTTTGCTTTGTCAGTGAATAAATCTTCTTCATTTAGAAATACACTACACTATTTTGCAAATTTTCGCAGTGCTTTAAATTTAGATACAGTTTATAATAACACTAAAGATGAGTCTATTCTTTAAATGAAGAGTGGAATACAAAACACGTATGCATAAAACATGCATCTGCCTTGAGGGTCCCTGTTGTCTTCTTTTCAAGTGTTCATATCTGTGTTCATGGGAAGATCTAGAGCTGTATGTCTTGTTTTGACTCACAGAACACAGATAATATCAAGTTCAAAATAAATTTTACCCATAACAGTGTTCATTATTCACGATTATTAAATAGAGAGACACCTCAATAATTACTAAACATCACACAATTATACATGAGAATGCAGCTAGTTTAGTTGCTGTTTTTTCTTGCTGTCTGAGGTATTGCTCTTGTATGAGGCAGGGAAAACAATTTTTTTAGCTTAACCCTACTCTCACACTTTCAGCAAAGCAAATGTGAGCTTTCAGTCTGCCTTCTTGGTTTTTATTTGAAAGTAGTCTAGGCTTTGGGGCAATTTGCGTTTGCTCCAACTGATTTCTTCTCAGTATCCAGGCTTAAGAAGCAACACTGTGTTTTTCTTGTGGTACAGAGCAAACATGCAAAAAGGTTGGTTGAAGTTTTTGATGCTTCTTATGGTATTAGCCTCAACACTTACCACTGCCAATTTCTCTTCTTTTTCTTAAACTCCATTGGTCAAAGAAGGCCAAACCCCTTGTGACGGGATCAGGGATAAGTATTCACCTGACTAAAGGAAACCAAAGCAATGACCCATGACAAAGGCATTGGATGTTTGTTTGGTTTTCAGAGAGGGAATACAAAGTGTGGGGCATTAATTTAATCTATAATAGATAGATAGAGTAGAAAGTGTTGTCATGAAATAAATATCACCTAAATAGCATTCATTGCTCCTTAAGTATGCTCTCTTTTCTTTTCTCTTGTAGGATCCTCCCTTATCAGTGACTCATTCTTTTACAATAGGAGAGAAGTTGAAGAGGTGAAGTTTTAAATGAAAGTTACCATATCTCCTACTTCATTACAATATATCTGGATCTTGAATATCTCAATATGGGTTGACATAGCCAAACCTTACATCACATGAGGCATGCTTAAGTAAAACACACATAAGGCAGAACATGACACAATGTCCTTCTTGGCTTCAGGGTACCTTGACTAAAAGACACTGCAGACACAAATATGTTTAATTTTCCTTCAGTTTTGTATTCCAACATAATTTATAATCAGTGAGATTTCATCATAGAAAAATTCTGGGTGGATTAAAATTAGAATTTTTTTTGGTTACATGCAAAAGGACAATTGTCAAAGGGTATATTTTCAGACACATCTATATTAAGAAAGAACACAACTGACATTGAAACTATTGAAATTGATTATCTTAGAATCATTAAAGTCTGTGTAGTGTTTGGAAGTTTTTTTGAACATTTAAGCGTCTATAACCCTTATTTAACTTTGAAAACCAATTAAATACAGTATTTTGAGAAATACTTAGAAATTGACAAATTATTACCCTCACAGACAGATGTTTAAAAATAATTAACAAATGTCAACATTAATTTGTTATTTAAAGAGAATATAGGAAAGATAAACAAAAAGTGTTCTTAACTTAATAAATGATATACATTTAAAAAATAGTAAACTTGGCATTGAAAAATACTGACATTAAAGGATGAATATAGTCCTTTCCACCATGTCTATTCAACCTTGTATTGGAGGCACTTGGCAAATGCCATAAAATCAGAAATGATATGTAAATAACAAGAATCATTAAATGAAATACAAACTTCATTGCTTTTAATTGACTTGGTTAACTACATAGAAAATCCAGCAACTCATTTATACAAAACACTTGAATTAATAGGATAACTAACCTAGTTGGTTAACTAAAAATTATCACATAAAAATAATTATCACTATTTGGGGACAAACATCCCATTCATAATTGACAAAAAAAATCAAAATGTAGTGAGGAATAAACCTAGCCAAAGTCATAAAAAGTGTCTTAGGAGATAGGTACACAAATACTAGAAAGACAAAAAGGCAACCTGATTTTTCATGGGCTGACTCAATGAAGTAATACATTTAATCCTCCCCTAATTTAATCTACAAAGGTAGTAGGAAAGAGATGGCAGAGATACTTTATAAATGCTAGCAGAGATATTCTATACATTTACAAAAATTAAGACAGTGTAGTCCTGATGAGAGTAGAGACATCAATAAATGTAACAGAAAAATATTGTTAAAATTAGACCAATCATATACAGAAATGATATAAGGCAGTCGTAGTATTATAAATCATTGAAGTAAGTGATATGTAATCAATTACAGTACATTAAAATGTTTTTTAACACAATAAGCAATGTCATAAAGAAATATTAAGAAAGAACACACACTTGAATATAAAGCTAAAACACAGAAAATTAATAAATATTAATATCCAGAATACCTACACATCAAATTAAACTTGTTTAGCTGTCCAATTTTCCCAGCACAACTTATTGAAGGGGCCATCATTTCTCTATTGTGTGTTCTTGCCTCCTTCATCATAAATTAGGTGACCATATTTGCATGGGCTTCTCTATGGACTTTCTATCCTGTACCATTGATCTAAATTTCTGTTTTTGTGCCAATACTATACTGTCTTGATTACTGCAGATTTGTAGTATAGTTTGAAGTCAGGTAGCGTGATTCCTCTAGCTCCATTTTTCTTTCTCAAGATTGCTTTGGCTATTTGGGATATTTTATGTTTCCATACAAATTTTAATTTTTTTTTTCTAATTCTGTGAAGAATGCTATTGGTAGTTTGATAGGGATTGCATTGAATCTACAGATTACTTTGGGTAAGATAGTCATTTTCACAATATTGATTCTTCCAGTCCAAGAACATGGTATATTTATCCATCTGTTTATGTCATCTTTGATTTCTTTCATCAGTGTTTTATAGTCTTCTGAGTACAAGCCTTTTATCTCCTTACGTAGGTTTATTCGTAGGTATTTTCTCCTTTTTGTTGTGATGGTAAATGGGATTGTTTCCTTAATTTCTCTTTCTGATTTTTCATTGTTAGTGTATAGGAATGCTAGAGATTTCTGAAATTAGAACAGTACTTAATACAATACAAAAAATAAACTCAAAACGGATTAAAGACCTAAATGTAAGACTGGACACTATAAAACTCTTAGAGGAAAACATAGGAAAAACACTCTTTGACATAAACTACAAGATCTTTTTTGACCCACATCCTAGGGTAATGAAAATAAAAAGAAAAATGAACAAAAGGGACCTCATTAAACTTAAAAGCTTTTGTAGAGCAAAGGAAACCATAAACAAGACTATAAGGCAACCCTCAGAATGGGAGAAAATATTTGCAAATGAAGCAACAGACAAAGGATTAAAATATACAAACAACTCATGGAGCTCAATAAAAAAAAAAAAAAAAACAAACAAATAACCCAATTAAAAAATGGGTGGAAGACGTAAATAGTCATTTCACCAAAGAAGACATGCAGATGACGAAGATGCACATGAAAAGATCCTCAACATCACTAATCATTATAGAAATTCAGATCAAAACCACAGTGAGGTATCATCTCACACTGGTCAGAATGGCCACCATCAAAAAATTTACAAACAATAAATGCTGGAGAGGGTGTGGAGAAAACAAAACCTCCTGCACTGTTGGAGGGAATGTAAATTGATACAGCTGATATGGAGAACAGTATGGAGGTTCCTTAAAAAACTAAAAATAGAACTACCATATGACCCAGCAATCCCACTACTGAGCATATACCCTGAGAAAACCATAATTCAAAAAGACATATGCACCACAGTATTCATTGCAGCACTCTTTACAATAGCCAGGACATGGAAACAACCTAAATGTCCAACAGTAGATGAATGGTTAAAGAAGATGTGGTACATACATACAATGAAATATTACTGAGCCATGAAAAGGGACAAAATTCGGTCATTTGTAGAGATGTGGTTGCACATAGAATCTGCCGTACAGAGTGAATTGAGCCAGAAAGAGAAAAACAAATATTGTTCATTAATCCATATATGTGGAATCAAGAAAAATGGTACAGATGAAACTATTTGTAGGTCAGGAATAGAGATCTAGATGTAGAGAAAGTACAAGTGGACACAGGGGACGAAGGGAAGGGTTGGACAAATTGGGAGATTAGGTTTGACATAAATAAACTACCATGTGTAAAATAGATAGCTAGTGGGAATTTGCTGTATAACACAGGGAACTCAGCTTGGTGTTCTGTGACTACCTAGATGGGTGAGATGAAGGGGTTGGGAGGAAGGTCCAAGAGGGAGGGGATATAGATATACATATAGCTGATTCACTTCATTGTACAGCAGAAACTAACACAACACTGTAAAGCAAATTTACTCCAATTAAAAAAAATTAAACTCATTTAAACCACTCAATTTTCAATATAAGAAAAAAATAATTAGACTGGGCTAGTTTTATTAAAAAGGTGACATATTATACTTGAAAATTTTCGATTTATGAAATTCACCCAGGTATTTACCAAATAAAGAGCCAAGATAGTGACTAAACTTGTCTGGTACAACATTGAAACAAAACAAAACAAAACAAAACAAAAATACTGGAAGCTATACTTGCATTAGAAAAGGGAAACAAGCATAGGCCTATCAAGTTTATATTTTGTTCTGTCTCCCACAACATTATAATATGCCCATTTATTTTCATAAATATCTTTATGTACTGTGTATTAAAATAATTTTTAATTATTACCAAGTAAAGGCACACTATGAATTTTTTAAAGAAATATTTAACTATAAAATTCTGAATTTATAAAATAAAAATAAAAAGTTCTTAAAAAAGACTTTCTTATTAGTTAGTATTTTATAGCTGTCATGCATACATACCTTCCATAAGAAAACCATTATCATGGATTTACACAATTTGGTTTCCTATACATCATGTTGCTCTTTGTTTCTTCTAAATAAATATATAGAGAGAAGTTAAAAACAAACACAGACAAATTCTAAGAAGTGACACTCTGCAATTTCCAAAGTCATCCTGCCTTCCAGAAGCACCTTCCCCTAGGATGTTATATTCCCATGGTCACAACCAATTCTGATTACCTAAGCACTGGTCTGCTCTAAAACAAATATCTGAAAACCATTTGTTTACAGGCTCAGTCTTGTCCAGGATCTGGACAATAAGCACCAAACATTCTACATTTGGCTTTGTCTCTTTGCTGATAGGTAGGGCCTCAAAAGATTCTGCAGCCCTTAAACCTGTAATCTGAGGTGCTAGCACTAAGCTTATGGATGCCCTGTTATGAAGTAAGGAGTATCCCATTTATACTCCTTCTTCTTTTGTTTGTTTTCATCCGATACTGGACTTTTGTTTGTATATGAACTCAATTTCTCACTGTTGCTGTAACCCACCCTGAGTCACAGTTTAAGTTGTGAATTTCTGCATCCATCATGGAAGATAAACTTTGCACTTGAATGTTTGCCTATAATATGAGCTCTGATTTACCCTGAGTGGGCATTTTTGCAAAACCACTCTTTGGAGAGGATACCTTCTGAACTTACTACACTAATATTGTGGATGGTCATCTAACTATTTGAGGCAAATTAGTTCAACTTTTGGTAACCACATTTTGGAGCTAGACCTGCATCTGTAGAGTACTATCACACCTCCCCTCCCCTTTCTGGTTTATTCTCTATTACAAAACTTACCATGAAGGTCTGACAAAATGGTCCACGTGAGCTTGGATTCATGCTTTTTTTTAAGCCAATAAATTAGGAAACTGTGATCAATACTATCAAAACGTGTATTTGAAAATTAAAGATTGTGATGATTTTGTTGAGCAAATTGTATTGGAGATTATGAGAGCTCTATTCATAAGTGATTGTGTTTCCTAGTGAAGTGGAATGGATATCAGGTTACAACCTAGCTACTCATAAGTTGGTGATATTTTGGAAGTGACAGATCCTGAGCCCCAAGTTCCTTTTCTGTAAATAGAAGCAATAAAACAATAGCTTTCTTATATCATTGAAGAGATCAAGAAGACTGTTTTAAAGTGTTTTGTTAAATTATCTGCAAATGTTATAGAAAGAAACCAGTGCCCTGCTGAGTCAAATGTCATATTCAGTCCACTTTATCATTAGAAAAATGAGAAAGTAACTAAATCAAAATTCTCATCAAAAATATTTTTTTCATTTTTAAACAAAATTTTTAACTGTATTTTAAAATAATTTTTGTAGTGAAAGTATGTATTTGCAAATTCTATTTAATGGTGAGAGGAACTTAGTCTATTTTATGTATACAATAACTTGATGCCAATGTGTGACAAAAAGGAATCAAATAAAAACATGAGCTGACCATCATGAGGGTGAGCCAGAGCTTCCAGCTTATAACTACATTACTGACCTATGCCAGTTAGTTCAGAATACTAGATGCTAGAAGATCCTTTTGTCTCTAGTGTATGTTTTCAGATTTTGGACCAATGTGGAGCAAAAGATAAATAAAAGACTGCATTTATTTCTTCACTTAAAATATTTATTGAGCAGTTACCACCTGCAAAGCTCTGTTTTAGGCAATGGGGATAGAGCAGGAGGCAAAACAAATAATGCTGTTTCCTTCTAGGTGGATAACATGTAGGTCAGGGGACAGAACATAACATGTGGAAAAGTAATTTTGTGGTAGACTCTTTTTTTTTTTTTTTACTTTTTTATTAGTTTCCGCTTTATAACAAAGTGAATCAGTCATACATATAAATGTGTTCCCATATCCCTTCCCTCTTGCATCTCCCCCCCTCCCACCCTCCCTATCCCACCCCTCCAGTCAGTCACAAAGCACTGAGCTGATCACCCTGTGCTATGCAGATGCTTCCCACTATCTATCTACAGTATGTTTGGTAGTGTATATATGTCCATGCCTCTCTTTCACTTTGTCACAACTTACCCTTCGGCCTCCCCATATCCTCAAGTCCATTCCCAAGTAGGTCTGTGTCTTTATTCCTGTTTTACCCTTAGGTACTTCATGACTTTTTTTTTCTTAAATTCCATATATATGTGTTAGCATACGGTATTTGTCTTTCTCTTTCTGACTTACTTCACTCTGTATGACAGACTCTAGGTCTATCCACCTCATTACAAATAGCTCAATTTCATTTCTTTTTATGGCTGAGTAATATTCCATTGTATATATGTGCCACATCTTCTTTATCCATTCATCCAATGATGGACACTTAGGTTGTTTCCGTCTCTGGGCTATTGTGAATAGAGCTGCAATGAACATTTTGGTACATGTCTCTTTTTGAATTATAGTTTTCTCAGGGTATATGCCTAGTAGTGGGATTGCTGGGTCATATGGTAGTTCTATTTGTATTTTTTAAGGAACCTCCATACTGTTCTCCATACTGGCTGTACCAATTCACATTCCCATCAGCAGTGCAAGAATGTTCCATTTTCTCCATACCCTCTCCATCATTTATTGTTTCTAGATGTTTTGATCATGGCCATTATGACTGGTGTGAGATGATATCTCATGGTAGTTTTGATTTGCATTTCTCTAATGATAAATGCTGTTGAGCATTCTTTCATGTGTTTGTTGGCAGTCTGTATATCTTCTTTGGAGAAATGTCTATTTAGGTCTTCTGCACATTTTTGGATTGTGTTTTTGTTTTTTTTGTTTTTGTTTTTGCTATTGAGCTGCATGAGCTGCTTATCAATTTTAGAGATTAATCCTTTGTCAGTTGCTTCATTTGCAAATATTTTCTCCCATACTGAGGGTTGTTTTTTCGTCTTGTTTATGGTTTCCTTTGCTGTGCAAAAGCTTTGAAGTTTCATTAGGTCCCATTTGTTTATCTTTGTTTATATTTCCATTTCTCTAGGAGGTGGATCCAAAAGGATCTTGCTGTGATTCATGTCATAGAGTGTTCTGCCTATGTCTTCCCCTAAGAGTTTGATTGTTTCTGACCTTACATTTAGGTCTTTAATCCATTTTGAGCTTATTTTTGTGTACGGTGTTAGGGAGTGATCTAATCTCATACTTTTACATGTCCCTGTCCAGTTTTCCAGGCACCACTTATTGAAGAGGCTGTCCTTTCTCCACTGTACATTCCTGCCTCCTTTATCAAAGATAAGTGGACCATATGCGTGGTGGTTTATCTCTGGGCTTTCTATCCTGTTCCATTGATCTATCTTTCTGTTTTTATGCCAGTACCACACTGTCTTGATTACTGTAGCTTTGTAGTATAGTCTGAAGTCTGGGAGCCTGATTCCTCCAGCTCCATTTTTCGTTCTCAAGATTGCTTTGGCTATTTGGAGTATTTTGTTTTTCCAAACAAATTTTGAAAATTTTTGTTCTAGTTCTGTGAAAAATGCCAGTGGTAGTTTGATAGGGATTGCATTGAATCTGTAGATTGCTTTGGGTAGTAGAGTCATTTTCACAATATTGATTCTTCCAATCCAGGAACATGCTATATCTCTCCATCTATTTATATCATCTTTAATTTCTTTCATCAGTGTCTTATAATTTTCTGCATACAGGTCTTTTTTCTGCTTAGGTAGGTTTATTCTGAGATATTATATTCTTTTTGTTGCAATGGTAAAGGGGAGTGTTTTCTTGATTTCACTTTCAGATTTTCATCATTAGGGTACAGGAATGCCAGAGATTTCTGTGCATTAATTTTCTATCCTGCTACTTTACCATATTCATTGATTAGCTCTAGTAGTTTTCTGGTAGCACCTTTAGGATTCTCTATGTATAGTGTCATGTCATCTGCAAAGAGTGACAGCTTTACTTCTTCTTTTCAAATTTGGATTCCTTTTATTTCCTTTTCTTCTCAGATTGCTGCGGCTAAGACTTCCAAAACTATGTTGAATAAGAGTGGTGAGAGTGGGCAGCCCTGTCTTGTTCCTGATCTTTGTGGAAATGTTTTCAGTTTTTCACCATTGAGGACGATGTTGACTGTGGGTTTGTCATATATGGCCTTTATTATGTTGAGGAAAGTTCCCTCTATGCCTACTTTCTGTAGGGTTTTTATCATAAATGGGTGTTGAATTTTGTCAAAAGCTTTTTCTGCATCTATTGAGAAGATCACACGGTTTTTCTCCTTCAGTTGGTTAATATCGTGTATCACATTGATTGATTTGCATAAACTGAAGAAGCCTTGCATTCCTGGAATAAACCCCACTTGATCATGTTGTATGACCCTTTTAATGTGCTGTTGGATTCTGTTTGCTAATATTTTGTTGAGGGTTTTTGCATCTATGTTCATCAGTGATATTGGCCTGTAGTTTTCTTTCTTTGTGGCATCCTTGTCTGGTTTTGGTATCAAGGTGATGATGGACTCGTAGAACGAGTTTGGGAGAGTTCCTACCTCTGCTATATTTTGGAAGAGTTTGAGAAGGATAGGTGTTAGCTGTTCTCTAAATGTTTGATAGAATTCACCTGTGAATCCATCTGGTCCTGGGCTTTTTTTGTTGGAAGATTTTTAAACACAGTTTCAATTTCAGTGCTTGTGATTGGTCTCTTCATATTCTCTATTTCTTCCTGATTCAGTCTAGGCAGGTTGCGCATTTCTAAGAATTTGGCCATTCTTCCAGGTTGTCCATTTTATTGGCATAGAGTTGCTTGTAGTAATCTCTCATGATCTTTTGTATTTCTGCAGTGTCACTTGTTACTTCTTCTTTTTCATTTCTAATTCTATTGATTTGAGTCTTCATCCTTTTTTTCTTGATGAGTCTGGCTAATGGTTTATCAATTTTGTTTATCTTCTCAAATAACCAGCTTTTAGTTTTATTGATCTTTGCTATCGTTTCCTTCATTTCTTTTTCATTTATTTCTGATCTTATCTTTATGATTTCTTTCCTTCTGCTAACTTTGGGGGTTTTTTGTTCTTCTTTCTCTAATTGCTTTAGGTGCAGGGTCAGGTTGTTTATTCGAGATGTTTCCTGTTTCTTAAGGTGGGATTGTATTGCTATAAACTTCCCCCTTAGAACTGCTTTAGCTGCCTCCCATAGGTTTTGGGTGGTTGTGTCTCCATTGTCATTTGTTTCTAGGTATTTTTTTATTTCCTCTTTGATTTCTTCAGTGATCACTTCGTTATTAAGTAGTGTATTGCTTAGCCTCCATGTGTTTGTATTTTTTACAGATCTTTTCCCGTATTTGATGTCTAGTCTCATAGCATTGTGGTCGCAAAAGATACTTGATACAATTTCAATTTTGTTAAATTTACCAAAGCTTGATTTGTGACCCAAGATATGATCTATCCTGGAGAATGTTCCATGAGCACTTGAGAAAAATGTGTGTTCTGTTCTTTTTGGATGGAATGTCCTATAAATATCAATTAAGTCCATCTTGTTTAATGTATCATTTAAAGCTTGTGTTTCCTTATTTATTTTCATTTTGGATGATCTCTCTATTGGTGAAACTGGGGTGTTGAAGTCCCCTAATATGACTGTGTACTGTCGATTTCCCCTTTATGACTATTAGTATGTGCCTTATGTACTGATGTGCTCCTATGTTGGGTGCATAAATATTTACAATTTTTATATATTCTTCTTGAATCGACCCCTTGATCATTATGTACTGTCCTTCTTTGTCTCTTCTAAGAGTTTTTATTTTAAAGCCTATTTTGTCTGATATAAGAATTGCTACTCCAGCTTTCTTTTGATTTCCATTTGCATGGAATATCTTTTTCCATTCCCTCACTTTCAATATGTATGTGTCTCTAGGTCTGAAGTGGGTCTCTTGTAGACAGCATATATATGGGTCTTGTTTTTGTATCCATTCAGCCACTCTGTGTCTTTTGGTGGGAGCATTTAGGCCATTTACATATAAGGTAATTATTGATATGTATGTTCCTATTCCATTTCCTTAATTGTTTTGGGTTCGTTATTGTAGGTATTTTCCTTCTGTTGTGTTTCTTGCCTAGAGAAGTTCCTTTAGTATTTGTTGTAAAGCTGGTTTGGTGGTGCTGAACTCTCTCAGGTTTTGCTTGTCTGTAAAGGTGTTAATTTCTCCATCAAATCTGAATGAGATCCTTACTGGATAGAGTAATCTTGGTTGCAAGTTTTTCTCCTTCATCACTTTAAATATGTCCTGCCACTCCCTTCTGGCTTGCAGAGCTTCTGCTGAGAGATCAGCTGTTATCCTGATGGGGATTCCCCTGTGTGTTATTTGTTGTTTTTCCCTTGCTGCTTTTAATATGTTTTCTTTGTGTTTAATTTTTGACATATTGATTAATATGTGTCTTGGCATATTTCTCCTTGGATTTATTCTGTATGGGACTCTCTGTGCCTCCTGGACTTGATTCACTATTTCCTTTCCCATATTAGGCAAGTTTTCAACTATAATCTCTTCAAATATTTTCTCAGGCCCTTTCTTTTTCTCTTCTTCTTCTGGAACCCCTATAATTCGAATGTTGGTGCGTTTAATGTTGTCCCAGAGGTCTCTGAGACTGTCCTCTGTTCTTTTCATTCTTTTTTCTTTATTTTTCTCTGCATCAGTTATTTCCACTCTTTTATCTTCCACCTCACTTATCCGTTCTTCTGCCTCAGTTATTCTGCTATTGATCCCATTGAGAGTATTTTTCATTTCATTTATTGTGCTTTTAATCATTGCTTGATTCATCTTTAGTTCTTCTAGGTCCTTGTTAACTGTTTCTTGCATTTTGTCTATTCTATTTCCAAGATTTTGGATCATCTTTACTATCATTATTCGGAATTCTTTTTCAGGTAGACTGCCTATTTCCTTTTCATTTGTTAAGTCTGGTGGGTTTTTATTTTGCTCCTTCACCTGCTGTGTGCTTTTCCTGTCTTCTCATTTTGCTTATCTTACTGTGTTTGGGCTCTCCTTTATGCACGCTGCAGGTTTGTAGTTCCCCTTGTTTTTGGTGTCTCTCCCCAGTGGCTAAGTTTGTTTCAGTGGGTTGTGTAGGCTTCCTGGTGGAGGAGACTAGTGCCTGTGTTCTGGTGGATGAGTCTCGATCTTGTCTTTCTGGTGGACAGATCGACATCTGGTGGCGTGTTTTGTGGTGTTTGTGGCCTTATTATATTTTTAGGCAGCCTCTCTGCCAATGGGTGGATTTGTGTTCCTGTCTTGCTAGTTGCTTGGCATAGGGTGTCCAGCACTGTAGCTTGCTGCTCGTTGAGTGAAGGTCGTTTCTGGTGTTGAGATGGAGATCTCTGTGCGATTTTCGCTGTTTGATATTATGTGGAGCTGGGAGGTCTCTTGTGGACCAGTGTCCTGAAGTTTTTTCTCCTGCCTCAGAGGCATAACACTGACCCCTGTCTGCAGCACCAAGAGCCCTTCATCCACCCAGCTCAGAATAAAAGGGAGAAAATGTAGAAAGAAAGAATTAGTAGAAGAAAGAAAGAAAAAAAGAAAGAAAGTAAGTAAGAAAGGAGGGAGGGAGAGAGGAAGGAAATAAAGTAAGAAAGAAAGAAAGAAGGAAAGAAAGAAAGAAAGGAAGAAAGAAAGAAAGAAAGAAAGAAAGAAAGGAGGGGGAGAGAGGGAGGGAGGGAGGAGGGAGGGAAGGTAGGAAAAAGAGAAAGAGAGAATATAAGTAAAATAGAATAAACTATGATAAAATATAATAGCATTATTAAAATAAAAATTAATTATTAAAAAAATAAAAATTAAAAACAAAACCAAACAAACAAAAAACAGACGGATAGAACCCTGGGACAAATGGTGGAAGCAAAGTTATATAGACAAAATCTCACACAGAAGCATACACATACACTTTCACAAAAAGAGAACAAGGGAAAAAAATCGTAAATCTTGCTCTCAAAGTCCACCTCATTAATTTGGGATAATTCATTTTAAAAAGAGGAAAAGGCAAAAAAATCATCAATCTTGTTCTCAAAGTCCACCTCCTCAATTTGGGATGATTTGTTGTCTACTCATGTATTCCACAGATGCAGGGTACATCACGTTGATTGTGGAGCTTTAATCTGCTGCTTCTGAGGCTGCTGGGAGAGATTTCCCTTTCTCTTCTTTATTCTCACAGCTCCTTGGTCTCAGCTTTGGATTTGGTCCCGCCTCTGCGTGTAGGTCGCCGGAGGGCATCTGTTCTTTGCTCCCACAGGACGGGGTTAAAGGAGCAGCTGCTTTGGGACTCTGGCTCACTCAGGCCCGTGGGAGGGAGGGGTACGGAGTGCGGGCGAGCCTTTTGGGGCGTCAGACGTCTTCTGTCAGTGTTCAGTAGGTGTTCTGTAGGAGTTATTCCACGTTTAGGTGAATTTCTGATGTATCAAATTCTGGATGGCTCTGACAAGGATGGTACCCAGGGTAGGTTCTTGTGGCAGAGAGAATTCAGAGACAGACAGAATCAATAAAATTCATAAACCTCTAGCAAAACTGCATGAAAGAGGTACGGAGGTAGGCAGACCTAGGCTCCTCAAGGCTCTTGCCACGCAGTAATCCTTAGCCTGCGGTTTTGTGGTAGACTCTTGTTCAGGGATAGCCAGTACCATTTCCTTGTTCTGAGCACACAGCACACATAGACTCATATTTTTACAGTCTCCCTTTCAGTTATAATGAACACACATTACTGGGTTCTGGCTTAAGGGAAACATTAATGTATGCCACTCCTAAACCTGGCCATCCTGCTTTGTTATTTACTGTCTATCTCTATGTTAATTCACTGACAATGCCAAGGATCTTAGAAAGTGACAGAGGCACATGATGGAAGAATAGATGACTCAAGAGCCAGTGCTTGGAAGAGAACCTCCTGACCAGAGTCTAAAGTCTAATGTGAGTTAGAAATAAAATTTTACTAGATTAAACAGGAATGATTTATTCATTGTTTGTTACAGAAGCTAAGCAGATGAAAATATGTAACTTATTGACAGCTAGTTGTATATACTGTGAAAAATAAATTACAGTAAGGGGATATAAAGAGGAAGGAAGTGCTGTTATAGATATAATCAGAAAAGCCCTTTTTGTTTTGGTGAAGACTGAATAGAGAGATGAATAAAGTGAGGGAGGAAACCATGTGAATATTTAGGGAATGGACATTCTCTAGGTACAGAACACCTACAAATACTCTGAAGCAAAACCATAATTGGCTTTTTTGAGGAGCTGAGAAAGGAAATATAGTTGGAAATATTGGAGAGAGAGCTAAGGATCAGCTCCTTTGTAAGCCACAATAAGGACATGATTTGAAACTAAGAAAAGAGTTCATCAAAGTATTTCCATTAAGGTCATAATGATGGACAACAAAATTGAAGTCCTATGAAAAATAATACTTTACAAGTGCTAAATCAAAGTACATATTTGGGGGCTTCCCTGGTGGCGCAGTGGTTGAGAGTCCGCCTGCTGATGTAGGGGACACGGGTTCGTGCCCCAGTCCGGGAAGATCCCACATGCCGCGGAGCAGTGGGGCCTGTGAGCCATGGCCGCTGAGCCTGCGCGTCTGGAGCCTGTGCTCCACAACGGGAGAGGCCACAACAGTGAGAGGCCCGCATACCGCAAAAAAAAAAAAAAAAAAAAAAAAAAAAAAGTACATATTTGATTTACAGGAACTTTCTTCTTCACAGCACTTGATGGTAGTCACATTTTTAACATTAACTCATTCACTTCATAGCAGTAATGCTGCCATAGAATCTTGGTGTGTGCAAATTCCTAAAGCACTCATGCTTGCATTACATAATACTTTTAGGTAGGTTTGACCAATAATTACTAGCTACTTTTTGTATATTCTTATCATACAATATAATATCAACAACAATTAAGCAGCCAACACATGTAGGTTTATTTTACTCTAAATCCTCTACATTCTTCATTTTCAAGCAAAAATATAAGCAAAAAGTTTGCTTTTCAAAGTTGTATTATTTGATTGCTTTAGAATTGAACACTAAAAATAAAGAGAATTATTCAAGGTCACATATATTTTAAGTGACTACACTGGTTGAAGATTTAATTTCTTCCTGGCTCTAAAGTATTCAACTGCTTTAGAATAATTCTAAGGAAGAGCATTTTTATGTATGGAAGAAAGAAAATATGTTTTTAAAATACTGCAATAGGTCATTTTAAATTCACTATTATCTACTGATTTTTATTATATTTTCTTTTAGTCACTAAAAGAAAAAGTAGTCAGATTTTTTTTAGCATAACTATATTTTTATTACTTAAAATTTGCTTTAAGAAGCAAAAGAAAATTCTGTCTGTGAAAGTAGTGATGGTCATAAATGCCTCTTTTCATTTACGATCACATATCAAAATAATAATCACCACTATCAGAATACTTTTCAGAAACAAAGAAAAGTAAGACTTTGTTAATCAAGAGATTTAAAAAGCTAAAACATATGAAGGAAAGTTGTAACATAATAATTCAATTATGGATTATTTTTCCATAAATTGACTCCACAAATTAAATGCACCATTAACATAGCAAAGTGATTTAGATATTCTGCTCCACAGTTTTACAGTAATAAAAAAAATATGAAAAACCACCACCTAGATAATACTAATTATTAATTTGTCTAAATGGGATAATGCTTAAGATGTCATTGAAATCTCATAGCAAACACATTATAGTGCACCATATATTTTCTCAAAATTTTCAGTATTTAAGTGCAAATAGATACTTCCATGTACTCTGTAAACAATTATAGTGAATTGAAAGATAAAACAAATGGGGAAAAGATTGAGTCTAAAGTTTATAGTGATTATTCAATATTATTTAGGAAATACTCTACCTGGACTCTGTCATTGGTATTCTAAAGCTAAATGAAGAAAAATTACTACTTCCAATTATCATTGTTAAAATTAAGATTACCTGAAATGATTTTGAAATGCTTTATGAAATATTTATTCTTTATTATTTTCACTTATATTTTTGAAAATCATAATAGAAGTCTATTTACAATATTCTGGCATTTTCAAATGTGCATGATGATTAAAATAATTTGATCAGTTCTGGTTGTCATCCTCCATTGTTACTATAAAATATACAAATAAACAAAATGACTCAACATTAAAAATTCAATTTGAAAAGTACAGAATGTCATAATGACTTGATCATTATCAACCATCTTCAGTAGTTTTTGTTTATTCAACAAAGAACAGAAATTTAATTGGGTTCTATTACACCAAATCGCATCATCTGAAAGAATTACCATTAAGAAAAGTTTCCAGTATGATGGGTTTAGTCTAACCTTCTGGGGCTGTAAATAGTCCAATGCCTTGCAGAGAGAAGGAAGTCAGCAGCATTTTCTGAATGAATGCATATATTAACAAATGAAACTATACTTTTATAATAGAGAGAATAACTTTTGCTATGCTTCGAACAAATGATGATTTTGAACATGCTACAACTAACAAAGAGAGGGTTTCTTTGAGAATAAATGCTTTTTATCTGTAGAATATATATAATTAGCTGTCAAAGAATCTCATTTTCATCTTAAGCTTAAGAAAAAGACATGTTTTAAAAACACAACTAAACACTTCCAGATAAAAAATAGTAACAACAGGATTTTTTGGGGGGAGAGTTAGGTATCCCTTCAAAGTAATCCCTTGCTTTCATAAATCAGCAATTCAGGGGAAACTACAACACATTTTTTAAATGTATTCTTGATAAAGGACAGATGGGTCAACTTTCAATATTTTGAATTCTGAATGAAAGCCTAATAGAAACTTATTAACCAAATCAAGAAAATATCATGTTATAATATTTCACATGCTGTTTTTTTAATGTTGGAAGTTTTTGCTTGGTGGTACCATTAGCATCTAAATCTAGTAGCCATGACTCTGAGTGGAGGCGTACATCTGACGATCATGCAACAGCATGACTGAGGGATTAGGTTGAGTTGGCTACTTTGATAGGCTAAGTAGGTGCTCTTCCTTTCTCACACTTATCACTATTTCCCACATACTTGTTTGTGTCCTTAACAGAAAAAGATCAATCTCACATATAAGAATAGTTTTACTAAGAAAGTACCAGTGATTGGACTCTTAGAGTACGGAAATGACAATACAAGTTTGAAACATCGAAAGAAACATTTCATTAAAAACAATATTCCACCCAAATAGCGAGTTAAGAGAGTAATATTGACATATATACACCTCCAAATGTAAAATAGATAGCTAGTGGGAAGCAACGGCATAACACAAGGAGATCGGCTCTGTGCTTTGCGATGACCTAGAGGAGTGGGATGGGGAGAGTGGGAGGGAGGCTGAAAAAGGAGAGGATATTTCTGTGCATTAATTTTGTATCCTGCTACTTTACTAAATTCATTGATTAGCTCTAGTAGTTTTCTTGTAGCATCTTTAAGATTCTCTATGTATAGTATCATGTCATCTGAAAACAGTGACAGCTTTACTTCTTCTTTTCCAATTTGGATTCCTTTTATTTCCTTTTCTTCTCGGATTGCTGTGGCTAAAACTTCCAAAACTATGTTGAATAAGAGTGGTGAGAGTGTGAAACCTTGTCTTGTTCCTGATCTTAGTGGAAATGGTTTCAGTTTTTCACCACTGAGGATGATGTTAGCTGTCGGTTTGTCATATATGGTCTTTATTATGTTGAAGAAAGTTCCCTCTATGCCTACTTTCTGTAGGGTTTTTATCATAAATGGGTGTTGAATTTTGTCAAAAGCTTTCTCTGCATCTATTGAGATGATCATATGGTTTTTCTCCTTCAGTTTTTTAATACAGTGTATCACGTTGATTGATTTGTGTATATTGAACAATCCTTGCATTCCTGGAATAAACCCTACTTGATCATGGTGTATGATCCTTTTAATGTGCTGTTGGATTCTGTTTGCTAGTATTTGGTTGAGGATTTTTGCATCTATGTTCATCAGTGATATTGGCCTGTAGTTTTCTTTCTTTGTGACATCCTTGTCTGGTTTTGGTATCAGGGTGATGGTGGCCTAGTAGAATGAGTTTGGGAGTGCTCCTCCCTCTGCTATATTTTGGAAGAGTTTGAGAAGGATAGGTGTTAGCTCTTCTCTAAATATTTGATAGAATTTGACTGTGAAGCCGTCTGCTCCTGGGCTTTGGTTTGTTGGAAGAATTTTAATCACAGTTTCAATTTCAGTGCTTGTGATTGGTCTATTCATATTTTCTATTTCTTCCTGATTCAGTCTTGACAGGTTATGCATTTCTAAGAATTTGCCTGTTTCTTCCAGGTTTTCCATTTTATTGGCATAGAGTTTCTTGTAGTAATCTCTCATGATCTTTTGTATTTCTGCAGTGTCAGTTGTTACTTCTCCTTTTTCATTTCTAATTCTATTGATTTGAGTCTTCTCCCCCCCCCCTTTTTTTTTTCTGGTACATAGGCCTCTCACTGTTTTGGCCTCTCCCTCTGTGGAGCACAGGCTCCGGACATACAGGCTCAGTGACCATGGCTCCCGGGACAAGCCGCTCCGCAGCATGTGGGATCTTCCCTGACTGGGTCATAAACCTGTGTGCCCTGCATTGGCAGGTGGACTCTCAACCACTGCAGCACAAGGGAAGCCATCTTTTCTTCTTGATGAGTCTGGCTAATGGTTTATCAACTTTGTTTATCTTCTCCAAGAAGCAGCTTTTAGTTTTATTGATCTTTGCTCTCATTTACTTCATTTCTTTTTCATTTATTTCTGATGTGATCTTTATGACTTCTTTCCTTCTGCTAACTTTGGGGTTTTTCTGTTCTTTTATCTCTCATTGCTTTAGGTGCAAGTTTCACTTGTTTATTTGAGAATTTGGTAAGCTAACAGGATACAAAATTAATGCACAGAAATCTCTGGCATTCCTATAAACTAATGATGAAAAATCTGAAAGTGAAATTAAGAAATCACTCCCATTTACCATTGCAACAAAAAGAATAAAATATTTAGGAATAAACCTACCTAAGGAGACAAAAGACCTGTATGCAGAAAATTATAAGACACTGAAAGAAATTAAAGATGATACAAATAGATGGAGAGATATACCATGTTCTCAGATTAGAAGAATCAACATTGTGAAATGACTCTACTACCCAAAGCAATCTACAGATTCAATGTAATCCCTATCAAACTACCACTGGCAATTTTCACAGAACTAGAACAAAATAATTTCACAATTTGTATGGAAACACAAATGACCCCGAATAGCAAAAGTAATCTTGAGAGCGAAAAACAGAGCTGGAGAAATCAGTCTCCCTGACTTCAGACTATGCTACAAAGCTACAGTAATCAAGACAGTATGGTACTGGCACAAAAACAGAAAGATAGATCAATGGAACAGGATAGAAAGCCCAGAGATAAACCCACGCACATATGGTCAACTTATCTTTGATAAAGGAGGCAGGAGTGTACACTGGAGAAAGGACAGACTCTTCAATAAGTGGTGCTGGGAAAACTGGACACTGACATGTAAAAGTATGAGATTAGTTCATTCCCTAACACCATACACAAAAATAAGCTCAAAATGGATTAAAGACCTAAACGTAAGGCCAGAAACTCTCAAACTCTTAGAAGAAAACATAGGCAGAACACTCTATGACATAAATCACCTCAAGGTCATTTTTGACCCACCTCTTAGAGAAATAGAAATAAAAACAAAAATAAACTAATGGGACCTAATGAAACTTAAAAGCTTTTGCACAGCATGGAATCCATAAACAAGACGAAAAGACAACCCTCAGTATGGGAGAAAATATTTGCAAATGAAGCAACTGACAAAGGATTAATCTCCAAAATTTACAAACAGCTCATGCAGCTCAATAACAAAAAAAAACAAACAACCTAATCCAAAAATGTTCAGAAGACCTAAATAGACATTTCTCCAAAGAAGATATACAGACTGCCACAAACACATGAAAGAATGCTTAACATCATTAATCATTAGAGAAATGCAAATCAAAACTACCATGAGATATCATCTCACACCAGTCAGAACGGCTATAATCAAAAAATCTATAAACAATTAATGCTGGAGAGGGTATGGAGAAAAGGGAACACTCTTGCACTGCTGGTGGGAATGTGAGTTGGTACAGCCACTATGGAGAACAGTATGGAGGTTCTTTAAAAAACTACATATAGAACTACCATATGTCCCAGCAATCCCACTACTGGGCATATACCATGAGAAAACCATAATTCAAAAAGAGTCATGTACCAAATATTCATTGCAGCTCTATTTACAATAGCCAGGAGATGGAAGCAACCTTAGTGTCCATCATCGGATGAATGGATAAAGAAGATGTTGCACATATATACAATCGAATATTACTCAGCCATAAAAAGAAACGAAATTGAGTTATTTGTAGTGAGGTGGATGGACCTAGAGTCTGTTATACAGAGTGAATTAAGTTAGAAAGAGAAAAACAAATACTGTATGCTAACACATATATATGGAATCTAAGGGGAAAAAAGTGTCATGAACAACCTAGGTGTAAGACTGGAATAAAGACACAAACCTACTAGAGAATGGACTTGAGGATATGGGGAGGGTGAAGGGTAAGTTGTTGCAAAGTGAGAGAGTGGCATGGACATATATACACTACCAAACGTAGAATAGATAGCTGGTGGGAAGCAGCCGCATAGCAGAGGGAGATCAGCTCGGTGCTTTGTGACCACCTAGAGGGGTGGGAGAGGGAGTGTGGGAAGGAGGGAGACGCAAGAGGGAAGAGATATGGGAACATATGTATATGTATAACCGATTCACTTTGCTGTAAAGTGGAAACTAACACACCATTGTAAAGCAATTACACGCCAATAAAAATGTAAAAAAATAAAACTAAACTAAAGCACTGTAGTTAAGAATCAGAAGGCTTGGGTTTCAGCTTAAAATGTACAGCAAGTTAATTAATTAACCTTAGTCAAATAAATAAAAATTGATTTCCGTTTTCTTTTCATTAAAAAAATACCTCTTAGCCATAAGTGTAAATATATTAGTACCTGACAACTTTACCTGTACTTTTTTCCTTTTTAGAATATTAACTTTGTCAATTATACCTCAATAAAGATGAAAAATATTAACTTTAAAAAAAAAGGAGGGGATATGGGGATATATGTATGCACATGGCTTATTAACTTTGTTGTACAACAGAAACTAACACAGTATTGTGAAGCAATTATACTGCAATAGCGATGTATTAAAAAAATAAGGAAGGAATGGTTTGAAATAACAAATGCATATTGTTTGAATAACTGATAAAGATTTGTGGGTATCTATTTTTCTGTCATGGGGAAAAATACCTTTTAAATTTTTGTTCCTTACCCACGCTGTCCTGTAGAATGATAATGCATGCTAAAATTTTGAGCCAAATATGTAATTTTAAACTTTTAAATAGACACTTATAATATCAAAAGGAAATATTAAAATGATTTTGATAGTGTTTTATTTAATCAATACACACAAACTATTATAATTTTAACATGGTATCAACATATTAATTTTCATTTTCTATGTTTTATTTGTTATATTTGTTTGTTCTATTTGTTTACTATGCTTAAAGTAATTCTGAAGAAGAAGGAAAGCCACCAAAAATTGATAGGGAGAAGAAAATGTGAAGGAAACCTAAGAGTAATTGATCAAATAAAGGTAATTATTTTTGCTGTATCTACAAAGAACAAAAGAATAACAATGTAAGAGATTATTAACTGAGAAAACAAAACTACTCTACAGCAGGGCTAAAAATGTTTCTTAATATTAACTAGATTGTGACAAAGTTCAGATTCTTACAGTAGGCAGCTTAGTAGAATTTCCTTTAAACCATTCTGAGTAGATCTTGCTAATGTACTTACACTGCCCACTCTCATTATGTGTTATATTAGGGAAAGTGAATGATTGATTCCATCCAAGTCAGTGGATTTTCAAACTATGGGCTGTTATATTAGTCTTTGCATGCATTTTGTAGTGGGTTATTTTTCACTAAGTACCCTCATCGTTACTTACTGCATTTGAAATAATCATAAGGATTATCGGAAACTCAAGCAAGTAATCTATGGCCCTAAGGTTGAATGGACACGTAGAGTTACAAATAAGCTTCGGGTTCACTCTTTGCCTTATATTTAAAACAGTTGTCATTCAGTAGCAGAGTAAAGTGCTTATCCTTTTATCTATATAAAACCAGAATTGGGGCCTTCAGGCTACCTTTTCTTGCATGTCAAAGATGTTAATAATGTATCTGCCTACCAATGTGATGAAGAATATGCCTCCTGGATTCTTTTCTTTGGAGTGAACTGAAACTGAAAACTTTCATTTTTGTCATTGAAAATGCTTTCCATATAGCTCTTTCATTTCACACCACCTGTGGAGCACTATAATCCAGGTTAACTCTGGGCATAAGAAATTCATGGACTTCCCTCTGATTAGTAGATAATAGAAAAAAAATTATACCAGTGACATATTTATTCTCTTGTGTTTATGTGGTTGAAGGAATATATAAAAGCTAACACTTCATACAAATTGTAAAATATATGCATTTTTAAAAAATGTGAAACCTAAAGCTGAGCTAAGTAAATAACACTGCCAAATAAACATGAAAAACTGTCACCACTTTAGGAACGCCTGCTTTTGATAAAGCACTATATTTCTGAAGGCAAGGCTCTAATAACTAATAAAAATAGTAAATGACATTGAGTAATTTGCTTATCACTTTCCATATGAAAATATTTCGATATTGACTGTAAATGAATACTCAAGTTTGTACATGTATTTACTATTCATTTTGTTATAAACACATCCAATAGCATGTTAAAATACTTGCATTCCCATCAAGAACAGAATAATATAATCGACTGGTCAGCATGCTAAGTAAAAACATGAGTGGCTATACAAAAACTTGTCCTTTTGGGAGGATGAAAATAAAGTGTGTAACTGGAGCAGTCTTTCATACTGCAGCATGGACAATTTTAAAATGAAAATAATAGTATCATTAATTGTCAGTCTCCAATGCCATGAAATTTGTGTTAAACGATCTCTGTTCCCTTTGCTAGTTAGCAAGGACCCAAGCCATCAATAATAACTATTCTGTCTAATTTACACTCTTTGTGTCAAAACAAGAAATGAACAATAGGAGATGACTGAGGTGAATGAAGCTGTCCTTCCATTAATTTTATATAACTCACCATAACCAGCTCTCTCAAAATGTGCTCCAGAAATAATTTATTTTTTATATTATCCTCCAGCACCACCAAGTGGTAAAAATTTTATTTTCCCTTGTAGAGTGATCACTTGAAGACAAACATTAAAATAGTACTGGGATGTTGTTAGGACTAATTAAGCACCTGAAATGTATCTAGTAAAAAAGTACATCTCAGAATCCCCAGTCTCTATCAAAAAGCCACTGAATATAATATACTTCAGAAATAAAGAAACAAAATAATTTAATGAATAGATTGTTTGGTTATAATTATTGTTCTTGTTTTATGTTATCTATATTCTGTTCCCCAAAGAGATCTTTTCACTATTGCAATTTATTTTAGTTTTATTTCCCCAAACCTCCAATCTTACTCTAATAGTATAAAATATATAACCTTCTGGTTGTATATTATTTGATTTGGTGGCTGAATTTTGAAGAATAAAATGAGAGCTGGTAGCTTAAATATTTGTTATTTGAGTGGTATAACATATTAATGGCCATAGAATTTTAAATTGCTGCAAGAAAATCATTGAGTTTAGTGATAATATAAAAACAAGACATAAAAAAGTACGTGCTATAAATAAAATTGTACACACTTATACACTTTCTTATTTGTTTTAAAAATGAAACAGTTTTTAACTGAATTTTAGAGTTTTCTTTTAGCTATTTAATTTCCTAAAATATAATATATCATTTATAAGAATAAGCAGTGACAAAAATTGAATGGCAAGAAAATCATATTAAAGTTTGCCAGGTAAAAAGTGCCAGGGCCCCAGTCACAAGTTGTTTTACAGTCATCTAGGCAATGTGGAGCATTGAGCACTAGTAGTGTCAGATACTTTGAGCATTAAGAGAAATTTAGATCTAATGTTAGTGCATTCTGTATTGAAAATACAGAGTCCCTGTTTCCAGCATTAATCTAAATAATCTTAGGTGTATTTTATTAAATATGAAATATACATCTTCTACTTATGCTATCTTGTCAAGTGATGATTAACTATGGAAAATTAATATCAAAGTTTCAAAACCAACCATTATGGAAAATATTGACCTTTTTAAGTTATTGTATACCCATTGCTAACCTGATCATTCTTATTGTTGGTCAAGCAAAGCTAACAGTATTAGACTTACAGAAAACAAATGAAACACTGTCTTGACAGAACCTAAAGAGTGTCTCAGAAGGAGGATGTCTCATGTGCTGCTATGATCTGAATGTTTGAGTTCCTCAAAATTCATTTGTTGAAATCCTAACCCCAAAGGTGAGGCTTTTGGAGGTGGAGCCACTGGTAGGTGACTAGGACATGAGTATGAAACCCTCATGAATGGAATTAGTCCCCACATAAAAGCAGCTTCAGAGATACCTTGCCTCTTCTGCCATGTGAGAACACAGGAAAAGGATAGTTGTCTATGAACCAGGAAACCCTTACAAACCCCCAAATCTGCTGGTACCATGATCCTGGACTTCCAGCCTCCAGACCTGTGAAATGTTTGTTGTTTATAAACAACCCCCCCACACCCAGTCTGTGGCATTTTGCTGTAGCATCCTGAATAGACAAAAATAGATGGATTTTAGAGTCTGGTCTGTGCAATTTTGATAGTCTTGCAAGATGGGGATTAGTTCAGTTGGCATTAGTCTATAACATATAGCTTTGGACTGATGGCACAGGGAGGTAATTGTCCTGATGTGTGTATTGATGATTAAGCTATGAGTCTTGATAAGTAAGTTATTTTAGTTGGTTCACTGTCTTATCTTTCAGAAACAAGTGTTTCCCGAAAAAGAGCTAAATATTTTTTTCTTATCCCCAGTATTGTTTAGCACAAACACAGATAAGTAATCTTTATCAAAGAATTGTTCAGATAGAGAAAGAAAAGTATGTTAAGAATTAGATAAAGACAGGAAAATATGTATGGCTAAGAATTGCTTAATATAAGAAAGAGTGAAATATAGTGGTTTTATTTCTCTATTTCTGTAAACAACAATAAGAAAAACAGCATCAACAAAATTTTGTCTATTACAACTGTTAAAAGACAACCCACTATGGGTCTTTTGCGTTACTTCAAGTCTGGGAAACAGAATCACTGACTGTCTTTGTTCTGGATCATCTTTTCAAGGATGTTTGTATAGTGACCAGTCTTAGAAAATAGAGCTAGTGGCTTCTTCTGGAGCTAAATCAGGGATTCCCAAGACTAATAGATGATGTTAGTAATGAGGTCCTCAATACCTAATATATAGCATTAGATCAAAACCACATATATACAATGGAATATCACTCAGCCATAAAAAAAGAACACAGTAATGCCATTTGCAGCAACATGGATGGACTTAGAGATTGTCATACTGCGTGAAGTAAGTTTGTCAGAGAAAGACAAATATCATATGATGTTGCTTATATGTTGAATCTAAATAAAGGTGTGAATGAACTTATTTACAAAACAGAAATAGAGTCACAGATGTAGAAAACAAAATTATGGTTACCAGAGGTAAGGGGGGAGGGATAAATTGGGAGGTTGGGATTGATATATACACACCACTATATATAAAATAGATAACTAATAAGGACCTACTGTATAGCACAGGGAACTGTACTAAATACTCTGTAATGACCAATATGGGAAAAGAATCTAAAAAAGAGTGGATATATGTATATGTATAACTGATTCATTTGGCTGTACACCTGAAACTAACACAACACTGTAAATCAACTATACTCTAATAATTTATATATATATATATATATATATATATATATATATATATATATATATATATATGAAAGTTTATTTGGTTGAGCCATACCTGTTGTCGTGGAGCTTAAACAAAATTAAGTGCTAAGTTTTATTTAGACACAGAACAACTATCTCACTGTGTGACTCCTGATCAATCTATCCTCCTCTATTTAGAGCTCAGGAACTTTATAGTGAAAGACTATTAGAAGTGAGAGTAAGGATATCTTGTCATCAAGGGGAAGAAGCAAAGTCTGTATGCACCCATCTGAGTATACTGGGGTATTCTGAGGCAAAGAAGTCAATCAATTATGGCTCTGTTGAATATATGATCCAAAGTTGTTATCTTACCCACAACTGTGGAAGGAAAATGTGCCCTTATTCAGCTACCAGTGTTTGGGCAGAGTTCACAGTGGGGAAGAACGTTAACTTGACCCTGCTGATGGCTCCCTTTGGGTCAGTTAATTGTATTATTGTTGTTCCTACATATGAGTGTTTAGTAGGAATTAATGTGTTATACCCATGTGCCTCCTGTTCCATAGGGCCAAACGATATTGTTCTATTCAGGAAGATTCACATGTATAGAAGTGCTAGTGGGACACATAAATGGTTATCCAACTTATCTCCTTACAATGTCTTGGGTGGTTCAACGTAACCAGTGTAGAATGCCAGGAGGAGAAATAAAAACAAATACTTTAAAGACTTAAAGGCAGCAGAAGTAGTATGAGATGCAATATCTCAATACAATAGCCTTGTATGTCCAGTGGAAAAGAAAACTTACAATGGATTATTGTTAAGTGAAATCTGTTGTTGTTCCCATAGCTCTCACAGTTCCAGACTTTGCAACTATAACCAAATTCATTACACAGACTAATATCACTTGGACATACCAGGATCAAGAAAAGTTCACATTCATGTCACAAAGTCTCCAATATGTGTTTGTAGTATGTCAACAGGAGAATCTAAACTACCGTGGTTTTTCCAATCCTGAGTGGATTAGGATTTTGCATGAATGTTTCTAACTTCTAATGTTCAGAACTTTCAATTTGTAGATGATATACGGTTGGATGACACATAGGAAGCCTAGGTCTCAATGATGCTGGCCCTGGTGCTATCACATCTCCTTCAGAAGGTGCCACAGATAAACTCTGACAAAAGTAAGAGGACTTCTTGGCAATGACTGATCCCTCTAGCAGTCAAGGGACAATGTCTCTCTTCAGCTCCCCTTCACTTAAATAGAAACCTAGCACCTTACTGCACTCTTTATATATTGGAGAAATCGTATGTCTCACTTGAGTATTCTACTTGATCCTTTATATAGGTTAAACCTATAAGCTATATAGGTTTATATAAACCTGTATAAACACATAAGCTTATCTTGAGTGTCACCCAAACCAATAGATTCAAACCTTTAGAATCCATCCAGCAAGCTGTTAGCATGTTCTATTATATTTGGGGCACCACAATCCTGGTGATCCCTTACAGCCACATGTCTCAGTGAATGATGATTATGCTGATTGGAGCTTCTGGCAAAGAACAGTCGCTTCTCCTTGGAGGCACCCTTTGAGTTTTGGACTCACCTTCCAGATATGACTACCAATTTCACCAGTTTTTACAAAGAAGTTATTAGCTTGCTACTTAGCTCTTACTGAAATTTGACTCCTGACCCATGGACTCTCTGTCATGACATTGCCATTCAAATTCAATGTTTAGCAAGTTGAGAAGAATTCAATAAGCTTTACTTGTGAAATAAGTATGTAATATTCAAGAACACAGAAAGCAGAGTACCAGTGTTATTTCATCTGTACACGAAAAATCAGCAGCTATCAATTTAGAGGGAAATTTATCCTCGACTGTGGTGGTTGAAGCAAACATGTTGAATCACCTGGGCTCTTAATTCGAAGAGATTCTCTTAAATTCCAGGCCTGGTTCAATGATGGTTTAGATAAGCTGAAACCTGCAGTTGTCCATTAGGCTGCTACAGCTGTTGAACCTCAGCACCAACTAAGGAGACCAAAAATGGATATGTTTGCTTCCCTCATTGGGCAGAAATCAAAGCTGTTTTTATTGCTGTATCTAAAACTTTGTCTAATGAAATTTGTTATATTTTTACTCACCATTGGTCCGTTACTATTGGGCTGGATGTTTGTCTGACATTTGGAAAACTATGACTGGCAGATTTAAAACACCTCTTTTTGGAACCACTGATTAGTAAGGAAAGATTCTCTGATTAAACTGACTGAAATCAAGCTACTAATCAAACGGTAACCAGATTTCCACAATTTCTGTCTCAGTTGATCATTACATCAAACATGGAAACAAGTCACCAACATAAACTGGGCTCTCAGTAAACAATTCCATGTTTCTGATGCAGAGGTTTGCCAGATTTCTGACACTTGACAAAAGTTGACCCAGTCATCTCCTGTTGAGAGAAGTGCTGTCCCTACATTCAGATTGACTACATATGATTTTGATCCCCCTATTAGGACTATCAGAGATGTGAGAAAGTTGATGATATGTTTTCAGGTTATAGTGATGCAGTTTCAGTCTGATCATCTGACTTTGGCTATATCACACTGGCCCTTAAAACTACTATTTGTCATCTTTTCAGCTTTCTACACCATTTCCCATCTGACCTTTTATCACAGAAGCCAATAAACACTGGGCTCATGTCGAGTTATTTAATGAATCTTCTACATTCCTCACCATCCACTGTTAGAAAGGTATTGTTGAGTGCTAGAATGGACTTCTCAAAAAATCCACTAAAGGATTTCTGACTCTATCTCCCTCACTTCTTGGACCTTAGTAAGGCAGCTTTCTCACTGAATGTGTTTTCTCCATAAAGGGATCATCTCTTCTCAATCTAGATAATGATGAAGAAAATAGGTACAGGGGATATACAGACTTTTTCAAAAATTTGTAATTTCATATCGTCTATTTCTGTGTATGACAGTTTATTCTTTCCCCTATGACAACCCAGGCTGAACTTGTTCATAGAACTTCCAAGGTGTAAGAATAGTTAAAAGAAGGCCTTGTGGATTCAGTGTTAATTCTGTTCCAGCCACCTACATTTTTCTGTTTGAATTTCACAATCTTGCACCATAAGTATAATTACTACTTTGTTGAATATATTCCTTGCTGAATTTCCCTTGGACTAGTAGATCAAAGTGGAAGACATAATGGGTATTATGTCTTATATTATCTATAAGTGTTATAAGAATTACCTTGTCCCTCTCACAACTGACATTGAAGAAGAAATATCTGTGTGAAAGAAGAGGATGATTGGGCAAAAGGCAAGTCTGTAGATACTGGAATGGTACACACCGACTTTGTGGTAGTGGAGAGAGAACAGCAACTTTGCATCTGAGGAGGGGCCACCTTAGAATATAGGACATATTGGGAAAGAGAGGATATTAGTGACATCTGTCTTTTGGAACCACCTCCAGACTCATCCTCATGAAGAAAAATACCCCGGTGCAGGTCTTACAAACCATGGCATGAACCTTGAATTTAACTCATTCTTGGCTGCCATTTCCAGTTAGATTACAATGACGTATCAGGAACAAGAGATGTTTTCAGCTCTGGCACCTCCCACACAAAACACCTTGTCAACTACTCTGTATGTCTTTTCTACTTATATTCCTTTGTGGCTCCATGGGGTGGATCACTATCACCTGGAAGATGGCATAGACAATAGAACAGGTGGAATGACTGCCCTCAGACAGTTCTTGAAAAACAAAAATTTGATTTAATTATTCAAACTCAACTGTGAATCTTAGGGCTTACTACTTGGCTGGAAGATCACTTTTTTTGTTGCTGTTTGTTTGTTTTTACATCTTTATTAGAGTATAATTACTTTACAATGTTGTGTTAGTTTCTGCTGTACAACAAAGGGAATCAGCTATATGTATACATATATCTCCATATGCCCTCTTGAGCTTCCCTCCCACTCTCCCTATCTCACTCCTCTACGTTGTCACAAAGCATTGAGCTGATCTCCCTGTGTTATGCAACATCTTCTCACTAGCTATCTATTTTAAATTTGGTAGTGTATATATGTCAATGCTACTCTTTCACTTTGTCCCAGTTTCCCTTTCCCCCTGCGTCCTCAAGTCCATTCTCTATGTCTGCATCTTTATTCCTGCCTTACCACTAGGTTCATCTACACCATTTTTTTTAGATTCCATATATATGCATTAGCATATGGTATTTGTTTTCTTCTTTATGACTTACTTCACTCTGTATGACAGGCTCTAGGTCCAACAGTCTCACTACAAATAACTCAGTTTTGTTCCTTTTTATGGCTGAGTAATATTCCATTATATATATGTGCCACATCTTCTTTATCCATTCATCTGTTGATGGACACTTAGGTTGCTTCCATGTCCTAGGTATTGTAAAGAGTTCTACAATGAATATTTTGATACATGTATCTTTTTGAATTATGGTTTTCTCAGGGTATATGTCCAGTAGTGGGATTGCTGGGTCGTATGGTGGTTCTATTTTTAGACTTTAAGGAACCTCCATACTGTTCTCCATAGTAACTCTATCAATTTACTCTCCCATCAACAGTGAAAGAGGGTTCCCTTTTCTCCACAACCTCTCCAGCATTTATTGTTTGTAGACTTTTTGTTGATGGCCATTCTGACTAGTGTGAGGTGATACCTCATTGTGGTTTTGATTTGCATTCCTCTAATGATTAGTGATGTTGAGCATCTTTTCATGTGTTCATGGGCAATCTGTATCTCTTCTTTGGTGAAATGTCTGTTTAGGTTTTCTACCCATTTTTTTATTGGATTGTTTGTTATTTTTGATATTGAGCTGCATGAGCTGCTTGTATATTTTAGAGATTAATCTTTTGTCAGTTGCTTCTTTTGCAAATATTTTCTCCTATTCTGAGGATTGTCCTTTTGTCCTGTTTATGGTTTCCTATGTTGTGCCGAACTTTTAAGTTTCATTAAGTCCCATTTGTTTATTTTTGTTTTTATTTCCATTAATATAGAAGGTGGGTCAAAAAGGATCTTGCTATGACTTACGTCATAGAGTGTTCTGCCTGTTTTCCTCTAAGAGTTTTATAGCGTCTGGCCTTATATTTAGGTCTTTAATTCATTTTGAGGGTTTTTTTTTGTGTGTGTGTATAGTGTTAGGAAGTGTTCTAATTTCATTCTTTTACAGGGAGCTGTCCAATTTTTCCAGCACCACATATTGAAGAGGCTGTCTTTGCTCCATTGTATATTCTTGTCTCCTTTGTCAAAGATAAGGTGACTATGGGTTTGTGGGTTTATCTCTGGGCTTTCTATCCTGTTCTATTGATCTATATTTCTGTTTTTGTGTCAGTATCATACTGTCTTGATTACTGTAGCTTTGTAGTATAGTCTGAAGTCAGGAAGCCTGATTCCTGATTCCGTTTTTCTTTCTCAAGATTGCTTTGGCTTTTTGAGGTTTTTGTGTTTCCATACAAATTGTAAGTTTTTTTGGTTCTAGTTCTGTGAAAAATACCATTGGTAGTTTTATAGGTGTTGCATCAAATCTGTAGATTGCTTTGGATAGTATAGTCATTTTCACAATGTTGATTCTTCTAATCAAAGAACATGGTTTATCTCTCCATCTGTTTGTATCATCTTTGATTTCTTTTATCAGTGGCTTGTACTTTTCTGCATACAGGTCTTTTGTCTCCTTATATAGGTTTATTCTTAGGTATTTTATTCTTTTTGTTGCAATGGTAAATGGGAGTGTTTCCTTAATTTCTCTTTCTGATCTTTCATTGTTAGTGTATAGGAATGCAAGAGATTTATGTGCATTAATTTTTTTATTATGCTACTTTACCAAATTCATTGATTAGCTCTAGTAGTTTTCTGATGGTATCTTTAGGATTCTCTATGTATATTATCATGTCACCTGCAAACAGTGACAGTTTTACTTCTTCTTTTCCAATTTATATTACTCTTATTTCTTTTTCTTCTCTGATTACCATGGCTAGGACTTCCAAAGCTATGTTGAATAATAGTGCAGTGATTGGGCACCCTTTTCTTGTTCCTGATACTAAGGGAAACACTTTCAGTTTTTCACCATTGAAATGTTGTTGGTTGTGCATTTGTCATATATGGATTTTATTATGCTGATGTTGGTTGCCTCTATGCCTGCTTTCTGAAGAGTTTTTAATGTAAATGGGTGTTGAAAATTATTTTTTTTCTGCATCTATTGAGACTATCATATGGCTTTTAATCTTTCAGTTTTTTAATATGATGTATCATATTTATTGATTTGTACATATTGAAGGATCCTTGCATTCCTGAGATAAACCCCAATTGATCAAGGTGTATGATTCTTTATTGTGCTGTTAGATTCTGTTTGCTAGTATTTTGTTAAGGATTTTGCATCTATGTTCATCAGTGATATTGGCCTGTAATTTTCTGTTTTTGCGACACCTTTGTGTGATTGTGGTATCAAGGTGGCCTCATAGAATGAGTTTGGGAGTGTTCTTCCCTCTGAGGTATTTTAGAAGAGTTGGAGAATAGGTGTTAGCTCTTCTCTAAATGTTTGATTGAATTCACCTGTGAAGCCAACTGACCCTGGGCTTTTGTTTGTTGGAAGATTTTTAATCACAGTTTCCATTTCAGTGCTTGTTATTGGTCTGTTCATATTTTCTAGTTCTTCCTGGTTCAAGCTTGAAAGGTTGTACTTTTCTAAGAATTTGTCCATTTCTTCCAGTTCGTCCATTTTATTGGTATAGAGCTGCTTGTAGTAGTCTCTCATGATCCTTTGTATTTCTGTGGGGTCAGGTGTTACTTCTCTTTTTTCATTTCTAATTCTGTTGATTTGAGTCTTCTCCTGCTTTTTCTTGATGAGTCTGGCTAATGGTGTATCGATTTTTTAATCTTCTCAAAAACGAGCTTTTAGTTTTATTGATCCTTGCTATCATTTCCTTCATTTCTTTTTCATTTGTTTCTGATCTGATCTTTATGATTTCTTTCCTTCTGTTAACTTTGGTTTTTTCTTGTTCTTTTTTCTCTAATAGCTTTAGATGTAAGGTTAGGGTTTTTATTTGAGATTTTTCTTGTTTCCTGAGTTAGGATTGCATTACTATAAACTTCTCTCTTTGAACTGCTTTTGTTGCATCCCATAGGTTTTAGGTCACCATGTTTTCATTGTCATTTGTTTCTAGGTATTTTTTTGATTTCTTCTTTGATTTCTTCAGTGATCTCTTGGTTATTTAGTAATGTATTGTTTAGCCTCCATGTGTTTTTTTTTTTTACAGCTTTTTTTCTAAAATAGATATCTAATCTCATAGTATTTTGGTCAGAAAAAACACTTGATATGATATCAAATTTCTTATATTTACAGAGGCTTGATTTGTGACCCAACATGTGATCTGTCCTGGAGAATGTTCTGTGTGCACTTGAGAAGAAAGTGCATTCTGTTGTTTTTGGATGGAATGTCCTATAAATATCAATCAAGACCATCTGGTCTAATATGTCATTTAAAGCTTGTGTTGCCTTATTTATTTTCATTTTGGATGATCTGTCCATTGGTGTGTTAAAGTCCACTACTAATATTGTGTTACTGTCAATTTCCCCTTTATGGCTGTTAGAATTTGCCTAATGTACTGAGGTGCTCCTGTGTTGTGTACATAAATATTTACAATTGTTATATCTTCTTCTTAGATTGATCCTTTGATCATTATGTAGTGTCCTTCTTTGTCTCTTGTAATAGTCTTTATTTTAAAGTATATTTTGTCTGATGTGAGTATTGCTATTGCAGCTTTCTTTTGATTTCTATTTGCCTGGAATAACTTTTCCATCCCCTCACTGTCAGTCTGTAAGTGTCCCTAGATCTGAAGTGGGTCTCTTGTAGACAGCATATATATGGGTCTTCTTTTGTATCTAATCTGCCAGTCTGTGTCTTTTGGTTGAAGCATTTAATACATTTACATTTCAGTTAATTATTGAAATTTATGCTCCTATTACCATTTTCTTCATTATTTTGTGTTGTTTTTATAGGTCTTTTCTTTCTCTTGTGTTTCCTGCCTAGAGAAGTTTCTTTAGCACTTGTTGTAAAACTGGTTTTGTAGTGCTGACTTCTCTTAGCTTTTCTTGTCTGTAAAGCTTTTGATTTCTCTGTTGAATCTGAATGAGATCCTTGCCAGGGAGAGTAATCTTGGTTGTAGGTTCTTCCCTTTCATTACTTTAAATATATCGTGCTACTCCCTTCTGGCTTGTAGACTTTCTGCTGAGAAATCATCTGCTAACCTTATGAGAGTTCCCTTTTATTTATTTGTCGTTTTTCCCTGTTGCTTTTAATAATTTTTCTTTGTCTTTAGTTTTTGTCAATTTTATTATTATGTGTCTCAGCGTGTTTTTCCATGCGTTTATCCTGTCTGGAACTCTCTGTGTGCTTCCTTGTCTTGGGAGGCTATATCCTTTCCCATGTTAGGGAATTTTTTGACTATGATCTCTTCAAATATTTTCTTGGGTCCTTTCTGTCTCTCTTCTCCTTCTGGGACCCCTATAATGCAAATATTGGTATATTTAAAGTTTTCCCAGAAGTCTCTTAGGCTGTCTTCATTCCTTTTCATTCTTTTATTCTTTATTCTGTTCCATGGCAGTGAATTCCACCATTCAGTCTTCCAGGCCACTTATCCATTCTTCTGCCTCAGTTATTCTGCTATTGATTCCTTCTAGTGTAGTTTTCATTTCAGTTACTGTATTGTTCATCTCTGTTTGTTTGTTCTTTAATTCTTCTAGGTCTTTGTTAAACATTTCTTGCATTTTCTTGTTCTTTGCCTCTATTTTTTTCTGAGGTCCTGGATCATCTTTTCTATCATTATTCTGACTTCTTTTTCTGGAAGGTACTTATCTCCACTTCATTTCATTGTTTTTCTTGGGTTTTATTTTGTTCCTTCATCTGGTACATAGTCCTATCCCTTTTCATTTGTCTATCTTTCTGTGAATGTGGTTTTTGTTCCAGAGTCTGCAGGATTATACTTCTTCTTGCTTCTGCTGTCTGTCCTCCTAGGGTATTTTTAATTTCAGTTATTGTGTTGTTCTTTACAGTTTGTTTGCTCTTTAGTTCGTCAAGGTCCTTGTTAAACGTTTCTTATATTTCTGCATTCTATTTCAGAAATTTTGGATCATCTTTACTATCATTACTCTGAATTACTTTTCAGGTAGTTTTATTATTTCCTCTTCAATTGTTTGGTCCTGTGGGTTTTTATGTTCTCCTTTGTCTGCCAGCTATTTCTCTGTCTTCTCATTTTGTCTAATTTATAGTATTTGAGGTCTCCTTTCCCTAGGATGCAGGGTCATAGTTCCTCTTCCCTCTTTTCTCTGCCCCCAGGAGTGAGGTTTGTCCAGTAGTTTGCATAGACTTCCTGATGGGAGGGACAGGCTCCTGCATTCTGGCATGGAGCTGAGCCTTTTCCCTCTGATGAGCAGGGCTATGTCAGGTAGTCTGTTTGGGGGTGTCTGTGAGCTTAGTATGCCTTTAGATAGTCTATGTGCTGATGGGTGGGTTCGTGTTCCAGTCCTTTTTGTTGTTTGGTGTGAGGTGTCCAGTGCTGGGAGCTATAGGCTCTTGGATGGAGCTGGGTCTTGAATTCAGGTAGAGGTCTCTGTGAGAGCTCTCAGCCTTTAATCATCTTTGGGGCCAGGAATTCTCTAGTGGGCCAGCATCCTGGACTCAGTGCTCCAACCCCAGAGCCTCAGACCCGACTTCCAGTTGGGGAACCAAGACCCCGCAAGTTGCTCATCCCAGCAATAAAGGGGATTAAAAAAAAAGAGACTAACAAAACCGCAGGCAAATGTTTAAAAGTAAAATTAAACAAAGAAATACAGAAACAGGGAAATTCACACACACACAAAAGACACAAAAACAGAACCGAATAAAATAAAATGCAAAAGAACAACCAGACAAAAAAAGAACCCAAGAGCAAAATCAAACAATTAAAAAGAAAAGTAGCAAAAACACAAAACCTAAAAACAAAACCAAAGCAGTGTGCCAACTGAAGAGTAAAGCAAAGAAACAGAACAAACTGATAAAAATGACTTTAATAATGGGGAAAACACAGAACAACAAAAAAACAAAATAGAAATGGAAATATAATATGTATATGTGTATATATATATATATAAAAAAGAAAAAGAAGAAGAAGAATTTAAGGAATAGAACACAGCACAAAGGAAAAACAAAGTAAACATAGAAATATATAAAAAGAAATAAAAATAAGAAATATGTTGTAAAACACAAAGAGCCCAAAAAACTAAAAAAAAAAAACCTAAAACTAAAACAACAAACAAACAAAAACGAAAACAAAAAACCAGAGCCAACAAGAGAATGAATCAAAACATAATAAAGATAATAGTAATAATTATATTTCCCTGGGGTCTCAGCTGTAAGTGTCCTTGCACACACCGTGAGGCACAACCCACCTCCACCTCCCCAAGAAGCCCTCCTATGCCTCTGGACTGGTCTCTGGACCTGCTATAGGCCCTGTGGGGACCACTGAGACTCTGATCTGGCCCTGTTCCTGCATGTGTTTGCCTCCAAAATTCACAGCTGCCAGAGTTAAACCATTTTAATTTGTGGGAACACTCATCGTCTACTCAGATATTCCATAGATGCATGGTCTACCTAGCTGATCACGGGTATTTTATCTGCAGCTTGTGACACTGACGGAAAGATTTTTGATCCTCTTCCTTAGTCGCCCCATATCTGGGGTTCAGCTTTGGTTTTCTCCCAACATCTGCATGTGGTCCACCCAGAGGAATCTGGTCCTGAGGCTGCCTTGGAGATCTTGGGTCTGCCTCAGTGAAGACAGGGTGCAGAGGTGGTATGACTGCTTGGACTGTGGGAGTCCCAGTGGCACCAAATGTGCAGGGAAGCCAGCAGCCATGGGTGCAAGAGATATGGCCCTAGTGAGAAACTTTTCTGGTGCTCATCAGCAGGCGGGTGAGGGCTAGTTCTGAGGGGGCTTTTTTTATTTTTATTTTTTATTTTTTATTTATTTATTTTTTTTAAAGATTTTATGAGCATGGCTTTTAATTTATTTATTTATTTATTTATTTTTGGGTGTGTTAGGTCTTTGTTTCTATGCGAGGGCTTTCTCTAGTTGCGGCGAGCAGGGGCCACTCTTCATCGCGGTGCGCGGGCCTCTCACTGTCACAGCTTCTCTTTTTGCAGAGCACAGGCTCCAGACGCGAAGGCTCAGTAGTTGTGGCTAACGGGCCTCGCTGCTCCGTGGCATGTGGGATCTTCCCGGACCAGGGCTCGAACCCGTGTCCCCTGCATTGGCAGGCAGATTCTCAACCACTGCGCCACCAGGGAAGCCCATGAGGGGGCTTTTTTTATTGCTCAGTGACTGTCAACCAGGAGCCAGTCCTGGGAGGGCTTCTTTTATTGTCGTCTGCAGACACTATCATGTGGAGAGAGAGAGGGTACAGTAGTGGCTCCACTACCTGCATGTGACTCAACAGTAGTACCCTGCTTCCATGGCAGCCCAGCCTTCCTCCGTAGGCATTCCCTGCTGTGGATTTCCACCCTCCCATCCCTTCTGTCCATCTCCCACAGCCAACAGCAGTTCTTGCCCTGGGTCTGTTCTCTAATTCCCACGCTCCCGCTCCCAGCTCCCTTGCACACCTGTGAACACATGTCCCAATCTTGTGCATGTAGGGATGCAGTAATACTGTCTGTGTACTTCTAAATCTGTCCCATCTGATACAGATTTGTTGCTTCACCCTCTTCTGACAGTTTCAAATGTTTTCCTTCTGTCCTAATTGATTTCCCCATCAGAGAGAGGGTCTCCCCGAATTTGGGAATCTCTCCTCTGCTTTGGCTCCCCCACCCTAGGGTGCAGGTCCCATCTGGCTTCCTCTCCTCTTCCTTCCCCCTTCTTTTTTTCATCCTACCCAGTTATGCAGGGATCTTTATAGCCCTTTCCTGTGTCCAAGGTCTTCTGCTAGTGTTCAGCTGGTGTTCTGTGAGAATCGTTGTATCTATAGATGTATTCCTGATGCATCCATGGAGAGAGATGAACTCCACGTTCTTACTCCTCTGCCATCTTAACTCCTCTCTCTGGGAAATCACTTTGAAAGTTGGACACACTGTCAACCTGTACTCAGCAACTGATGTATATGTTGTATATGTGTTTGTGTGTGGGGGTCTCAGCAACTTACGAAAATAATATTCTTTCTGGGCCATCAGATTTTGTTTCTTATGTTGAGGTCAGTCATTAAAGTACCTTCCTCCTGGAAAAGTATGGTCATATGTGTTCTAGGATTTAAGAGACCTGTAATCTTGAGGAAACACTAACAATGGATTATGTAGTCCTCAGCTATGGATACCTCTTCAAAATGAAGTTATGCTTGGTTTCTTGGGAAATGTCCCTGGAGAGATAATTGACCTGATTTGATAAGATTTGTCAGGTAAGACAGAATAGTGTTCATTCTATGAATAATTATTCCTCACTACTCAGAAAATATGTGTTCTTCTGTGTTCTCAACCCAATTGCTTATAAATCATGAGATTTTCATTACTGGGTGATGTGAAGGGGCCTTGTGAGTCCAGGACATTAGCACTATTAAGACTAATCTTTTGTTCTAGTCCTTTCCCTGACCTCATGTATTTTTCTCACATGTAAGGAGAGGCAGATTTCTGGATGTCTATCTCCACTTCACTACTCTGTTCTGTGAAATCACTTTTGCCAGCCTGTCTCTGTGAGCTCTCAGCTCACTCTTCTCAAATCAGGATGGGTTCTGTCCTTATTCCCTCTCCATGTGCCATGGCCTGGAAACTCTCAAGGAATGGAGTTTAGGCAATCATAAGGTTAACCTTGTTTGTATCTTGTCTCTCACAGTTACTGTCCTTTGTTGCCTACCTCCAAGTTTCTTGAAATTTGTTTAACATGTTTTGGCTGGTTTTATTTTATTTCAGACAGAAGAATAGATTTTGTCCATGTTAGTCCATTTTGGGTGGAAACAGAATTCCCTCTTAATCTTTATTATAGATTTTAGTATCAGCTAGACTACTTACCAGACATCAAACAAACAGAAAAAAACTATTTGATTTTTGAATGGAGTTCCGTTGAATTTACCAGTTAGTCCATGAAGAATTGGAATCTTTGTAACGATGAATTGTTCATTTCATTGCAATTTGATGTCTTAATTTATTAATGCCATTTTATCTGCCATAATATGGCTCATTATTTTATTCCTAGAAGGTTTGCACAGTATTTATACAACTTATTTCCATGTAGCTTATGATTTTTGTTATTATTTACATTTCCAGGTTGATTATTTTCTATGTAGATGAGAATTTTTTTTATTAAAGATTGATGTTATGTCCCGCATTCTTGATTAACTACATTATTAATTCAATGACTATGCTTTTCATTCTAAGATTTCTATTTTTCTACCCTCAGGCTTTCTTTCATTTCTATATAATTTTGTTCCATTATTTTTTATTACTTATGGATATCATTTCATCATTTTCTTTTGAGGTTAATTCAATCAATTTTCACTGAAAATATTTGAAATTATTTTATGATATTCATTCTTAAAAGCGTAAACTAATTATACGGTTGTTTATTTTGATGATTCCTTTGTAGTGTTAGATATTTTATCTTACACATTTAATTTAGAATTTTGATTTACAGTAGTATTTTAAGTGGAATGGTTTATTCTTGGTTTTATGGTTGTCTCCAGTCAGCTCTCTGAGGTCCTCTGTCCAGAATCAAAGATTATATGATGAGTTCAGATGTCTTGCTCCAGAGTGATAATGAAAATATCTTGGATCTTGTCACCAAGCCAGTAGAATCTGGGTTGATTCTTAGTTTAGGGATTATAAGCATATATATAAGGGGTAATTTTTTTATGTATCTATATCTACATATATGCATATAGATATATATTTATACTCATATGTCCTCTCAGATAAAGTAATTTAAATTTAAGCTCTATCCCCAGTGGAAAATCAATAGAAAGTTTTAGCCTTATCAAAAGCAAGAGGAGAACACTATTTCTATTCCTTTCCATTTAAGCAATCAGTCCTTTTCTTTATTGGGGAAAGTTTCCTTTTGCTGTAGTAATCAAAATATAGTGTGGTTCTCTCTACTTGAATTCAGACATAGGATTCAATGTCTTTAACAACCAACAGCTATGCACTAGGATTTCATTTGTGGCCCCCTAATATATTTAACATTTTAAAATATTTCTTTTTTAATATTTTTCTTTCAATACTATATACCTTTAAAGAAAAATTTTACTATAATAAACAGGAAAATCAAATAGATTTTAATGTAAGTCATACTTTATACTGTTATTTATTCATCTGTTTAATTAAAGTTAATCTTCCAAAGATGATTTAATGTAGCTTAAAATGATGTATTAAGTACAATATAAACATTTAAAATAAAATAGGTGGGGAAAAAAGAGAAAGTGGAGAAGGGAAAGAAGAATAAGAGAAAAACAAAGTAAAGAGAACAAAGAAGAGGGAAACAAATAATGAGATTAAAAATTGATAATAATGAATAGTACATGGCTTTATATAGCTCAAAATTTCTCTAGTAGTTAGAAGGACAAACAAATTAGGATAAATTACACACTTCCAAATGTCCACTTGTGGTTTCCACTCAGCCTTTCCCACCATTATAGCCCTCACTCTATAGGGCTGGGAACTCATGTAGGGATTCTGCCAGCTTCTAATATATTTATTCCAATTATGCATTCAAGAAATGGGAATAATAAACACATTTTGGACCCACTTTGTGCATTGTGAGATAAATCTGAGCTAAAATGACATTGATTACCTGTACCATACTGTACACAGAAAAATAAGAGTCTTAGCAAATTAAGTTTTGGTAATTAAAAAATTGATAGTGAGCTGGAAGCCTAGGTAGGGAACTTATTGTTCTGAAAAAGGAGGTATTTACCCAGATGTACAACTTATTTGACGCAATAAATAAAATTTAAATAATTTGCTAAATAACAATAAAGCATTCTTACTATTTATAAACTTACCTTCCTGGGCAAGAATTTCCTGGAACAAACAAAAAGTCATGCTCACAGAAGTGTCCTCAATTCTCACTGCATTAAAGGAAAGAGATTTAAGATAAATTTAAATGTTTATTACTGAAACTTACTGTGGTTTCCTTCCTCAAAATGTCTGAAAATTCTCAAAGTTGTAAAATATTACATGTGTTTACCTGAAGTATTAGAATGTACATAATGGTATGGATACCTCAAAATGTCCAGAGAATTTCATGGTAAGGTAATTTTTGGTGAAATTGCCTAAATTATTAAACTAATGTTTTGTTGTTTCCATTTTACTTTTTTTTTTAACCATCTTCTCAATATATTTTGGTATTTATTACTTGGAGTAAAGTGGCATTATTCAATGATAATCAAGATAATTTAATATGAACAGTTAGGAAAATATGTTTCAGGCAATCCCATTGACACATTATGTAATATATGTATTTCTGTCATTTTAACCTTTCATGAAACAGGTTTCCATTTGCATCAATAAGCTAGTCCTCAGAGTACACAGATGGCTCTATCAAGAATTTGGCGACTAATTATTGAATGCAGTTCACATGGAAACAACTAATCAACACCAAATAACTTCATTATTATGTGTAAATAGCTGCCCCTATGTGATTATAGCAAATTTCTTATTTATATCCAATTAAATGTTTGACAATAGTTCAACAACAATTTACAATGCCTATTTAGGATAATACATATGATTATGCACACAGTAAAATACTTAAAAGTCTTCAGATGCTTGTAAGTTCAAATATATATATATATATATATATATATATATATATATATATATATATATAAACACACACATTCTTGAAATACCAAAGAAATAATCAACCTTTGGGATCAACTAGCATTTCATGAAATTATGTTTCAAGGTTTTAATATCATCTCCCATATGCTTTATAACTTTAAAATGTTACCTTTGACTTATTTTAGATAATTATGTTCAAAGAAACAAGGTTTGTAAATATCACATTGCTGAAGAAGTTAAAAACAGAAGCTGAACATAGGAAGATTTAGTTTTCTTTCCCTTTATTGTTGTATAATACATGCAGGTGTTGTGTTAGCTTCCGGTCTTTGATGACATTGTCAAAGTTTAGTTTTCATTTATATTTTGAGTAATTGTGAGACACAATAAAAGTGCATTTGGACCTATTTTATGACTTTAGGGAAAACGTAAAAAGTAGTTTGAAATTTATTTTTAAATACCTAAATCTAAAGTGTGACATGTAAGTAATGAAAATGGATACTAAATGCAACATGTATCAAGGATCATTGGATCATACAGAGTTGAAATCACAATTATAGGAGTTTGATGCTTATTTCAATAAGCTGGCCTCTTGAATTAACATGTATTTATTGAGAGATTATTAGTCAATGATGATTGATCAATTAATAAAACAGACAAACTTACAGTCTTCATGAATCTTTCATTCTAGTGAATGAAGAGTAACAGTAAAAGAAATATTAAATGCATATATAAAGTTAGAAAGTGATATGAGCTTTGGGGGGAAAAAACAGCAAATAAGAGAAAGGTATATGCAATGCCATAGTAAAATTAGGTTTGCAATTTTAATCAAGGTGGTCATGAACATTGCAATGGAATATTAATGTGTGACTAAATATAAGGAAGAAGTATAGGAGCAAGCTATGTAAATATCTTAAAGAAGTGAATTCCTTGCAGAAAAAAGAGCATGTGTAAAGGCCATGAGTTTGAGAGTATGACAATTGTTTCAAAGAACTGCAAAAAGACCAGAGTCATTAGGGTGTAGTGAACCAGGGAGAGCATAATATGAGATAAAGTGAGAACAGTAAAAAAGAAGTAGGCCCCAGATAACCCCATGTTTTTTGGCTAAGTTATTTACTTAGGCATTTATCCTAGTAATGTGAGAAGCCATTGGAATGTTTGGAATAAAGGAGTGAAATTATCCACATTTTGTTTTAACAGAATATTCTGACAACTGTATTAATAATAGACTAGAGGACAAGTAGAAGGACACAAATAAGAAATATATTCCAATAAATTAAGTAAAGGATAGAAATTTGGTGTGCTTAACTTACTAAAGGAATGTTTTCAGAAAAACAAAAACAAAAACAAAAAACATAAGACAAAGCTCTGTAAAGTATGAAGTATTAGAGAGAAGAAAGAAAATCTAAGCAAAAGAGGTAGCCAGTAAACTCTAGCTTTGGCTTGATAGAGGAAGAAGTTTTTGCAGTGTAAAATATAAACCACATTTTAGAGTTGTTTTATGCCTCTATCTGTAAATATGGAATTTGGCCTCCTGGGAAGTAGAAGAGATCTAACCTAATCAATAATATGGCTTCCCTCTGCCAGCTGAAGACAATACACAACAGCTAGGGGTTGAATGTTGACTTTGTAAAGGAAATCTAGGAGGGGTATCAATACATCATCTACCAAAGCAAGATTGATTTTAAGTCATATGTTGAAGATAGATAAACAGGATTTGTGATAGATTAAATGTTAGCACAAGACAAATAAGGGAATCAATAATTATTTTTAAAATTATCTTGACAATTATAAGAATGGTTTTCATTTACTGAAACGTGAAAACTGTAGAAAGAGCATATTTGGAGGCAGAGGGAATTAGGAGCACAGGATTTTACATTATAATTTTGATATACTTATTAGCTAACCAAGTGGTAGTTAATATATCACTGAATATACAGGTCTTGAGTTCAGGTCAAAAGACTTTGTGGAGGTGTACATTTAGAACTGTCTTCATTTAGATGGTGTTTAAAACTATCAGATTATTTGAGATAACCAAAGGAATGTTTGTAGAAAAGATGGCCAAGGTCTATGCCCTGTAGGTTTAAATTATTACAAAGTTACAAA